>NC_043701.1:96646746-96732257 GCF_006229205.1 Suricata suricatta | reverse complement strand
GAGATCAAACCCGGAACTCTTTCACCAGTAAAACACCTTGCCCTCCCCTACCAGGGGCAACTTCCCTGGCCCATCCTGCCGGGACCAGGGAACCTCGCCCGAGAGCGCTCCCACCAAAGGCCTTTTACATTTATCTCTGACTCGGTAATAAAGGGTGCTCTGTTCTCTTTTCCCAGTCTCTTGACATTGTAACTTTTTAATCCTCCGATTTTAACCTTACACTTTTCATGCCTCGGGAAACCCAACCTTTCTTCCAGGTTCCCATTTCTTTCCTTATTAGCCACCATCGGCCCCAAAATCAGTTAAAAGTACATATAATTAGAAGCTCAGTCTGCATCTCATCTCATAGCTGGAATAGATAATTGCTTTGATTCGGTCAAGACACTGAAGGAACATTATTTGAGTGAACAGGGCACACCAGTTCCCATCCTAGCCCTCGGCTGATACAGATGAAGGTTTGGTTCCTGTTTTCAAGGAACTTAACATTGAGAAGGGAAGCAGAGAGCCAGGCACACAGTTGTAAGGTATGGTGACAAGGAAGGGTGGCTGCCACCAGAGTGCTTGGATGTGGCATTGTTGATTTTTTTAAAGAATGTTTCCCTTGAGAATTGAGGAAGACCAAGTGATGTGATCTCATAGAAGCTTTTCATACGAAATTCAAACTGCACTCACCTCTGCTTCAGAAACCTCTCAATTCAATTGAACTGGCAGAGGGCAAGAAGCACAATTATTGTAAACGGATTAGGATGATTTTAATTTTTTTCAAGTATTTATTTTGAGAGAGAGAGAGAGCAGGGGAGGGGTAGAGAGAGGGGGAAAGAATCCCAAGCAGGCTCCATGCTGTCCATGTGGCACTCAGATCCCATGAACCGTGAGGTCATGACCTGAGCTGAAATCAAAAGTTGGCCACTCAGTGGACTGAGCCACCCAGGCACCCCCTCTATGGATACTTTTTAAAAAAGTAATGTAAGCAAACCACAGACTGGGAGAAGATATTTACAATATACATACCTGTTATAGGACTCATATCTAGCATGTAAAAAACACTCCTATAATTCAATAGGAAAACCACAGTAAAAAATGAGCAACTGACTTGAACAGGCTTTTCACAAAGGGATTTCTAAATGTCCAGTAAGCATATGAAAAGGCACTGAACATCTTCCCTCATCAAGGGTATGCTGCATAAAATCACAATGAAATACCACTTCATACTCACCATAATGTCTAAAATTAGACAATGTACCAATGGTACAGTGCTGGCAAGTATATGAAGCAAGTGGAATTCTTGCACGTTGCCAGTGAGCTCATAAACTGGTCAGCTCTTTGGAAAACTCTTGAGTAAAGTCCACTATAGCTATATCTGCTGCTGCTCTGTGATGCACTGGTTGTCCTCCTAGGTGTATACCTTGTGCCAGTTCCTCATTTATTGTCTCTCAGCAACAAGTAGATCCTTTTTGACTACTCTATGAAAATGGACCTGGGCCCTTTATTTCTTTTTTTTTTTTTCCTTAAAAATTTTTTTAAATGTTTGTTTCTTTTTTATAATTTTTTTATCATTTATTTCTTTTTTCCTTTAAAAATTTTTTAATGTTTCTTTTCTTAAAATTTTTAATGTTTATTTCTTTTTTTCTTGGACCTGGGCCCTTTAAGTAGCTTTTCCTTTCCCAGCTGATACTGACACTTGATGAGTAATGGCTATCAGTAAGAAACATGCCCTGAGGGCAAGGCTTCTTCTTTGAGTGCTTTATCTCCGAGCTGGGGTTGGTAACCTCTCCTTATATCTGCTTTTGCTGCATTCCTTATGATTTTTATTTCTTACTGGCCTATCTCTTGTTATTCCTGTTATAATTAAGATATTCTTCACATTAAACCTTGTCTTTTCAAAGTATATGGCTTTGCTCTTCTGATCAGACTGATTCAGGACCCAAGGAAAAATATATATCCACCAAAAGACACGTGTAAGAATGTTCACAGAAGTTTTATTCATAATAGTCCAAGAATGAAAACCACCCAAATGTGGTTTGGCAGAATGGATAAATGGTGGTGTATTCACACAATGGAAGAAAGAGGAGGGAACTGTGGATGGATCTCACAGACCGTTTTGATGGAGGAAACAAGATGCCAGAGTGCATACTGTAAGATCTTGTATATGCAAAGTTCAAGAAGAGAAAAGCAAATCACTGCTGACAGAAGTCAGAATAGTAGTCACTTCTCAGGGCAGAGGTAGATACTGACTAGGAAAGGGCATAAGGATTTGGGGGGATATTTGAGATACCCATGTCGTGACCAAAAGGTAGTTACATAGGTGTGTAATTATGTAAAAAGTTATCAATTTGTGCACTATACTATGTCTATTATACCTTAATTTTTAAAAGCTAGTGAAACCTAAAGTTAATGTAAATATAAGGTCATAAAAAAGGGTTGCGTAGACAAGGTCTCCCCGAGCTGATTCCCTTGGCCCCATCCATCTCAACGATGCTCAGCAACATGACCGTGAGGCTGATGACTGTAAATATTGTCCCTAGCCCTGCAGTGTTCAGCGGGTGAGGCCAAGGGATGGGATGGGACACCAAGTGACTCTGTTGTGTGCACGGCCAGTTAGTGGTGGCAGTGGGAACACCTGAGCCTTCTGTCCCCAACCAGTCGGTACACTTTATGCCCATCATGTGGCCTTTCAGGGGCTTTCTTTGTAAAGATGTTTGAGATGAGTAATGTGTTTTTCAGAATATGGCAGAGAGCTTCATACAAGTAAAGCCAACAGAAAATTTTTGAAATAAAATTCTGTCACCGTTTGTTGGCAGTGACACAATTTTTTTTGTAATGTCTCCTTGGCTGCAGTGACAAAGACTATAGGGGAGTTGGTGAAAGGGAGAACTTGGTGCCAATTTGGTGGCTGTATGAAATCATTTCACTTCAAAGCACAGAACAGAAATAGGAGAAATCAAAATAGACAGTCCTCACCTCCTCGCCTTCCCACTCTACTTGGGCAAGAATCAAAGGAGGAAAAGTTCAGCGGTAAAAGCCATCTCCAAGGACTGGTGTCAGGGTGAGCAACTGCACAAAGACACGTACGTAATTCACCCCTCGAGAATTCTGGCGGTGCTTCCTGAGCATGCGAGAAAACCGGCTCACTTTGCACGCACACAGAAGCAAAGCCAAGATTTTGTGAGCTTGGGGTAAGATTCTCAGCCCCAGACATCACTGCAAGGGAGTTCCTGTGCTTGCTATAAACTGCAAATGCTGCTGGGACCGAAGGAGTTAGCTCAGGATCTAGGGTAGAGTCTATCTATCTTTTGATTTGGGGAAAGGGGAGATGAAAAGTCATTTCTCCTTTCTCTGCATTCATGCAACCTTTAACTATAATATTCTCTCCGGGCTTCCTCCAGTTGTTGATGTGTTGCCTTTCAGCAACAAGCCCACCCTTTCCGGTCCTGCTTTATCCTCCTGAAGCCAAACTCTGCGCCTTGTAGTTCTCCTTTGAAGGCCACCTCCATGGTACACTCTACCAGTAGGGGGCGCTGTGAAGCGGGAGGTGGGGGAAGGTGTTCCCCACTGTTTCCCCAGCAGTTGCTGGCAAATCCGGGTGCTGGGGATCCCAGCAGTTTTCACTACAGTGGTCGCAGCTCTTAAGGTCCTGGGATGAGCACCTCCAACACCCTGTTTCTTTGCTGTTTCAGCAACCACTCCCCCTTCTCAATGGTCTGCATCTCCACCTTGCAGGATCCTCCTCTGAATTTCTAAGTTCTTTCCTCCTTTATTTTTCCCTCAGCCTCATGAATGGTAGCTGCCGTCTAAGTTTCTTCACCAACACCTTACAGTTAGTTCTCTTTTATCGCTTTTAGTAGTTAATCATCATTTGCTTCATTCACAGTTCTTTATACTAGATGCCCCCTGTTCAGATTAGTAGTAAGGTTTATCTCTTGCCTGGTCTGGGGAGGATCCAACACTTGACCCGTCTGATTGTGCAGTGGCCACCTAGGTATGTGTCTCAGTGTCCCTTGTGGGGCCTCTGCATTTGGCTCGTAGGAAAGCGTCCTTCCAGCTGGGGTATGTTAGATTGGGCTTATGTCAGGGAATTAATTTCCAGATCCTAGACTTCCTCATGTACTCTTTCCTAATAAGATTGGCCTGAGAACCTGCCTTCAGGGAAGATCCCATGGGATCCCAGCTCACGTTCCACTTTCAGAAAGGAAGCTGTGCTTGTCATTTCTCTGGATTTTATGGTGCATTATCTAAAGCTGTGTTATAATGGTTGTTTTGATTAATTTTGTTCTGATAAGTTTAATAATAACTCAATCCAAAAGAAAATGTTCACATTTTAAGGTCTTAAAGCTTACAGGAAATTAAAAGATCACATTGATTTATATTATTGTTACATAAGATATGCTAAGGTGATTAATAAGAGAATTTTAAGCATGAAATACAACCAGGTAAAATTGGGGAAGTGGAGTGGAATATGAATTCAAAGAAGAAAAGGAACACTAAAGGATCACTCATGTGTTTTAAAATTTAGGATGATGAGAAATCTAAAATTGCAAAGGTATGTGTAGTCCTCTGGGTACATATAACATATACAATAGCACTTTTGTTTTAAATCGTCAATATTGCCTGCCTGCCAGAAACACTCCTGCAATTATTGAAATATAGGGAGAGAAACTTTAGATTTCATCTTTAAGAAGTTCAAGAGGATAGGTGATTTTCTCAATCGTTTTAGGAGACAGGTGAATAAAGGAAGTTGCCTCACTTAAAACATGAATAAGTGAAGATTGATTGGATGAATGGATGAATAAAGAACAAATAAGCAAATCAGCAACAACAAGCCAGAAATCCTCTTTCTAGGACAACTATTTCCCTGCTGGGGAAATGTGCACATGGAAAATGGCAACAACACATCACGCCCTTGATATTGGGGCCCTGATCAGGGGCCAAGTCAGTCCAGGTGTCTCCTCTGTCTTTATTTGAGAGTAACCTGGGGCGCCTGGGTGGCTCAGTTGGTTAAGCTTCTGACTTCGGCTCGGGTCATGATTTCACAGTTTGTGGATTCAAGCCCCAATTCGGGCTCTGCGCTGACAGCTCCAAGCCTGGAGTGTGCTTCTGATTTTGTGTCTCCCTCCCTTGCTCGTGCTCTGTCTCTCTCTCTCTCTCAAAAATAAACATTAAAAATAAAAATTAAAAAAAAAAAAAAGGGAATAACCTATGGTTGAATGAATGGCTTGTAATAACGCATTTTCTTAAAGCCTGGTGTCTTGTCTTTATTTTGTCATCTGTAAAATGAATCTAGAAATTCCAGTTCAGTGACAGCTGGAATATTGATTTTACCTTTTGTGGAGAAACCATGGAATAGGAGAATGGTGCTATCCTAGAGATAGAAGACCTGGGCTGATGTATTGGTTTTGCGAGTAACTGGTTGCATGATGTTCATATCTTCATATCCCTGCACCTCGATTTCGGTCTATAAAAAGTGGATGGTTGGGGACGCCTCGGTGGCTCTTGGTTACGTGTCTGACTCTTCATTTCCCCTCAGGTCATGATCTCACAGATCATGGATTTGAACCCCACATCAGGCTGTGTGTTGACAGTGTGGTGCCTGCTTGGGGTTCTCTCTCTCCCTCTCTTTCTGCCCCTCCCCTGCTTGCTCATGTGCTCACACTCTCTCTCAAGATAAATTAACTTAAAAAAAATTGGATGGGGCACCTGGGTAGCTCAGGTGGTCAAGCGTCTGACTTAGCTCCAGTCATGATCTCATGTTCTGTAAGTTCGAGCTCACATCAGGCTCTGCTCTGCAGCTTGGAGCCTGGAGCCTGCTTCAGATTCTGTGTCTCCCTCTCTCTTTGCCCTTCCCCCACTCATGCTCTATTTCTCAAAAATGAATAAATATTTTTAAAAAAATTTTTTAAGTGGATGGTGATAACTGTATGTGAGCCTTAGCTGAGATGGTGCATGTAAGTGTCCTTTGCCCACAGCAGCCACTCAGAAAATGTTCGTTGAAGCTAGAGCTGAAGTACTAGATGGCAATGAACTTTGTGTATATCCATCTTTCCCTGCCATAAGGGCTGCCAGTTACTCTACCATAAACTATCATAAACCTCAGGCTGCACAGTGCCCCCGTTCTTGGTCACATAAGGGACCTTCTCTCCTAACACAACTATGTGGAACATTTTGTTGTTGCATGCGGACAACACTTTGTTCCCACGATAAAACGTGGTCAGTGTAAACTTCATGCTACAAACACATACTTCTGTCATTGCCTCGAGAGAGACCCATTTGCAGCCACTTCATCTTTAGACTCTATGACGAAGTCATTGTCAAGTATTTAGGGTCAATAAAACCATTACGTAGTATAGAGAATACAAAACACATAGCTTCATGCGGGAGTGGAACTGAATCTGCTCTTTTCTAAGTGTTTTATACTGGCTGATGTTCACACCAATGGAATTACACACACACACACACACACACAGACACACACACACACACACAAAATGATTTCTTCACACCAGTTGATTGTAGATCTCTGTCCTTACGCTGGTCATAGCTGATGTGGCATCTTAGAAGCAATGGAGACCAACTGAGAAAGTGAAGTGCTCGTGCAAAGAATGTAGTAATAAAATCAGAAGGGTTTGCCCATTACTGATAAATCTGTGAATAAAAGGAAGTGACTCTGGCTGCAGCTGAATCAGGTTAAGCAGCATTAGGGATGCTTCTGTGCTCACGCCACCAGTCTTTAAAATCAGGATTGCTCACTGAGCTCTTCGTACATTTACACTAATAAGAGAGATGATTTTCAAATGAGGTTTTTGATGCTCTCTGAGGAGTATACCCTCAAGCCATATTTCTATAAAGATTAAGAATCTCATTCCAGACCCCAATTAAACTAAGGGAAATAATGATTGCAGAGAGGCACAGAGGAAAATCAAGCTCCTACGATGTGCGTGCTAGGTGCTGGCCAAGTGTTTTCCCAAGTGACGCCTCATTACTCTTTGCAGCATGAGGGTGGGCAAGCTGTCGTCCCTTCCGCAGCACAGGTGAGAACACTGGCCATCAGGGAGGTTAGATTTGGGACATGCCTTGAGTCCTTGTCTGTCTGAAACAAGGTCCACATTCTTCCCCCTTCACATCATTGACTCTCACCCTGGCTCAAAAAAGTAGATACTCAGAAAATAGGAACCGTGAAGGTGATAAAAACATTTATGTGCCAATAGACAGAGCAGTGGTTCTCAATCTCCGCTGCATGCTGGAATCACCACTGGTCCAGGGTTCATGCTCTGGATTGTAAGAAATCTGTCGGAGGGGTGCCTGGGGGCCCAGTCGATTAATCATCTGACTTTGGCTCAGGTCACGATCTCACCGATCGTGAGTTCAAGGCCCACATTGGACTCTGTGCTGACAGCTTGGAAACTGAAACCTGCCTGGGATTCTGTGTCTCCCTCTCTCTCTGTCCCTCCTTCCCCCATTCACACGTGCGTGCTCTCTCTGTCTCTTTCAAAAAATAAACATTAAAAAAATTAAAAATAAGAAGGAAATCTCTTAGAGTACAGGTTCTCAATCTTCACAGTCACCTGGGGATTTGTTTAAAACACATTACTGGGCCCTGTCTCCAGCGTTTCTGATTCCTTAAGTCTGGAGTTAGCCTGAGAATATGCATTTCTAGCAAATTTCCTGGTGCTGCTGTTGCTACTGGTCAGGACCCTCACTTTGTGAATTACGGTCTTTGGGCATTGCTTCTCCAAGTCAGACTTCCTTATAGACCCAAATGCAAATGTGGGGGTCCAGGCCCAGCCATACAGATTTGGCTCAGGGGGTGGGCACGAGGGTCTGTCTGTAGAACAAGTGTTCTAGGTGATTCTTCAGTTCACTGAAGTGTGAGAACTGTCATCCAATGAATTTTTAAACACTTTCTCTTCTCTTCTACAACCTGGCTCTTAAATTCTCATTCTGAATGACAACTGTACAGAATTCCATTTACAACTGACCATTATTGCTGTGGCGTGCTTCTGGTTATTTCAAATGCCCATACATAAAGCCAAAAAAAAAAAGTCACTAATTTTTAAAATTGTTAAGTTTCTACTTCCTTGGGTGGGGGGGCAGGGGAGGCCTGACTGATTACTGGTTGTTTCCAGCTTCCTCACACAAATATAATAAGGCAAAGAAAATCATCCTGTTAAGAGGCTTCTTTCCCTTCTCCCCGTCCCCTCCTTCCTCATTTTACCCTCCACTATTCAGTCCCATCAGCCCCAGTAGAAGTGCAGCACAGACTCTGCAGTGTAAAGGGGGTTAGCCACTTGGGGCCTGGGTGTTCAGCTAGGAGGCCGAGTTACCACCCGGCTTCCTCAGAGCGGGAAAATGTGCATGGAAAGTGCCACTCGGAGGTTGAGGGCTGCGAGGAAGCCTGGCCCCGGGGGCGGATGTGCCCTGAGGAGATGCAGGTGCTTCCCCGGCCCCACCCCTCAGCTGCGGGCTCCCCAGGGAAGCTGGCCGCCCAGAGACCTATTTATAGCCACCTTTGCAGGCTGGTTCCTGCCCGGATCCCAGCGCCCAGGGCTGAGGAGAGCAGGGAAAGATTGGAAGGCTGGGGCAGGGATGGCCCAGCTGTCCTCCCCAAAGAGTTGCAGAAATCAGTCCTTCTTATCTGGAGTTACAAATACAATGGAACTTAAAATGAGGGCGAAATGAAGGTCATGGGAAAAGATTTCCCATTGTTCTTCCATGGCTCCAGAATAAGCTGCTCCCCCAGGAGAACTCCACCGCGAGGAGGAGGAGGGCCGTGTGGCCATCTGCAGAACTGGTGTGCAGTCACTCCTGCTGATAACACAGGCAGGCAGGGCGGGGAAGCTGCTTCGGCCTCTGTCCCAGCCCCGCGCAGAGGCCCTCAAACTGCAACCAGCTTCCCTTTCCAGATTCTTCAGGCAAACGTGTCAGCAGCAACAATGGCCCTCTTTTCCTTTCATGTTCTCTCTGCTCCCTCACACTGCGAGGACAGCCCAGAGCTGGCTCAGGCGACAGAAAGTGCACGCTTTACGGGGGGAATGTCCAGTTGGCAGTTTAGGGGGAGGCACCATGGCTCTCCACTCGCCCTGAAGAGTATTAGGGAGCCCGTGAACCATGAGGTTTTACAGGGATACATTCTGTATGGCACACAGCGGGACGAAGGAGTTTCTAGGTGAACTCAGCAGGTCTCCAGGGGAAAACCCACAAAATGGCAAGTGTTCCGGAAAGGGTTTCATTTCCCAACTGGCAGTGAGCCAGGATAATCAAAACCTGTTGCTCAGGCTGCAGGTGGAGTCCGTGTCAGGTGCACAGTCCATCCTATTGTTCTGTCTGGGGCCCTTGCTTCTCCCAGCGCTGCTGTGAGTGGCCGAAGCAGAGACCCACCCTTCAGGAGCAGAGTCTGGGGATCTATCGTGGCCCATTTTCCCCATGAGTTTGACCAGTGTGATTACCATGGGAGTGGCCCTGATGGGTGTGAATTTCAGAAAACCCTTCCTTTTTTTTTCTTTTTTATGTTTTTTCTTTATTTATTTTTTAAGAGACAGAGAGAGACAGTGCAAGCAGGGAAGGGTCAGAGAGAGAGGGAGACATAGAATCCGAAGACAGGCTCCAGGCTCTGAGCTAGTTGTCAGCACAGAGCCCTACGCAGGGCTAGAACCCATGAACCATGAGCTGAAGCCAGACGCTTAACCAACTGAGCCACCTTGGCACTCCTGTAACAGAACACCCTTCCTGAGAGGGGAAGGGGGTTTATGTTTTATTCTTTCTTTTTATGAGACGGTAGGGAAGAGCGGGATGACATAGAGTTAGAGGCCATTGAAGCCAGTGTGGCGGTGGAAGCCGGGCATACAAGAGTGCTGGTAACTGTGGTGGTCATGCACTTCTGGGGTGCTTTGCAGGGTGATAAGTGCTTCTTAGATGTTACCTCCTGTAATCCTCCCAATAGCCCGATGAGGTAGGTGCAGCTATGCTCCGTCCTTTGTAGCAGAGGAAACGGAGGCCTTGAGAAGGTAAGAGACCTGATTTTGTCATAAGTCAGGGATGACACGGTTGGACTTTGAACCACCACCTCCCCCAGAGCCCCTGTCCTGCACCACGGTTCCTAGAGGGGCTCTGCCTCATCAGACAGGCCCCACCGGCTCTGTGGCCACTCTTCCCCAGAGCTCCTCAGGCTTTAGTGGCCTCTGGCTTCCTCGAATCTCTCAGATGTGGGAGGGACCGGGGAAGTGGGGGAGAGCGTCCTCCTGAGAGCCAGTTTACAGAGATACCCTTGTGGGCTGGCCAGGGACCCATGAGGCCTCCTTCAACCCATTCCTGCAGGCTTCCACATGGCCTTCCACCTTCCAGTGGATGCTAGCTCCTGGCCAGCTGCTTGCCCCCCCCCCCCATAGCTTATTCAGCTGGGGGGACTTTCTATAAATCAAATTCATGGCGACTCCTGTCAAATGGGAGGGTTTTGCCTGACTCTTGGTTGAGGGGTGGGGTGGGTGAAGGAGAAGGAGCTGAAAGTGGAAAAGGCAACTGGCAACGACCACCCCTAAACCGCCATTGTCTTGCCACAGATGGGCTGCTCGCCTCCTCCCGCGGTTGCTGGTGGCGATAACTTCATGCACACGGTGTGGGGCACAGCAGCAGAGGAGTTACGCTGCAGGGAACTGAAGGTCTTCTCAGTCTACTGGGATGTTCATTTTATAGATTTTTACATCGGGTAGAAGATACTGCTTCAAGTCTTAGTCACACCCAGAGAGAGCTCTTCCTTCATGGGCTCCTCAGGGCCTTTCATTTTCCAAGTGGCCTAACCAAGATGGTCGCTTACATACAAGTTCCTTAGTTACTGTGATATCCCCAGGATACAGAACAGTTCCTGACATTACTGAAACCTACCAAGGAGGTTCATCAGGTTTTAAATAATGAATTGAAACAGTGAATTGATGGACCATTGATGTTGGGTACTAGGTTCTTGAAGATAACCAGACAACCTGACACTAGGGTTTTTTCTGGGTCTTAGAGAAGGAGGGTCACTTGCAGAGATCTGGGAAGTGTGTTCAGGTCCTTCAAGAAGCAGACACTGGGACAGAATGGAGTTCAGATTGATTGGGGGAAAACCTGGGAAGAATGGAAGAAGCAGGATCAGGTGAGCTCTTTTTTGAAGCAAAACCCGAGTGCTGTCTCTCTATGGTTGGCAGGGGCTGAGGGCATTGGGATTATCTGGGTGTGACAGTGGTTATTGCTTTTCCTTCTCAAGCAATGTCTTCTCATGCTGTGTTTCTTCCATCTGAGGGGAACTGTGTCTCCATTGCCTCTACACCTTCCTTCCGGCGGCACCTCTGAGACATGAGGTCACCCAGGGCACCCTGGCCCTCTTTCAGCATTCCACATTCTGTCTCCAACCAATTTCCAAATGTCTCAAACTCACCAAGCCCAGCCCACCCCTGAGCATATTCCTTTCTGTGACACTTTTCTTCCCTGGGGATCCAACTCAGTCAAAGGCACAGCGATAGAGCATTCCTCTCTTGCCCTTCACCCTTAGTTCCTTTCCTGATGCCTCAGACACTCTACCAGCGACCACTTCCATTCCCAGACCTGTGAGAACAAGCTCTTCAAGACTTCACTCCTGCCCCTCACGCACCAGCTATAGGCCAGGCTGCCTCCAGTGGGGCGGGATCCAAAATCCAGGGCCCGACAGGACAGGACACACATCCTTGTTTTAGCCAGAGAGTGCCTGGTTATCAGAGTCTGAGTAAACAACCAAACGAAGAGGTCTCTGTTATCAGCAGGGGTACGGCATGTTTGTTTTCTTGACTCCTTGCATCCTGGCAGTTGGTGTGCTGAGTAAACAATCCTGTTTACTTACAGTAATTCCTTTTCCCTTGAAAAGTGCTGGTTTTAATTCCAAGCTTTTCAGCTGTGTTTTGAATATGGAGTTGTGTTAGACACTTCCTCTCACTGTGATTTTTTTTCCACCAATTGCAGACAACGATTGCCATTGCTTTCTTGCTGTTCGTTCATTCATTCATTCATTCATTCCTTTTTTTTTTAATTTATTCCACAGATATTTACTGAGAGAGAGTCACATGAGGTTGTTGCTAGAGACATGGGCTCTGCCAGCCAGATTGCCTGGGCTCAGATCCCAGCTCAGTTGCTGTCTAGGAGTGGGACCATAGTAGAATTACTTAACCTTTCCCCACCTCAGTGTTCTCATCTGTAAATGGGGATAATTAGAATGCCCATCACAGAGGCTAACAAAGATTTAATTAGCTAAACAGTGCCTGGCACAAGGTAAAGTAAGTAAAGAGATACTGAGTCAGTGACATCAATCTTGCTCTTCACATCAAATCAAGGCAGTTCCAGTGGAATGGGAAAGAATGATGTGTCATCACGAAGAAGGGTGGCTGGCGTGAGCTACAGCTGAGGTAAACTGAGGACTTATCCAGCGTGGCACACCTAAACAATAATGAAAATTACATACTGTTGAAATTATTTATTGACAAATTAGTTTCAGTGTAGTGGTAGAGCTCTAGACAATTTTCTTCAAAAATGAATATCGGGGCACCGAGGTGGCTCAGTCGGTTGAGTGTCTGGCTCTTGGTTTCAGCTCAGCTCGTGATCTCACGGTTCATGGATTTGAGCCCTGCATTGGGGGGCTCTGTGCTGATGGTACGGAGTCTGCTGGGGATTCTCTCTCTCTTTCCCTTCCATGTGTTCACCCTCTCTCTCAAAATAAATAAAGCAACTTTAAAAAATGAATATAGGGGCGCCTGGGTGGCTCAGTCAGTTAAGCGGCCGACTTCAGCTCAGGTCATGATCTCACAGTTTGTGAGTTCGGGCTCAGCATCAGGCTCAGTGCTGACAGCTTAGAGCCTGGAGCCTGCTTCGCATTCTGTGTCTCCCTCTCACTCTCTGCCCCTCCCTGATCATGCTCTATCTCTCTGTCTCTCAAAAATAAATAAATATAAAAAAAATTTTTTAATGAATATAAAAATGAAATCCTCTTTAAAAATAAAATTTTTCATATACATAAGGCAAAATTTTAATCAACTATTTTATATTGATTAAGAAAATATGAGCAAAATGCAATACTATACATATTACTGTAATATTGTCTATAAAAACATACTCACGTACTTTAATCAGATTTTCAGTCAAATCTGTCTCTATTGTAGAAAGTCCCTAGCATTTTGGAAGAATGTATTCATGCCAATATCTTTTTAATTTTTATTTTTAAAATAAAATTGCCATATTATTTACAGTTGCATTTTATAATAATTTGAAATGGACCCTTCTCTGTGGACCAAAATACTTTTTTTAAACATTTATTTATTTTTGAGAGAGAGAGAGAGACAGCCCAGGTGAGGGAGGGGCAGAGAGAGCGGGAGACGTAGAATCTGAAGCAGGTTCTAGCTGTCAGCACAGAGACTGAGGCGGGGCTCGAACCCATGAACCATGAGATCATGACCTGAGCTGAAGTCAGATGCTTAACTGACTGACCCACTGAGGCACCTCTGGACCAAAATACTTTTTCACTGAGAAAATACTCTTTCTAGAAGTGCTGAATTATTTGGTAAGCTTGGAGCAAGTGCAGATAAATAGAGGATGGTCTCCATTCTAATGCTTCAAATCAGAATGTGGTAATATTTCAGCTAAAATAACTTCACATTGTATGTCTTTTGCTGCCATTTAGAGCATCTTTAGTCAACAGATATTTTTATAAGGCATAAATTGGTAAATAAGTTTTCACTGTTTATGATTCTTTTGAATGTTTCACTAAAGTTAGATGTTGTAAAATCGCAGGGCTTTTCAATTCCATTTTAGTACAGAATATAAATTCATCCTAATTAAAAATAGGACCTTCACAAAAGCTTTTTCTCGCAAATCAAGATAGTGTATACCTCTGAGCTCCTAAGGTTTAATTTTTTCATTTCCTCCCTTCCTTGGGTAGAGACAATTTCAATCTGTCCTCGTATAAGCTTGTTTTAGATAATTACGATTCATAAAAAGATTTACAACCTGAATTTTTTTTGTGCTCCATCTATTGAATAATTTATTAAAATATTCCAATTGATTTTCATCAAAATGCAACCAACACTTAAGGAATTATTTCAAAAGAATTCAATAGTATTCCAGGATCGTGGGGTGATTTACAA
Source organism: Suricata suricatta (assembly GCF_006229205.1). Lineage (NCBI taxonomy): Eukaryota > Metazoa > Chordata > Mammalia > Carnivora > Herpestidae > Suricata > Suricata suricatta. Next base: position 96,718,125 of record NC_043701.1, on the reverse strand, counting down.
AATAGTTATTATTCAAAGGCTCAACATTTCTAAAACCAGACTGCTGATGGGCAACAGAGAAAGGAAGAAAATGTGTACTGCCAAAAAACTGAAGTTTTTGTTGTTATTGTTGAAGTATGGGGTTTGTTTGAGAGGGGTAATCTGATATTTAACACAAGCTCTGTCACAAGAATTTTTTACTTTTGTTACTTTGTTCATATATAGAAACATTTGTAATTTTTTAAATATTTATTTTTGAGAGAGAGAGAGAGAGAGAGAGAGAGAGAGAGAGAGAGAGAGAGAGAGAGAGGAGCAAGCACAAGCAGGGGAGGGGCAGAGAGGGAGACACAGGATCCCAGGTAGGCTCCAGGCTCCGAGCTGTCAGCACAGAGCCCAACACGGGGCTCACACTTACGAACCGTGAGATCATGACCTGAGTTCAAGTCAGACGCTTAACCGATTGTGCCACCCAGGCACCCCAGAAACATTTGTGATTTTTTCACAATGATGGTTTCTGTTCCTTTGGTGGAACACCACAGTGTTTTGAATACAGTCATGAATGATGTGCTCCATAACAATCTCCAAGTACATCCTACTCTGTAGCTTTCTTAATGTGGGAAGAACATTATTTTTCCATGAACCTGAGCTCCCAACAAAATTCGTGCTCCTATTATTACTGTAGAAACATTTTGTCTTCAATATTGAACTTCTGAGCTGACTTTATAACACAGCAGACCCAACAATGTCCGAGGTCTTATCTGTGAATAAACTCCCAACAATTGACTTTGATTTCATGAATTGTGTGGGGAAGAAAAATCATACCATCATTAGAATTAATCGATTATCTGAGGACTTATTGAAGCATCAGAGGATGCTAATATAGAAAAGCCTTCACACAGCTGTTCGACAGCTCTTCTTTTGCAAACATTACTGTCACATGTACGGCTATCAGTTCACATTTTGTACGTACGGACCTGGAATAAAGATGGGCAAAATTAATTGAGACGAATAGTCGTTTGATTTACGTAAATCAGAAGTGCTGCTTCACCGAGTGATACGTAAACACTCCCAGTGCAGCTGTATATGTGAAATTGTCAGTTGGGGGGCATAGCCTTTTAAAAATAGTTCTAGGGGCACCTGGGTAATTCAGTCGGTTATGCATCCGGCTTCAGCTCAGGTCATGATCTCACAGTTTATGGGTTCGAGCCCCGTGTTGGGGCTCTGTGCTGACAGCTAGCTCAGAGCCTGGAGCCTGCTTCAGATTCTGTTCTCCCTCTCTCTCTCTGATCCTCTCCTGCTCACACTCTCTGTCTCTCGAAAATAAATAAAAAAGCATAAAAATTTAAAGATAGTTCTAACTTTTGAAATAGAGGCTGGAATTTTTCAGTGGATTTCTGTCTGGTTTTAATGTGGTCAAAGATGTCACCAGAACCCAACAATGGATGGTAAATATTATCAAAGATCTTATGCATTTTATATATACATCAACCTTCTTAATGCACAGAAATCCAGTAGTTTTTCATTTAACATGTACTTAAAAAAATTCTTATTTATTTTGAGGGGGGGAGAAAGTGAGCACACAGGTGAGGAGGTACAGAAAGAGAAGGAGAGAGAGCATCCCAATCAGGTTCCGTGCTGTCAGCTCAGAGCCTGATGTGGGGTTCTGCCCCATGAACCATTAGATCATGACCTGAGTAGACATCAAGAGTCAGACCCTCAACCAACTGAGCCACCTAGATGCCCCAAACATGTATGGTTTTTTTTTTGTTCATTCACTGCTGAAGACATCTATTGCCTAACAGAAAAAAAAAGTATTAACAAAATAGTAAAATATAGTTTTATGCCATATTATAAATGAAAAACCTCTACAAGAGCATTCAGATTACCCATTATATACTTTATTGCAGGAGTTCTGAGTCTCTGACTCCTATATATTTTACACAGGACCTAATGCATAAATTCTTTTATTTTCCAGGTGGTGCTGACTGGAGCTTGGTGGCTTGGCGTATCTTTCCGGCACCTGCCCTGGCCAAGACACACCCGGCTGGCACACCGAATGACAGGCAGGAGCAGCGGTGCTGGGTCCATTTCCCCCTCCTCCCAAGACCTGAAAGAGTTACATGAATGTATTTCATTTTGTCAGCAGCAAGTGCACTGCATGCTGCCCTTGAAAGGGAGATGTTAGTTATCACCTGTTCCAGTTTTCATCTAAAAAATTTCAGGAAAAGAGACAGGTTCTTGCCACTTGTCTTCAAACACTCTTTAAAGTCAGGACCCTGTTACTATCTGTGCATCTTACATATTTGCAGCCCAGACCATGGTAGAGGCCAGAAGTACAAAGTGGACCTCTAGCAAACTCACCCCAACACAGGTGAATGCAGTCATCACTAACAGTATTTTACCAAAAAATAAGCATGTGTGACAAATGCTGGACACTGCAGGGATGCCAGACAGAGCCAGGACTGTTCCGGTGACTCAGGATGTATGATCTCACTGGCTACGGGTGAGGGAAGCAGGGAAAGGTGCCCAGCAGCAAGGGGAGGCAGGGGACAGGGAGTACCAATCTTTCTTTAAAAATTTTTTAAACCTGTTATTTATTTTTGAGAAACAGAGCATGAATGGGGGAGGGGCAGAGAGAGACACACACAGAATCCGAAGCCTGCTCCAGGCTGTGCGCTGTGAGCACAGAGCCTGACGAGGGGCTTGAACCATTGAACCATGAGATCACGACCTGAACCGAAGTTGGACTGAGCCACTCAGGCGCCCTGGGAGCGTCAGTCTTAAAAAGATACATTGGAAATCGCCAGGTAAAGTATGAAAAGCAGTTTAAAAAATTAGCTCTGTGTAAGCCTTTTATTTGTCTCATTTAATCATCACAAAACCCCTGTAGATGGATAATATTACTCTGATTTCACATATGAAGAAAGCAAGGCTTAGAAAGATTAAGGGATTTGCTGGGAATCCCCCACCCAGGACCTGATGAAGCTGACATGGAAGGCGAGGACTGTGACTCTGGCGCTGGTCATCCCTGGCGGGTCCACCAATGGTTCTGCCTATACTATGGCTCAACACGACAGATGGCACGCACATTTCGAAACTGCTAGTCGTGTTGGCAAAATCCAGGGTGGCGTGGGAGTGCTGCAGGATGCTGCTGGAGGTGGGCGGAGGCCAGGCTAACCTGAACTTGTCCTGAGAGCTGCACGGAGCCAGTGACAAAGCTCCTCTCAGGGAAGACCTCCAGGGGACGGCAGCCTTCACTGGCCCTCTCCCTTCCTCACCAACCTCGGTGCTGACCCTTTACAGGTAAGTGTTAGCAAGGCTGAGTTAAGTGCAATTCAGTGCTCTACTGAATACTGTCTCGTGTAGTTTTCTCACTGTTCTCAAGCAAAAACCTCAGCTTCTCTAAGATGAGATTGATGTTAAATATAGATTTCTTAATAACCTTCTTTGGTGCTCAGCACATGGGAACCATTTAGAAAAACATTTGTTGATAGAAGGGGGGGTTGGGGGATTCCATTTAATTGAGTTCCCTAATATCTCAAATTTTAAGAAATTTTACATGGGTTTGAATCTGCTTTCATTTTGCTTTTTGACACTCACCAGCTCTGTGTTGTTCCTTACCCGCCTCCCCAAACTTGCTCTGGTTTTTTGGAGCCTCCTACCTCCATTTTAGCTGCTCAGCCTTGCATTGTGGTGGCACTTCCTACCCCGTTTCCTGCCCCATCTGAGTAACAGGCTCATTTTCTTCCAGACTTTCAAGGTCAAGTGAGTCCAGGTGGGCCGGCAGTTGATTCATTAATGCTTCATTGGCCATTCCCACTGGTGTGTTACTTGATTTTAATCTCAGTTGATTAACTTTCATGGGTTTTGGTAAATCTGACCAGATCAGCTGGAACTGTGTAATGTAACATTGTACCCACTAGCTACAGGTGTCTATTTAAATTTAAATTAATTAAAATTAAATTTTAAAATTCACCTCCTCAGTCACACCAACCATATGTCAAGCACTCATAGCCACTTAGGGCTACTGGCTATGCCATTGGACAGCGCTGGTTTAGAACCTTTCCATCATTGCATAAGCTTCTGTTGAAACAAGGCAATTGTTTTGGGGTAAGAGTATTGAAATAACAAATTCTGGGGCCAAACTGAACAGTGTAAAACAAAGGTTTGATAAATAGGTCTTCTGGCTTATTTATTATTTAATATAATATTAGTAGAATTTCTAGGGAAAGAATTACTTTGTAGCATTCCTATAACCATTTGTTTAAGTATCTGTGACTTCTAACAAATCTGGGAGCTCTTTCAGAATAGGGAATGTGTTTTAGCTTCTTGTCTCCCAGGCTTGAATTTGTGTCTGGCACAGAAAGGGCTGAAAAAATGATTAGAGCCTGAATCAATAAAAGCTTAGAAACATCATTTAATTTTCTGTATTACTAAATACAGCTATTAGGCTCACAAAGTATGTTCTGCAATGTACACTTTTTGACCTATTTTTAATGCTGTATATTCTGGTCATATGAAAGAAAAAGTTCAAGAATGTCATGCAAATTCATTTGAATGAAACTAAGAGAAATGTATGGCCAGAGACACTGACAGAAAAGCTCCCTAGGGGACCTTTGTGGATTCATTGGAGTCCTTACACTGGAGGTGATGTGCCTGTCATTTGTCTTTCTTGTGGAGTTGGTGGGAGCTGGTGGGAGGCATCATGACTTTTGATGGCCACAGGTGCCCTGTCTCTCAGTCAAGGAAGGCAGTGCAGGCTATGGAAGGTCAGCTTCCTGTCCCTTTTCTTTCCCTGGAGGGGCCCTCTGCCAAAGGCCTGTGATGCTTATCTGAGCTCTGCAGATCTTTGGAATGAGGTCATCTAGGAAGTTGAATCCCTTTGATACAATTATCTCTGCATCCTTGGCCCTTTGTTCTCATGGAGAATGATCGGCGACCCCCCATGCTTCTTACGTGGTTGGAACAGCTGTTGTGAGGTGGGGCGCCAGGTGCTTGCCCCTGTGTGGGGGTGCGGGTCCCCAGCTGGCAGGATGGGTTCCAATGGATGTAGGTGGCAGCTCCCTCAGTAAAGCACAATCATGAGACTACAAAGGGGTGAGAGGAGAAAAGAGAACCTTATCTGTGGTGGGGAACCTCACGCACACCTACACACACACACACACACACACACACACACACACACACACACACACGTGTATACATACACGTACATTCCTCATGACAAAGCCCAGCAGTTGTTTTCCTCTTCAATTCATCTTAGTTGACAACCAGTTAGACCAGTTGCAAGGGCTCATTCTTTCCTGAATGGGTATGAGTGGAGAACATTTTGGAATAGGATTTCTCTGCAGTCTTGAGCCCATCTCTTCACATGGCCTAATATACTTTTCCCTGTTGTATGTGGACATCTTGCAATATTTTCTACCCCGTAGGAATTCTCCTGTGTAGCAGACCCCCCACACCCATATCTTGTACCCCTTTTCTTATGCAAAGCCTCCCTTCTCAAAACTGATTTGGCCTGACCTCCCCAGTGCTGTTCTGAGCACAAGATTGCCTCCCCAGGGTCATGGCCTCAGAGAGCTTGGCAATAATGAGGGGACACTTGCCACCAATCCTAAAGTCTGATCAAATCACCAGGAGCCCTGTGAAGTGTGCATTTCTTGTGGGATAACTAAATCACTCATTTAGGCCCTGTTTCGGTTGGAGAGTCCTTGTCCACTCACTCTACCCACCCCCCAATTTTTCTGTCTACTGTTTTCCAGTTGATTATTGAAATGTGCTATGAACAATCAGGCACCATCTTGGAGAGAAAGACCAGATGTAAAGATCTCAGCATGATTATGCCTGAGATTGCACTCATGAAGCAACTGAAGTCCTTTGCTCTCAGGGAATGATGAGAGCATTTCTCTAGAAAGAGACAGGACTCCTATTGTGTGTATGTTTTAAAATATTATTGATATCATATGTAAACCATAGCAGAATAACAAGCTAGAATAGTAAAGTGTCTGTTAGAATCAATGAAGGGAAGGTTTCTACTCTCCCATCTGTGTATGAGGGCAGGAGTGGTGGGTAATGGAGGGCATCTGCTGTTATCCATTCTCCCTTCCTCTTGGTAACATTTCTCAATCTTCATTCATATATTGTACTAGTCAAGGTCTGAAATGGAAACAGAAGGCACAACCACAGGGCATAATGAAGGATCCAGTTACAGAGACAAAAGTGGGATGGGGACCCCAAAGATGGGTGGAGTCCTAAGGGACTGGCAACAGCAAAGAACCAGAGAGCCAGTTAACCCCTGGCCTGATGGAATGAGGGAGGGGACAGAGGACCAGGGCCTGGCTAGAGCTGCACTGGAAGAGTTGGGGGCCACCCAAGGAGAGTTGACCTTCTAGAGGAACACAGCCTCTGTTGGCTAGCGCACCAAAGGGCAAAACAGGCTTTGCCTGACAGGGAGAAATATAATGGAAGTGATAGAGAGAGCAAGGCAGGGAGCAGTCTGTTCCCCTCCCACCTTCTGATCTGCCATTGGTGTTCCCAGGATCAAATGAACTAGAAACTGGAGAGCAGGACAGCTGGTGTAATACATTCTGAAAAGTTTGCTCCCAAAGGTGTTAGAACAGAGCAGAGAATGGATCTGGAGGTAAGGATGAAACAGCAGAGGAATAGTGCCCTCGGCTCTGGGAGAGGAGACCCCTCTGAAAACACAGATTTAGGCTCTGATTAGTTAATCCTGAACCAGAAAATTCCATTCCCCTGGCCATAGTGCTTAGTTCAGGTCACACAACCCAATTCAGGGCAATGAACCAAATGAAAGATTTTCTAGAGACTTTTGGAAAAGAAGATATCTCATTTTTCTGAGGGCTACTGATAGATTTCCCTCCCAGCTCCTTCCCGCTAGACATAAATGAAGAAATATGTAGCCCCCAAACAGCTTCCAGCCATTTTGCAATTTATGCAGAGAGACAGCTTTAGGATGAGGCAGGTACCATAGAAAAGAACTTGGAAAGAAACTCGATCTTTGGTGCCTTCACTGAGCACCATATTACTGTAGTTTTTAATTACTGAGTCAAGATTGTCTTTTTATAGTTTGTGTCAATTTAGGTTGGAGTTTCTGTTACTTGCAACCAAAAGCTTACCAAAGCCAGGAGGATTGTGCCTAGAACCAAAGACCATTTTCCTATTGAGTACAGCCCTGAAGGTAGCACACCATAGGGCAAGACAAGCTTTGCTTGATAGGCAGAAATGTAATGGAAGTGATAGGGAGACTAAGCACAAGGCCAAGTCCAAAATGCCTCAGGAGAGACAGAAGCTGGAATCATGGAGTAAAGGGTTCCATGTCCAATATAGACGAGACTGGGGAGAATACAGGTCAAGGGCAAACGAGGAAGATTGAGTTGTGGTGGTGAGTGTGTCTGTCTGACAGGCTTTAAAGGCCCAGGGCAGGTTGGACAGACAGCTCTGAATGAGGTCATCACATTCTTTAAGCAGGACACAGCTTTCTTGATGCTCCTTGAGACTACTTGGCTGTTGAGGAAAACCACGGTTCTACGTTCTCAGTGTTCTCCATCGTGACTCTTAAGAGCGTAAGCCTTTGGGCTCAGCCTGTGGTTTCAGTCAAAACCAAGCCAGCCATGGGGCAGAGGGAGGAGAATGACGTTGTCCCTGACTGGTACCTGCTTTGCTCCAGGCAAAATACAAAATATTCTTTGACAACTTCTTCCTTGGTGAGAGATTTTGGTAATTCCTGTCCTTGATCGTAATTAATGATGTGCTCTCCAGGCAGTGCGGGTGGTAAATAAGAAGATAATGGTAATGGTACTAGTTATGTTTATTGAGCACTTAATATAAGCCTATCTCTAATCCAAGCACTTGATGTGTACTGATTCATTTAATCTTTACCACATTCAATGAGAAAATTATTATTATTTTTCCCAACGTGTATATGAGGGAAATGGCACATGGGTTGAATTTTAAGTGATACAAAATGTTCTAGTCATTTAGTTCACTCTCTTTAGCAAACTTTGAAATAATGCATATACCTAGAAGAATATAAACACACACATATATATAGATTATAAAGAGTAATATAACAAACACCCATATGTCCCCAACTACTATAAGCAGGTGGTACCATTGAAGGAGCTGTGCATCTGTTCCGTAACCGAGCCCCTCATATCCTCTGTCCTTGAGGTTAACCCTGGGCTGAACTTGGTTTTCATTACTCCTTTGTTTTTCTATATGGTTTTACTATCTACAGATCTGCCCAACCTGTGTCAGGCCTTTTAAGCCCATCAGACACACTTAGGATCTTGAACAATATATTGTTTATGTTTACGAGTTTTTTTTATCTTTGTAAAAATGGTATCATTCTGTATGTATTCTTCAGATATATGCGATGTGATGTGAGATTTATCCATGTTGAGCCACGTAGCTCTACTTACCCATTTTTCACTGAAATGTGACATTTCTTTTTGTGAACACACCACATTTTACTTTTGCTATTGTGGTTATTGGACATTTGGGAAGGGGGTTCTTACTATTCAAATGCTCTCATTAGGAGCATGCCCATGCTGTCTCTCGGTGCCCAGGGGCGAGGGTTTCTCCAGGGACTGAGGCCAGAAGTGGAGGAACTACACTGTAGGGTCTATGCAGCCCTGAGTGCCCTGGGTATTGACCAGTTACTTACCAGAGGGGTTGCGTCAGTTAACACTCTCACAACCAGTGTGTGAGGATATGTCACATTCTTGCTTACCTTTGGTACTCCACCTCTAATTATATTCCTTACAGTTTCTTTGTTGAAGAAACCAGGTCATTTTTTTTTTCTGTATACTCTCTCACAGTCTAGATTTTGTGATTACATTCCAATATGTCAATCAACATGTTCCACTGAACCCTCTATTTCCTGTCAACCAGTGGTAAAATCTAGAGAATTGGTCGCATTTAGCTTGAATTTTCTGAAAAGAATACTTCAGATAATATGGTATACTTCCATCCATCAGGGAGCACATGATATCTGGTTAAATGTATTTTTTGTGATATTAATAACAGCCATTAGTGATTATTATCTAGAGTCATAATTTAATTATGGCATTAAAAGATTAAAACTCTATCACTCTCACTTCATTTCATAGCTGGGATACTTCTACAAAGAAATCCTTTTTCTCATCAACCATTTGGTATCCTTGGATGTAGTTTGCAAGCAGTCAGTTGGCCTGATTGTCTCCCCTTTTTTACTAGCTTTTAAAATAACAAATTGCTTTCCAACATCCTCTAGATATGACCAGTGAATTTTTAAAATTATTTACCACATTTGAAATATATTCAGTATTTCAGTCCATTGCAGTTATTCAACACATTGAGTGTCAACTATCCCATCTCTGGCCAGTGGAGGGCCTCTCTTTAAGTTGGCATCTATGTCTTCTTTTTCTTTTTCTTTTTCTTTTTTTTTTCTTAGAGAGAGAGTGCATGCTTGAGTGGTTGAGGGGGGCAGACTAGAGAGGGAAAAAGGAAAAGAATATTTTTTTAAGTTTGTTTATTTATTTTTGAGAAATACAGAGAGGGGGCTAGAGAGAGAATCCCAAGCAGGCTCTGCACTGTCAGCACAGAGCCCAAGGTGGGGCTCAAACTCACAGTGAGATAATGACCTAAGTTTAAGTCAGATGCTCAACCAATTGAGCCACCCAGACGCCCCGGCACGTATGTCTTTTTGATTTATCTGTAACACTCTTCAGCATGACAAGAAGTGCCAGATTCATTTCATTACATTTTATGTCACAGACCTGGAATCAGCCATCTTTCCAGAATCCTGAGAAATGGTATTAAAAGCAACAATCTAGGTGCTAGGGGTTGTTATTTGCTTATTGTTAATTATTATTTGTTGCTATTGGTTTGATCATTACTTACCCTTGGTATTGTCAGGTTAAGAAAACCCTTTGTCAGATTGGTGTGTTTAAAATAGTATTTCTACAGTTAGTTCTCATTAGAGTTTGAACATCTCTCATATATTTATGGACTCACCATCCTACTAACCATTTATAATCCCTTTGTGGTGAAATACCTACTCATAATCTTTACTTTCAGGCAAGGTAGAGTAAAAGGTTTCTAGTATTAAACTAACCTTGATCATAGGTATTTTACTTTTCATACACTGTAGATTTGGTTTGCCGATACATGACTTAGAATTGTTGCATTTATGTTCATAAGTGAGATTGTTGTATATTTTTCTTGTATGAATTTCATCTCAATTTGATACATTCACTTTACGAAGTTAATTGGGATGTGCCTTCTCTCCTCCTCCCTCATCTTCCTCCCCCTCATATCCTCCCCATTCTTCCTGTTCTTCTCTTTCCCCTTCTCTTCTTAAGAAATTGTATAACTAGGATGGGAGTTTTCTGATTCGTGAATGTTGTTGGTTTGAATTTACTAATGTTTTCTTTGTGGGGAGACAAAATCCACACCTGGTGATTAAATTTATTTCAAGCTTATGAGAATAGTCAGGTTTCCTATTCTTAAATTGGGGCTGGAAAGTTAGACGTTCTTTGGAACTTGTCTCTTTTGTCAAAACTTATTGGTGTAACAACTCCAATCATAGGTCTGACATAATGTCAAGAAGAGTATGTCCACACCTGACCTGGTGATCTCTACTAGTCCTCTACCCGTTCCTCCCTTGGCCTTCCCCATCTCAGGAGAGCCAACCCTCTTCTACCAGGGAGCCGGTTTGCAAGTCTTAAAGTCATGTTTGATCCTCTCTTGCGACCCACTTCCACTCAATCAGGATGTCCTTTTGGCCTTGGCAGAACTTAGCCATTTATGCCATCTCTATTACACCAGGTGACTTAGTGTGTGTGGGTGGCTGTAGCAAAACTCCACAGACTGGGTGACTTTTTATTTTACTTTAATTTTTATTTATTTATTTAAACTTACGTCCTAGTCAGTTAGCATATCGTGCAATAACGGTTTCAGGAGTAGAATTCAGTGATCCATACGCTATGTAAAACACCCAGGGCTCATCCCAGCAAGTGCCTTCCCTAAAATGCTCCTTACCCATTGAGTTTGTCTCCCCACCTCCAACCCCTCTGGCAACCCTCAATCTGTTCTCTGTATTTAAAAGTCCCTTCCGTGTTGTCCTCCTCCTTGTTTTTATATTATTTTTGCTTTCCTTCTCTTACATTCATCTGTTTTGTATCTTAAAGTCCTCATATGAGTGAAGTCATATGATATTTTTCTTTCTCTGAATAATTTCACTTAGCATAAGACCCTCTAGTTCCATCCACATTGTTGCAAATGGCAAGATTTCATTCTTTTTGATTATCGAGTAATATTCCATTGTATATATATATACCACCTCTTCTTTATCCATTCATCTGTCGATGGACATTTGGGCTCCTTCCAGACTTTGGCTATTGTTGATAGTGCTGCTATAAACATTGGGGTGTATGTGGCCCTTTGAAACAGCACACCTGTATCCCTTGGATAAATACCTATCCAAGGTACCAGAATTGCTGGTCATAGGGTAGTTCTATTTTTAATTTTTTGAGAAACCCCAAAAAGTTTTCCAAAGTGGCTGCACCAGTTTGCATTTCCACCAGCAGTGCAAAAGAGATCCTTTTCCTCCACATCCTTGCTGACATCTGTTATTGCCTGTGTTGGTAAAGTTAGCCACTCTGACAGGTATGAGGTGGTATCTCAATGTGGTTTTGATTTGTATTTCTCTGATGATGATTGATGTTGAACTTTATTTCATGTGTCAGTTGGCCATCTACATGTCTTCTTTGGAGAAGGGTCTATTCATGTCTTTTGCCCATTTCTTCACTGGATTTTTTTGGGTGTTGAGTTTGATAAATTCTTTATAGATTTTGGATACCAGCCCTTTATCTGAAATATCATTTGCAAATGTCTTCTCCCATTCTGTTGGTGGCCTTTTAGGTTTGCTGAATGTTTCCTTTGCTGTGCAGAAGCTTTTTATCTTGATGAGGTTCCAATAGTTCATTTTTGCTTTTGTTCCCCTTGCATCTGGAGATGTGCTGAGTAAGAAGTTGCTGTGGCTGAGGTCAAAGAGGTTATTGCCTCCTTTCATCTCTAGGATTTTGGCTTCCTGTCTTACATTTAGGTCTTTCATCCATTTTGAGTTTATTTTTGTATATGGTGTAAGAAAGTGGTCCAGGTTCATTTTTCTGCATGTGGCTGTCCAGTTTTCTGAGCACCACTTGCTCAAGAGACTTTCTTTATTCCATTGGATATTCTTTCCTGCTTTGTCAAAGATGAGTTGGCCATACGTTTGTGGGTCCATTTCTGGGTTCTCTATTCTGTCCCTTGATCTGAGTGTCTATTCTTGTGCCAGTACCATACTGTCTTGATGATTACGGCTTTGGAATGCAGCTTGAAGTCTGGGGTTGTGATGCCTCCAGCTTTGGTTTTCTTTTTCAAGAATGCTTTGGCTATTTGGAGTGTTTTCTGGTTCCATGCAAATTTTAGGAGTATTTGTTCTAGTTCTGTGAAGAATGCTAGTGTTATTTTGATAGGCATTGCATTTAAATATGTTTATCGCTTTGGCTGGTATCAACATTTTAACAATATTTGTTCTTCCAATACAGGAGCATGGAATATTTTTCCTTTTCTTGTGTGTTCTTCCATTTCTTTCAGAAGCTTTCTATAGTTTTCAATATATAGATTTTTCACTTCTTTGGTTAGGTTTATTCTTAGGTATTTTATGGTTTCTGGTGCAATTGTAAATGGGATCGATTCCTTGATTTCTCTTTCTGCTGCTTCATTATTGGTGTATAGAAATGCAACTGATTTCTGTGCATTGATTATATATCCTGCAACTTTACTAAATTCATGGATCCGCTCTAGCAATTTTCTGGTGGAATCTTTTGGGTTTTCCATATAGAGTATCGCATCGTCTGTGAAGAGTGAAAATTTGACTTCATCCTTGCCAATTTGGATGCTTTTTGTTCCTTTGCATTGTCTGATTGCTGAAGCGAGGACTTTCAATACTATGTTAAATAACAGTGGAGACAGTGGACATCCCTGTCTTGTTCCTGACCTTAGCGGGGTAGCTCTGTTTTCCCCCATTGAGGATGACTGTGTCTTTCATATATGGCTTTTATGATCTTGAGGTATGATCCTTAAAATTTTTTTTAATGTTTTTTATTTATTTTTGAGAGACAGAGGGAGACAGTGCGAGCAGGGGAGGGTCAGAGAGAGAGAGGGAGACATAGATCTGAAACAGGCTCCGGGCTCTGAGCTGTCAGCACAGAGCCTGACGCGGAGCTCGAACCCACGAACTGTGAGATCATGACCTGAGCTGAAGCTGGATGCTTAACCGACTGAGCCACCCAGGTGCCCTCCCAAAATATTTTTAATGTTTATTATTTTTGAGAGAGAGAGACAGAGAACAAGGAAGGTCAGAGAGAGAGGGAGACACAGAATTTAAAGCGGGCTCCAAGCTCTGAGCTGTTAGCACAGAACCTGATGCAGGGCTCGAACTCACAGACTCTGAGATCATGACATGAGCTGAAGTCTGCTTAACCAACTGAGCCACCCAGACACCCTGATGTATGATCCTTCTATCTCTACTTTCATGAGGGTTTTTATTAAGAAAGGGTGCTGTATTTTGTCAAATGCTTTCTCTGCATGATTGAGCGGATCATGTAGTTTTTATCCTTTCTTTTATTGATGCGGTGTATCATATTGATGGATTTGTCGATATTGAACCAGCTCTGTATCCCAGGTATAAATCCCACCTGGTCATGGTGAATAATTTTTTAATGTATTGTTGAATCTGGTTGGCTAGTAGCTTGTTGAGAATTTTTGTATCCATATTCATCAGGAAATTGGTCTGTAGTTCTCCTTTTTAGTGGGATTTTTGTCTGGTTTTGGAATCAAGGTAATGCTGGCCTTATAGAATCAGTTTGGAAGTTTTCCTTCTGTTTCTATTTTTTGGAACAGCTTCAAAAGAATAGGTTTTAACTCCTCTTTAAATGTTTGGCAGAATTCCCCTGGAAAGCCATCCAGCTGTGGAGTTTTGTTTATTGGGAGATTTTGTTTACTGGTTCAATTCCTTACTGATTAGGGGTCCAGACTGGGTGACTTATAAAGACAGGAAATTTATTTTCTGGAGGCCAGAAGTCCAAAATCAAGGCACCAGCCTGGTTTCTTTCTGCTGAAGCAGACTTCTTCCTGGTTCATAACTGTATCTTCTTGCTGGTGTTCACATGGTCAAAAGAGTGAGGGAGCCTTGTGGGGTCTTTTTTATAATACTAATTCCAGGGGGCACCTGGGTGGCTTAATTGGTTAAGCATCCAACTTCAGCTCAGGTCATGATCTCGTGGTTTGTGAGTTTGAATCCCCCTTTGGGGTGTCTGCTGTCAGCACAGAGCCTGCTTCTACTCTAGATCCTCTGTCCCTCTCTCTTTCTGCCCCTACCCTGCTCTTATTCTCTCTCTCTGTCTCTCTTTCTCTCTCAAAAATAAATATGTAAAAAAAGAAGTTATGTCATCAGAGCCCTTCTTTCACCAGATTATAGAAAACTCCACTCCTAGCCAGTCACTTATCATCATCCTTACCCTTATTTATTTTTCTTCTTAGCATTCATCATCACCTGACTTATGTATATTTTTATTGTCTGTCTTCTGCTATTAGAATATAATCCCTCTCAAGGCAGGGCTGATCTACTTTGTCCAGTGCTATCTTTTCAATGTCTAGCTCACAGCTCAGCACATGGTAGGTGCTCAGTAAATATTTGAGGAACAAATGAATGAGTGCAGGTTACAGATTCTCAGGGGGCAGTGCTTTCCCGCTCACCTGGAGCCATAGCTCTGCCTTCATGCAACAATTTTGTTCTTGTTTTTGCTTTCACCTCTTTCCTGAAGGTGTAGGTAGCCTTTTGGAGATGTAGGATGGCCAAAGGGAGTATCTGCTTTTTGACCCGATACCATTTAAGGGCCCAAGGCCTCGTTTCTGTCTTCCTCAGGAATGACTATCAGCAAAGGTCCCCTGGCAACCTTGTCTTCACCACTTTTAAAAAATTGATTTCTTGCTCTCACTTCATTTTTTTTAGTCTTCTGAGGATTCCCTTTAACTTTCCTGTGAGCTTTGCAATGCATTTCAACTAAATAATATTTATTTGTTTTATTTTGCTTTTTAGGAAAGGATTTTAGAGGCTCTGGCTTACCATACTATTGAGTATGGAACTCTTCAAACTTTCCATTTTTCACACAGTGCACAGCTGCCCAATAAGTGACTTGCCCAAGGTCTTACTGGAAATGAAATCCCTGAGACCAGACCTGGGACTCCTTATCTCCAAGGCAGTAGTTTCCTTCCCCATTGGGCTGGTGGTGTGCCTTTTTTTCTTTGGAGGGGTTAATAGATATTTCTAGCCTAATGGGTAGCTAGCTGTACCCAGAGAGGACAAAAAAAGAGGGAAGACAGTAGTAACACAGAAGTCTCTAGTTTAAAGGAAACTGAGGCTGTCATAGCCATTTATAAATATGTAACAGGAGGGGCGTCTGGGTGGCTTAGTCCATTGAGTGTCTGATTCTTGATGTTGGCTCAGGTCATGATCCCAAGTTTGTGGGATCGAGCCCTGCCTCAGACTCTGCACTGAGCTTGGAGCATGCTTTAGATTCTCTCTCTTCCTCTGTCCTACTCCCTTTCCCTCACTCATTCTCTCTCTCAAATAATAAATAATTAAATGAATAAATGAATAAGAGTTTAAAAAATTAATATGTAATGGGAAGTAGCTCGGAATTATGGCTGATTTCAGCAGCGTAGATTTGTTAGAAGTTGCTCCTTTTGCTTTTTCTTTAGAATTCAGATGTGAAGGGCTCATTTTCCTCAGGATTTCTGCTCTGGCGTAAGGCTTGAAGCCATTTTCCCTTCTGGCTCCTGCAGTTCACATAGGCTATGCCTTGGGAGGTTGCCAGTCAGAATGGAAACAGTGGTACCTTGATGTATACAGATTTATTTTTAACCGTTATTTTTGGCTCTAGTGAGATAGCGTAGCTGGAAACAGCTGCAGGTTGGACTGCTTAGAATACTATGCAAATGAGTTGAAAAGTGAGAAGTTCAGTCAATCAATCAGTTTTGCTTCATGTAATGCCAACTGACATTTTTTTTAAGCCTTGTTTGTCTCATTGAATTCACTGACTTTGGGCCTGAATTGACTTAATTGCATGGTTCCTTTTGACATATTGTAGACAGTGATTGCTCTGTTGAGCCATTATCAAGGGCAACAAATAACACCATGAGCATTAGTGGACAGCCCCGGCTGGTAGATGGCTTGCTAACTTTTCCCTTGCAAAATAACTTCATGCTGCCAACGTAGGAGTTAGTGGATTTAAAGAGCATGTAAATAATAGGCAGTAAAGCATTCTGTCCAATGATTTAAATTTTAATGTATGACACTAAATCATTAGGTCAGTTAATCCAGTACTAGTTTTTGAGAGACAAGGTTATGATGACCTGCAAACCATAGGCAGTGAACTATGCCTTTGGTCTTTTGCTTTGAGGATGTCCATTTCATAAACAGCATTATATTATGTTTTCTAAAAACTATAAGGGTATTGTTATAATAAAAATTTGAGAATCCCACTTACCCAGAGGTGACAACAGTTAATACTTTCTTCCATACATTTTTTACTAATTGAGATGATGCTGTATCCTGATGTGATATTTTTTCATTAACGATTTGTATACCAATGGGTTTTCCCCTCCCCGCTGAACACGTCATAAGTATTTCCCCACATTATCAATTTTTCAAAAATATTTTTAATGATAACATAGTATTTCATTGTATGAATGTAGGATAGTTTACTTAAATATTCTCTTATTTCAGGGTGGTTATATTATTGTTATAAATAGTACTTAATTGGATACTTTTGTACCTGAAGTTTTTTTCTGTATCTTAAATTATTTTCTAAAGCTAACAACCTAAAATTATTATAGAATTATTAAGCAAAAGTTTTAGATATTTTTCAGGCTTCTGGGGCAACCAAATTGTTCTCCTGAAAAGATGTCCTTACTCCACCAGAACACACAAGAATTTGTTTAACCATACATAGGCCAGTATGGAATATTTTATCCAAAACACTTTGCTACTTTAATTGGTAAAAATTATAGCTTTTTATGTTTTTTAATTTGTTAATGTTTTTAATTTTTTTGAGAGACAGAGACAGTGCGAGCAGGGGAGGGTCAGAGAGAGAGGGAGAGACAGAATCTGAAGCAGGTTTCAGGCTTTGAGCTATGAGCACAGAGCCCAATGTGGGGTTCGAACCCACGAACCATGAGGTCATGACCTGAGCTGAAGCCAGATACTCAACCGACTAAGCCATCCAGGCGCCCCAAGTATAGCTTTTTAAATTTACGTTTTTCAGACTATTCTTAGCATTAAATATATTTTTCAGTTTATTAGTCATTTAAAATTTTTAAAAATTAATTAATTTGTTTTTAAATTTACATACAAGTTAGCATATAGAACAGCAATGATTTCAGGAGTAGATTCCTTAATGCCCCTTACCCCTTTAGCCCATTCCCTCCCCCACAACCCCTCCAGGAAGCCTCTGTTTGTTCTTTGTATATAAGAGTCTCTTCTGTTTTGTCCCCCTTCCTGTTTTTATATTATTTTTGCTTCCCTTTCTTTATGTTCATCTGTTTTGTATCTTAAAGTCCTCATATGAGTGAAGTCATATGATACTTGTCTTTCTCTTACTGGTTAATTTCACTTAGCATAATACCCTTCAGTTCTATCCATGTAGTTGCAAATGGCATGATTTCATTCTTTTTGATTATCAATATATTCCATTGTGTGTGTGTGTGTGTGTATATATATATATATATATATATATATATATATATCACCTCTTCTTTATCCATTCATCTGTCAGTGGACATTTGGATTCTTTCCATACTTTGGCTATTGTCGATAGCACTGCTATAAATATTGGGGTGCATGTGACCCTTCAAAATAGCATAGCTGTATCCCTTGGATAAATATCTAGTAGTGCAATTGCTGGGTTATGGGGTAGTTCTATTTTTAATTTTTTGAGGAACCTCCATACTGTTTTCCAGAGTGGCTGCACCAGTTTGCATTCCCACCAACAGTGCAAAGAGATCCTCTTTCTCTTCATCCTCACTGACATCTGTTGTTGCTTGGGTTGTTAATTTAAGCATTCTGACAGGTGTGAGGTGGTTATGTTTATTAGTTATTTTCCAAAGAGGGGGTAAACTAGTCTGTTTGTACCCTTTACCCATTTATATATTGGGATCTCACTACTTTTTTATCATAGACTTATATGCAATCTTTATATACTGATATGTTTGTTGTATCTTTTTATTATGTCAAATCCATATTTAAATGAAAATCTTTTATGATCTTTTCCTCCCAAGATCTCCTTTTCATACCCTTCAACATAAACTTCATCTTTTTCCTTCTCATTCAAACAAAACAAGTATTCACCTGAAACTTGGTCATATGAAATTTTAGGATAAACTAAGGTGACAATTTAAATGGTCAACGACTTCTCTGAATCTTCTTGATAGTAGTAAGATTAAAACTCTTTTTAAAAATCCTACCACTGAGTGGGGCACCTGAGTGGCTCAGTTGGTTGGGCACTTGACTTCGGCTCAGGTCATAATCTCACGGTTGGTGAATTTGAGCCCCATGTCGGGCTCTGTGTGGACAATTCATACATAACCTGGAGCCTGCTTTCAATTCTGTGTCTCCCTCTCTCTCTGCCCCTCCTCCATTCATTCTCTCTCTGTCTCTGTCTCTCTCTGCCTCTCTCAAATATAAATAAACATTAAAAAAAATTTTTAATCCTACTATTGAGTATGTTTTGGCTCAAATGAGGATGTTTATCCTCAGGGTATTCACCTTGAATATTTTAATGGAGTTATCCTTCAAGTCATTTTGGAGACCGTTCTTTTGGAATTGCCCTGCAGAGCCTGTGGCATATTCTTTGGCTCTCCCTTAATGGTTATAATATCTAGAACAGGTAGTTTGTTTTTAGAAAGAGCATAAAGTCATTTAGAACCAAAGCTATTCTGTAAGGTGAGCTCTTAAACATAACCAGAAATATGGACTGCTGAGAACACACAGAAGCGCGCACACATACACACACACAAACACACCCACAACCCACATGCACACAGAATTGCATTTTTTGTGTTTTGTAGATTAAACCTGAAAACAACTCTAAAAATAGGGCTATCAGTATTTTCAAGTTATAACACTATTAAACAAGAGAATAACCTTCTATAGTGACATCTTTAAAGAGAAAACCATTCAAATAAACATTCAAGTTCTAGCATATTTGTTTAAAAGTTTATCCCACTGTTGGATATGACATTTCATTTCAACATTAACTGTGGTAACTCCAGGTTCTAAATTTTGTTCATACTGAATATGTTCCCATAGGAGGTTCTAATTACAAAGTCAGGTGAACATTGGAAGAAGAGGTCCCTGCTTTGGTTTTCAACCCCCTGCTGAGCAAGTAATGAGTTTCGGGTCTCAGTGGCACTGTGTGTTGAACTTGGTGAATACCTTGTACATCCCTGCCTGTTACAGGCTTCTTCAGAATGCTAACGATTCATGTTTCTTACAAAAATCTTGGAAAAATCCTTTTTCTTTTGGTTTACTGGACTTCCTCTCACTGTATCTATATTCAAGATGTTAGACCGACAACATCAATGCTCTCTCAAAAGTCAAAAAGGAATCTTTCAGAATTGAGTTGGCACATAGATGGACCTGCCTAGCTGTGGTGAGAAGGAGATGAAGGGGAACCCCGGAGTCTCACTCTGCCTTGTAGACAGAGTATACAGAAACAACCTGCAATGTGAGCTCTTTGACACCTCTCTGGGCCTCGGTTTTGTCACCTGTAACATGTGCAAAAAATGAAAACTCTTTGTCTCACAAGGTGTGGCAAAATTGAAATGTAATGATCAGCAGTGTGTTGCTCACATCAAGCATTCAGATCATGTAGCTTTTATTGCTGTCATCATCATCATCTTTGTAGCCCCTCAGCACATGCCCTGTTTAAAAGGAGCACGGTAAATGGTACTTCCTATTACTGTCAGCCTTGTATTCTTGTCATCACTTAGCACAGTGCCTAGCATACAGCCAGTGTGCGATGAATGAATATTAAATGAAAAAAAATCCACTTTACATGGCCAGGCATAATTGATATTGTACATTCAGAAAAAAAATGATGTTTAACATCCTTTTTTAAGGAATCAAAATCTTTCTATTCTTCTATTGTGTGCTCTGAGACCCAGGCAGTCAGTATGGTTGTTATAGGTCCAGATGCTAGAGCTGGACCACCTGGGCTCAAATCCTGGTTGTGTGACCCGGGAAAGTTACCCACCCTCTCTGTATCTGTTTGTTCTTCTGTAAAATAATAGCGCCTTCCTCATAGGGATTAGAGACTTTATACATGTAAGTAATTAGAATGATGCATGGCAAATAGTACAGGACATAGCTGGGAAAGGGAAGCATTTTCAAAAGGGATAAGACAAACTCTCTCTCCTCAGAGAAGCTCTCCAGTCCTCAGGGATCCATGTATGCCCATGTGGTATGCAAGAGCATGAAGAAGCCTATTGCATGTGAAGGATTAAGCATAGCAACCTGTACATTTTTAACAACCAGCTGTCTGGGAGGGGAAAAGGCCCTAATTTATAGTTTTTCCAACTTCTGTGCTGTAAATATTGCTACTGTGGCCAACTTCAAGCCACCATTGTGATATTCTTGAATGTGGCACTGGGAAAAGATGGACACAGTCAGTTCTTAGAGGATGATATGAGCAGGCTCCAAGATGCTTCTGGGTAGAGGCTTCAAGACTGTAGAGAAGAACACCCCAGTATAGGGTGAGTGCTTTGCAATTCCATCAGTTGGAGAGTTGTACCTGGTTCTGGGGACAAGGAGGTCAGCCAGAGGGAGGGATCACTTTCTTTACACAACCTACTGCTTTTTAAAAAAAATCCCCTTATCACCTGATTCCTAAATTCTTCCAATAATGAGGAACTGAAGTTCATTTGACCATTCAGTCCTTGACCTTGGGATTGCCATGGGTAGGACAATTACAAAGACAATTTAGGTTTTTTGAGTTTTAGAAAGAGATAATCAAGAAACCAGACTTTCATTGCCTCCTAATGCATTTTCCTTCAGGCATTTTAGGGAAAAGGAACCACAACAGAATCCTAGGCCCAAGCTCCCTGGATGACTTTAAGAAAGCACTGAAACTCACCATTTCTTATGTCTTCCGTAATACAATGGGTAAAATAATATGGCGGTAGTCACTACTTCTATTCAACAACAGTTTCTTGTTGCCTGCCGTCCAAGTGCCTCATAGGATCAACTCCATGACCAGACCCTGCCAGTGAATTGTGAGAGGAAATGAGAGTGTTATTTCCGAGCACAAGAATGAGTTGCTAGAGTGGAACACTCCCGAATGCTCTTTTCCTGTGCCACAAGGGGAAGCCATGTTCCCAGTGATGGCCACTCTGTCAGTGTAGATCCTGCAGAGATGACATGGGGTAGATCCCCCAGCGGACTCATGAGAGACCAAGCAAGAAATACAGATTTGTTGTGTCAATCCACTAAGATTGTGGGGATCACCATGAAGCACAACCTATCTTATCCTGGCACAAGGATCAGACAAGAGAATCGGGTGCGATTATAAAGATTGGATGGAGAGGTTCTGACATTAAAGCACTCTACCCAAAGAAGAAATTAGCAGCTCTGAATTCGCAGGTGGGTGGAACAATTTGACAAAACTCATTCTTGGAAAATTACTTGCAATTATTTCTCTGAAATACAACTTGAACTCTGAGGAACTACATCAGGTCTTTACAGTGGATTAAATTTGCTGTTGGCATTCTTGGTCCTGGGCTGGAGAGCAGTCAGCTTTAAGCCTTTGGGGCTGAAGTTTCCAGAAGTGTTAATGAGGAGGGAAAACATGATTTATAGTTGTTCAGGAATAGGAACAGTGACCATATAACAGTAGCATCTCCTTCAGCAAAGAGTTATCAGGAAGAATGACCATTTCTTGAGGGCTTGTGAGCCAGATCTTTATATATAAAAATGTCTAAGCCCTGTACCAGATTTCCCCCTTTGCAGAGAGTGAAAGCTTTCCAAAGATCATATAGAAAGAAAGCACTGGAGCTAGAATTCAAATGAGATCTGTTTTAGAGTCTGCCATAGTAACATTTTCCCAGAAGGAGACACTGAGACAAGGATTCAAGTGCGAATAGTATATCGGGCGATGGGAAGTAATCCCAGAGAGGTAAGGAAGTCAATAAAGGATGCATTATTACATCAGCTACTACAGTGCAACTGTGGTTTCATCTCCAAAAGAAAAAGCACAGAACTCATGACCCAAAATTAGCCCACTCAAGAGCTGAGGGAGCTGGGTTATTTATAAATAACACCAACACCCAAGAGTCATTGGTGAATGTCTGATTTAGGGAACAAATACCCTCAGATGCAGAACCTGACAATTGGCAGTTGTCTGGAATGCATGATTGTCCAAGGGTTGTGGGTGGAAATGTGATAGCATTTGCTCTAGGTGATAAAGCTTGAGGTCTGCCCACCACTCTACCCTGCTCAGCTGCCTGAGTCCCTGAGTTATCGTAGGCTCCTGAGCACGTCTACCCTAGCCCCAGCCCCCAGCCTTCTCTAAGGGCATGAAAACCCTTCTCTGGTTCCAATGGGCTGCATCTAGAGGCCATCTGGTGCCCGACCAGAGCGAACTCTTGGGTGAAAGTACTGTAAATGGTGTTAGGAGAATCCACTTTTTAGAGTTTGTGTGAGAATCGACTATATGCAGCATTCTTGGAACAGTGTCTGACGCACAGTAAACACACAATAAACGTCAGTCACAGTGGTGTGGAGGATGATGGACAGGGCAGGAGAGGATGAAGAGAAGGAACAACAAAAAGAGGAGAGAGGGAGGGAGGGTAGAGGGATTAAAAAGAGAGAGGTGGAAAAGCTCTTGTCACAATTATCATTCACACTGGCTGTTGACATCAGCAAACTGTTCTCTTTGCTTTTCTCAAGGTTTGGGAGGGTTACACGTCTCCATCAACTGGAACAGTCCGAGTGATAGATTCCTGCAACATCTCCAGTTCTGATTTCTGCTCAAGGTTATGCTCCTGATGGTGCCACCGCTGGAAAGATGAGACAAACCGCCTGAGGCTGAAAGTCTGTTCTTCAGAGCCGCCGAGGATGGAGTGGGCTTTTCAAACGGCTTCTTCGATTGAGCTGAAGGCCCAGAGTCTTGCTTATGTGTCATGCCAGTGTAGACTGTCCCGGGAGAGAGAGAGAGAGAGAGAGAGAGAGAGAGAGAGAGAGAGAGAGAGAGAGAGTGTGTGTGTGTGTGTGTGTGTGTGTGTGTGTGTTGTATGAGGGTGTGATCTAGAGCATACACACATGCATTTGACTAGCAGAATGTATATCATTCTAGACATTCTGGAAAACAATTGCTCTTGATAAGGACCAATACAGTCACCATTTCCTATTTTCACTGAAAAGCAATGGCTTGAGTCATGGAACGGGGCTTTCAGATTAGATATGACAGGAAGTTTCTTTTTCAGGTGAATTTGATAAACCCAGGAATGGATTGTCAGGGGGGAATTTTGAAGCCTCTTTTTCTGGGAGCTTTTAAAAATAGGAACAGATGCTCATGTGCCTGAGAGAGTGGAAGCCTAATCCTACCTCAAGATGGCATGATGAACCGGCTTCTGGGTAGCGGCCCAGGAGGAAGGGGTCTCCTCGCTACTCAGGTCCACTGCCTGAGTGTGCCATCTCACTCTTCAGAGCATTTCAGCATTACTAAGTTTCTTTGATTGGAAAAGTCACAAATGTTCACTATTTGAAATTCAGAGAGTACATAAAAATATGAAAAACTAAAAATCAAACAAAATTCTATACTCCAAATATAACCCAAAATGATTTATTTTTGATATATATATTTCCAGACTTTTTATACATAATCTCAAAAAATTGTATCACATACTACATGGTTCTGTAATCTAGCTTTTGTACTTAGTAGATCGTGGATTCCTTTCTGTGTCAACAAATACCATTTTACATAATTTTTGATAGGTAAAGACCATTCTTTGGTATCCATGTAGCATGACTTACGTATATAATCAGTTCTCTACTGTGGAGGTTAGGTTGTTTTTCCTGGAAATCCTTGCACATATATCCTTGTGGAATTGTCTGGTTATTGCTTCAAAATAAATACCTGGGGGTAAAATAGCTGAGTTAAGGGTTTGCCTATTTACAGCTGTCCTGCCTATTGCCGGGTTTTCCTCTAGAGAGGTCATACCACTTTAAATTTCCATCAGTGATGCTTGAGGGAGTCTATTTCCCTCTTTTCTAAATATCATTGGCTACTCTCAATATTTTAATCAACATTTCTTGGAATCTTAAAGAGGTTGAGATTTTCAGTGTTGTCAAGACCTTATATTTTTCTTACTTGCCTTTTGTGTCCTTTATCCATTTTTTTTAATGAGGGAACTTGGTAGACAGACAGATACATACATACATGTATGCTTACACATATGCATCTGTGTGTACAGATTATATCTTTATCTTTATATGTCATTTTCCAAATTGCCTTTTAACTGTGCTGATTTGGGATATGCTGTACAGAATCTGCTATCGATTATTCTTTGGGATTCGTTAGCTACAACTAGAATACAATGAATTTCAGGAATTCTGGCCACATCTGTGTCAACTGTTTCCAGACCAGTGATGTCTCAAGTCACCAAGGAGTGTGGGGCAGAGAGTGCAGGTAGCCAGGTAAGGGTGTATATACATGGCCAGTGCGTATTTTATGGAGTCAGGTCGAGGCTCCTGGTCACCGAATGATAAGGTGACATTGGAGAGACCTGAAGGGAGGTGAGGGTAAGCTATGTAAATGTGTGGGGCCAGTCTGTCTGCTCCCCTCAATCTAAAAGCAGGAGCATCTCCTCCTTCTCAGCACCCTGCCTCCTCTCCCCATCCCCACAAAGTACACACACTAAGAGGCTACACTAACCAGTCCTGTTGATGCCCTCTTTTCTCTTCCTCTGGGCCAAGCAGAGGGGGGCCATAAACTCTTTTCATACATAGTGATGTGGGGCACACGGACAAGGTAGAGGGAGGAAGGAAGAGGGCCGTCCCCCTGGGGTGGAGCTGCTTCTGGGGTGAAGGACCCAGTGGCTGGTGTAGTGGAAATAGAACTTGCCATCAGGTTTTATCACAGAGAGAGAACTAGAAAAAGGACCACATCCTACTTCTGACTTATCTTTGCTCATCCCTTGTTATTTTAGGTGTTTCGGTTGCAAGTTTCGTGAGTTGACAACAGTATCTTGTTCATTTCACTCAGTAAAATCCAGATTCCTAACCTGGCCTGTAAGTCCCTTTACATCTTACCTCTGCCACCTCTCCTACCCCATTTCCTATCCTGTTCCCCAAATGATTTTAGACCACTTGCTCCTTGAACAAGCCAAGTGCATCTGTGCCCCAGGGCTATTGCACTTGTGTTCACTTTTCTTGTGATGCCCTTTCCCCACATATTCACATAGTTTACCCCCTCCTTCCTTCAGGTCTCTCCAGTGTCACCTTATCTAAGTGGCATGTGGATATCTTTGGTGGCAGCTTTATTGGGAAGTCTATCTCACAGAGCAGGGGACCCCAGGCTGGGGCAGGGCTGATGACAGATTGGAGGTGAAGCAATTTTAGCAGTGTCCAGGTCCAAGCAGCTTACCAGGGCAGGGAGGTGACACAAGGGACCCAGGTGAGGATTCAGTAGCTGGACTGGATTCCTTTTAGGCCTACCTGTCCAGTGCTCAGCCAGTCCCAGCCACAAGCAGCATCTGTCTCTCTCTAGCTTCTCATGCCCAAAGCACCCCCCCTCCCCAGCACCCCAAACTGCTCCCATGCCCTGCGTTTCCTGTGCCTTCCTACCTTGCCCCCTTCCTTCCTGAGACTCCTCATCCCATTCTGGAAAAATCTCCTCATCCCATTCTGGAAAAATCTCCTTACCCTTCCAGGTGTATTATGGGTCCAGAACCCACATTAGGGGGTGGGCATTGTCAGCTGCTGCTGTTTTAGGAGGTCCACCAGTTCAATATTTCCATGATGTTATGCAGGCAGACCTGGGATATGCTAATGTGAGCCTGTGTCTTCTGCTTGGGAGCTCACTAGTCAACCAAGGAAGGATTTTACAGAGAGCTACAGAGCTCTGAACACTAACGCTCGCCAGATGGGACACGTCCATTGGGGAGATTAGGAAGGGAAGATAGGGAGAGAGAAGCTTAGGCATTATCCATCTGCTAGGCTGACAAAGGCATCTCCTCCCGACCAAGAGAGGAAGAGCGTGGTATCCAAGAAAGATGGAGGCAAGGCTTAAACACACTACTGCGATTTGATTGTCTTGGCTAAAAACCTGGTCCATTATCTAAAGAGCTGAAAAAACTAACGCTGGGCCCCACACCAAATGTTTCTATTCATTTAGTCTAAGTGTGGGGCCTGGCAATTTTTTTTTTAATATTCCCATGTAACTACTGGTTTCATTTTGGTTGCTACTTGATTGTCCTCTGTGTCCCAGGCATTGTGGTGGCCTGGGGGGTGGGGGGGGTACAAGATGATATCCTTAAGGGCCCTGATGGAATGGATCGATCAACGCAATCAAAATGCCTAAGCTAGTAGTGTGGGACAACCTTTTCTACAGGATATCAAGATAATCGCTTGAAAGGGGGAAAATCTAACCCATCAACAGGATGTTATGTCCACACAATGTGAGATAATCAGATTGATTTAGTATTCCTGAATCGATGCAATTAGAATCATATTGTTGTTTTTGTACCACATAGAGACCGCCAAGAACATCATCTCTTCAAGTGGAATCCGGGTACTGCCTGCTTTGGGAAGATTGTTTCAGTAGAAATTCTTGAACCCCCAACCAGACCTTCTTGATCAGAAACTCTGGTTCCCAGGTTTTTCTTAGGCAGCAGTTCCCAATCTTGTCTGCACATTAGAGTTACCCAGAGAACTTTAAATTTCTTTAATGTTTACTTATTTTTGAAAGAAAGCATAAATGGGGAGGGGGAGGGGCAGAGAGAGAGGGAGACATAGGGTCCGAAGAACGCTCCAGGCTCTGAGCTGTCAGCACAGAGCCCAATGTGGAGCTTGAACTCACAGACAGTGAGATCATGACCTGAGCTGAAGTAGGAGGCTCAACCAAGTGAGCCACCCTGGTGCCTCTACCTGGGGAACTTTAAAACAGTCCAGCTGCACCCCCAGACCAATTAAATTAGGAGTTCCAGGTGGAAGAGGCAGGGAGAGAATGCAGGCATGCATGTTGTAAAGCTTGCCAGGTGGTCCCCTTGTGCAGCCGAGATTATGAAGCGGAGTTAAGTGGTGTGGGAGGAGGGGAGCCTCAGGATCTTTTAGAAGCTTCCCTCGAGATTCTAACACGGGATTGCTGATAGAAGCCAGGGAGCATGCCCTCGGAGCAGATGTCTTGCACACGAGGCTCACGTGAGCCTCCTTCCTGAGATCCTGGATTTGTCTGCAGCCGCGGTTCATGGTGAGCTCTGGTCCAGGGAAGAACTGCTGTGGAGAGGTTACCAGAACTGTAACACCAGTCAGAAAGTCTGCACTGCCCAAATCCTCATGCCCTACCGTTTTTCTTGGTCGTTTTCTTGGTCCTCTTGTGGTCACACTGGGCTTAGCTGCCGGCCCTCCAACAGCCCTGAGTTTGCCTCTTGCATCTTCCGGTCCCATCTTCTTCCCTTGGGCTGGTACGCGTGGGCGTCTGTTTCATGCATCCAAACTGGCCAACTAGAACAGGAGGCAACCGCAGTTCTGGGCGTCGTGGGTAACAAAACAGCACCCTCCCTCTTAGATGTATTAAACGCTGCAGATGAGCTGCTTTGTGCCATGGCTTAAGTGAAATGCGCTGGCAACCAGACAGTCAAGTCAGCGTAAACCAGGCTTGGTTTGTTTTTTTTCTTTGTGGTTTGAATGCCACCCTCCTGGAGCTGGGAAAGGATATTGGCTCTTAGGAAATCCCACATGTTGTTACTCACCGAGTTTGAGAAAACTTTTAGTTTTTACTGTTTGCTGCCAAGTGTGGAAGGGTTGTTCTGAATTCTGGCTGCATATGTTAGATGCACCTGAGGAGTTATGAAAACCGTCAGTGCTGGGTCCCACTCAGGCCAATTAAATCAGAAGATCTGGGAGCGCAGCCCAGGTCTGGGACTTGTTCAAATGTTCCTAAGTTAGTTAGGCAGGCCAAGTTGAAGATGACTGATCCAGGAGAGGGAGAAGATGGTAGATCAGAAAACTAGTATTTTCTAGGTGTTAGGCAACTTATCTAGTAGTAGCTGATATTTACTGAGTGCTTACTATGTGTAAGGTGCTGTTTTCAGAGTTTTTTTATCTATTGACTGGTATTTCTAAGTCTTATGAGGAATTACCTCCATGTTCCAATGCAGAAACTGAGGCTCAGAGCGATCACAGCGCTCCCGAATGATACAGCTCAGCTTCAAATAAAGGCAGTGTGGCTCCAGAACTCATGTGCTTTACTGCTACATTTCACTGCCTCTCACTCACCCTAGCCGTTAGGAATGGAAGAAGTAACTTAGAAATCCCTTAACATAACAAAAGATGATTTCTAACTCCTGCTGTTCATTCTGGGAGGGGGTATGAGGAGACGGAATTAGGGGGAACAGGAGGTGAGTGTTCTCCACCACGGAGTCACTCAGGGACCCAGCTAAAAGAGGTTTCACCATCTTGTAACCTGCACCATCTGAAAAGCGGCCCCCTCAAACCCTTAAGCCTGGGAAGGGAGAGAGAGGATGATCACACGTGGGCATTTCACTTCAGCCGGAAGTAGCACGTGTCATTTCCGCCCACACTTCATTGGCTACCACTAGTCCTACGACCTGCCCAGCTGCAAAGTGGGCAATGCAGGGGAGCGAATGGAATGTCTGGTAGCATTCATTTCTGTGCCACATTCTGGGAGGTGGCTCGTGTTCCTGGTTCAAGAAGTAAACGCGGAGAGATTAAGAATTGTGCCTAAAGGGACACAAAATTTAGAGTTAGGCCTCACACTCAGGTGGTCTTGCTTGAACTCTTGTGCTTTGTTTTCTGCCCCATCAGTGACTGACTGTATGCATCTGGAGCAACATCTCCGCACCACTTAGCATTTATCCTTGAGGCCATCTAGCAGATGCTAAACACGCCGCCCAACCAGAAGGTAACGCTAGAAATTTCTTGGTTGTAAATATAGGTAATTGTGCATTTTTATGAGGCATGCTCATTAAATCATCAGGTGAGGTACCTATTGCCATCCTGGGAATAGAAAGGATCAAGTTGGTGCCTAAAAAAAGACTGATTGACTGTGGGGTGCTAACATATGTAGCTTCAAAAAAAGCAGCCACCCGGCAGCACAGCTCCTGTGTGTGTAAGAGACCGCATGTACCCTGCTAATGGCAGCTTTTCGCCGTGTCTGGAGCACTGCCATTCCAAATCGCCCCAGGTATGGAGGCAACAGGTTAGAGGAAAGTGTTCTTTTCTCCCTCTCTCTGTGATCCACCCGACGTGGCTACTCGTGTTTATTCACCCACAGCACCAACAGCACAGCATCCACTAAACTGAGAAGTCCGCAATTGTAACCTGAAACCTGGCCAGTGATGGAATCTTTCCCCTCATCCAATTGCTTGGGGTCTATTGCTTTGGTAATTATATCTTTAAATGTTGGACATTTTCCAAATGGCCAGCCGGGCAACACTGAGAGAAAGAAGAGTATGTTCCCGGGTAGGAAGCACTGGTTATATTTGCCCTGACCCGGAGTGGCTTTGTCCCGGCTGCCCGCAGTAACCCCCACCCTAGGACTGGAGGCCACAGTCGCCCTGTGCCTCAGGGAGGGAGACAAAGGCAGGAATGTCCGTGGCAGCAGGCTGAACTCAAGTGCGTTTATGTTTGTGGAGACAGGCAAGATGGTCTCAGAGTTCAGGTTCTTCACCAACAAAGAGAAAGGGGAAAAAAAGGCTTTGAAGGGGAAAAGCATTGTTGACAAGAGGTAACCAATTGATCCCTTCAGAGTGTTTCTCTTCCTGATTCTAAAAGGCTCAATGTGAGGCTGGGGTTACCTTCCCAGAAAGATCAGGCCCATACTTGTGGTTCCAGAAGGCTGTGAGCCCCAAACGGAGCCGGCCACTGAAAACACCTAGGCAACCTAAAAGGCATTATTTAAGTCCTGTTCCTAAGCTATGGAAACAGTCTGGGCCCCTGGCAGTAATATTTTACATTAAACTTTCTTGGGTATTTCGAATAGCCAGGCAGGTTTTGGAGTTCATGCCATCCCCCAGCTGGGAACATTTTGAACAGAAGCATCAGTAAATTAGTAAAAAATTTTTTAAAAATTATGTTACTAAAAAGAAGAAAACAAGAAGCATGAGCATCCCCAGCGTCCAGAGTACTACTGCTAACACTTGGTGTACAGATCCACTTCCGGCCAGGTAGATAGATTCCCGGTCTCTGTTTTGCAGCGGCTGGTGGCACCACCCTTTTGCCATCTGCCCCCCCCTGCCATGGCCTCCCTGAGTGACACACCAGCAGGTACCTCATTCCTTCTGTAATGTAGGTTTGAGGCTCAGGGGCCCTCTGGGAAGCTGAGCCGGGGTCAGCAGGTTGATGGGGTTAAAGAAAGCCTATTTAGCATGGATTCACTTTGGTGGAGCTGTACCACCAGATGCCAGGATCCCTGTCACATTAGCAGCACCACAACCACTGGCATCAGCTCAGAATCACAGCGTCTGACCTGGCAGAGACCGCCTGGTGGCCATCTTAGAAACCAGGAAACCAAAGCTCAGGAAAGTACCTGTCAAGCCCAACCATCTGCCTTCCTGGCTGAGCTCTAATATCCCTAACATGTAACTGTGCTCTGGCAAAGGGATCAGGTGACTCCTAAGGGACATGGTTAATGAATGGGCTACCAAAACCAGTTGGGCAAAGTTCATCTTAAGTTTGTGTATATCCTTTATGATCACTGGCTCACCTATTTGTAGTACCTAACTGTGGCTTAGTGCAGGGAAATTGTCCAACGGACCCAACAAGGGTTGCATCCCTACATTTTTGTGTGTATGAAAATACTTCCATATATATATCCCTTCCTCCCTTTCTTTTTTTTTCTTCTTCTTTTTTTTTTTTTACTGTTTCTTTATCTTGAGAGAGAGAGAGAGAGAGAACAGGAGAGAAGCAGAGAGAGGGAGAGAGAGAGAATCCCAAGCAGGCTCTGCACTGTCAGCCCAGAGCCTGATGTGAGGCTTGAACACACAAACTGTGAGATCATGACCTGAGCAGAAATTCAATTCAGTGCTTAACCAACTAAGCCACCTAGGTGCCCCTCTTCCTCCCTTTCTTACTATCTTCCCTGCATTGTGATTGGTTAGGTTTGGTTGAGCCAGCATTTGTAATTCTAGAGTCTCTTAGTAATAGACATTTAAATAGATTTACTTGCAAAAAAAGTTTCTGGGGCACTGTAGAGGTTGGAAAACTTTTTCTTAAAGTCCTATACTAAAGATTTTAGGTTTTATGAGCTGTGAGGTCTTTGCTGCAACTTCTGAACTTTGTAGTTGTCACACAAAAGCAGCCACAGACAATATGCTAATGAATGTGCATGACTGTCCCAATAAAACTTTATTTACAAAACTAGGGGTCAGCCTGCCAAAATTCTATTCTCTTAAATAATTACAGCCTATCTAAAATGTCTTAATTATTTGATGACATGCCAGAGGAGAAATCACTGAATCTCTAGGGTGTGTGGCCAGATCTATTCATCCAAAAGAGTTTCCTTTGTTCCGAAAACTCTGCTTTTTCTGTTTTGTAATGACTGCCAAAACCATGTTCTTGCCAAACATTTGTGTCAGTGACTCCATGTGAATCTATTCATAGTGTAGAACTTGTTAAGCTCAAACTCCACAGAGTTCATGGGTCTCTCTTATGACATTAAAGTAGAGGAAGGATGGGTTATCAACCACCAATGTGAAAATTTCAGTTGTTATTTAAGCAGAAAATGCGTCAAAGTAACTGATTTTTTGATATGGTTGTTTTCTGTGTCAGTTATTTGTAAAAACACACCACCCTGAAGATTAATGCCTTAAAACAGTAATTATTTATTTAGCTCATGAGTCTGATTACCCAGGTGGTTCTTGGGGTCAAGGCCAGGTTCAAATGGTATAGACCGGCTTGTTCATGGCCCTGATAGGTCAATTTGGATCTGGCTGGTGTAGCTTGGCCTTACTCTTAGTGGGATGGCTGCCGCTAAAGCAGTGGTGGGTGGGGAAGGGCGTGGTGGTCTCACCTCTCTCATTCTCCAGCAGGCTGGCCTGGGATGGTTGACATTGTGGTCCCAGGGGCCAAGATGGTGAATGGAAGCGTGAAAGGCCTCCTGAGACCCAGGCTCAGAAGTGGTGCACTCTCACTTCCACTGTGTTCTTTGGCCTAACCAGTCCTAAATCAATTCATATGCAAGAGGTGGGAAAAAAGATCCTGCCTCTCGGTCAAAGGAGGGAACGAAATACTGCAGAGGGTACGGGTCCAGGGAGGTGTGGACAGTTTGGCCATTATGGCAATTAACTTAGCAGAATTTCTAAGAGAATAGGCAGGATAATTGTCTTTTAAAGATAGGGCAGGAAACCCTGTTGACAATATCATTTACATGGCCGAGATGGAAACAAAACCTGCAAGATTGATACGTATTTTCACTGTGTTGCAGGCTGTTCTTATTATCGAATGAATCCAAACCACGTCTCAGGTTTGATTTCTGCCCACCTCACAAGCCTATCCAAATTCCAGCATTTTCCCTGGGGTGCATCATTGTGCTCTACCTTACAAAAGCTCTGGGCATGAACATTCAAGCTGTCAAAAGAGAAATTAGAATGTTATTCTTTGACTGACAAGAATTCTTTTAATTTTTAACCAAAGGTTTTATTATAGAGCTGCTTGAAATAGTGACTTCTCTATTTACCATATAATTTACTTCCCATAAATTTGGCATGGAAATTTTCTGGGCATACTTATCATATGAAATGTGACATATCCATATTTCTCTCCGGACTCCTTATGTATTGAGATGATTCTCTTCATTTTGCTTTTCACCATGTTTGTCTACATGAAAAGGCCAAATCTGCAACAATAGTACTGTTATTATTTCATTTCTTTTTAGGGGTCTTTCTGCACAGGCTGAGGAAAAAAAGCACGGGACAAAGGCTTAGCAGATGTGAAGTATAGCGTCAGTTCAGTGAGATGGCACATAGGAGGTATAGAGAACAGCAGGCTTGGAGCCGGGAGTCTGGGTTTGGATCTCATCTGCAAATGTTTTCTTTTTTATAACACATCACATAAGCCATCTTGCCTTCATTTCATTAGCGTGGGGACCTCCGGAGCTATCACTGCGAGATTCTATTAACTGTGTGACTCCTCTGAGCCTCAGCTTCCTTATCTGTAACATGGGGCTAATGGTTCTTATCTTGCCCATTTCACTGGATGGTGAGGATCAGTGAAGAAATGAGAAATGAGTTTACCATCAAGTTCCTGAGGATTGAACGTTAGAGCACTTCACTTGCTTGGCCTTCTTTTAGATAAAAATGCTTTTATGCCTAATTTCTTATTTATACTTTTGACTACCAGAGTTTCTTAAGAAAAAGAAAAAGGATATCCTAAATATTAAGGAAAAATATATAATGGAAACTGATATTTATATTTATTAATTTATAAATAAATACAAATAATAAAGAAAAGAAGACAGGTTTTTCAGGACATCAAAACCTGAATATGCCTCTTGAGATAACATTAAAGAAGTGTTTTCTTAGGCCTCCATAGCTCAGAATTGGGGATGTAGTTCTTTCATTTAAGGCTTGCACCTCTAATTAAATGCAAGTACAGCTGAAATGGATTGCACACAGAGTCTTCTCTGCCATTTATACTTTGGAGTGTGAGAGTTATAGCTTTTCCTGAGAGCAGATTTAACAGGGAAAAAGAAGGCAGATAGCGTGTGAATCTAAAATGAGTGGGGGGAGATGTAGAAGGAGAAAGTAGAGTGATCTCCAAGGCAAGGCACAGGCGACGACCATACAGAAGTCAGCCACAGCCCTGGGGGAGAGGCTCTGCACACCTTTGTCACTGGATCCCAAGTGTGGCCCGGAGATACTGGGGGAAAGGTTGAAAATCATACATCAGAATGTTGACAAAGCATTTATCTCTGGCTGGCATGAATATTTTTCTTTTCCTTTTTGTGTGTGTGCATCCTTTTACTTTCTCTCAATTATAAAATGGACATGAATTCGATGTATCAGAATTTTTTTAACATTTGAGGAAGATTCTACATTTCAAAGCAGAGTACAGAAAAGATACCTGATGCTATTCGACCAAAACCAGACTGAATTGCTTAGAGCTTAGACAATGTTTCAGATGAAGGCTCTTCCTACTGGGTGGTATTATATTTCCAGACAACTAGACCTATCTGGAAGAAGCATTTTCCTACTTGAAGCTGATTCAGACGAAATATGATGTTTTATTTTTTTTAATTTTAATTTAAAATTTTTTAATATTTATTTTTGAGAGAGAGAGAGAGCAAGAGAGCATAGGAGAGGGGCAGAGAGAGAGAAGGAGACCGAGGATCCAAAGCAGATTTTGCCCTGACAACAGAGAGCCTGATGCACCCAAATGTGGGACTTGAACTCACGAGCTGTGAGATCATGACCTGGGCTGAAGTCAGACACTTAACTGAGTCACCCAGGAGCCCCAGGACTTTTTTTAAAGCTATATAAACTGAGTCTGGTTTTCTTATGGATGCTATTCAAGCATCATTCAGATAGAAACCTTTACCAGGGCTCATTTAATTTAATTCATTTCTTGTTTATGACAATTACTTATTTAGTGCCAGTAGGTGGAGGGTTCAAGATGAATAAGGCTTGACCTTTGCTCTCAAGGTGCTCAGAGCCAAGTGCAAAGGCCAGTGATAATACTCTGACTCTCTTAACTCTGGCCATTTAATCTCTGGTCTTGACCATAGAGACACAGAGGATTTTGGACAGCGCTTCCCATGTAAGGCAGCTTCCCTCTCCCGTTGTTCCGTAAGCATCACCACCAACTCAGGTACTGATTTCAGCTATTGTTCCGTCCATTGGACTTGAAAACCTTGGCCCTATTCTCTGATTCTCCCATGGAGAATTCATGCCGTGAATATTCTAAAATATTTGAGAATATGTTATCCCCTTTATCCCCTTCAAACCCACCAGCCTTGCCTACGTCACTCCATCAGATTTCATTTACACAAGCATGGCCCCCCACTCAACAAAAAGGGAAGTGAAATTCAAAATGCCTGTTTGTGATTTGCCCCCAACATCTCTTGATTGCTCCCAACATCTGCCGCACTACCCTCCTTTACCCATGCTTATAGTAAGGTCCATGAAATAGAGGCACAGAGTGTTAGAGCGAACGAAAGGGAAAATGAATTGCAGTTGGGAAGGGATATCTGAGAAGGCTTCCTGGCGGAAATGCCATTTAACTTAAGCCTGAAAAGGTGGGTGGCATAAGAAAAAGGCCTTTCCATAAGGAAAGGACCAGTTGGAAGGTGAGCGGCAGATTCAGAATCTGCTCTAGGATAGCTTCACTGTTTATGGACAAATGTGGCTCAGGGGAGGAAATTAAAGGTGGAGAAATGATTTTCACTGATTCTGCAAAGGGTCTTGGATGCTAGTCTAAGGAGTTTTACATTTATTCTTTGTGCAAAGGAGATAACCCTAAGATATAGGGGAGGGGAGCATCCATGGAGTCACGGGTGCTGAAAGTGAGGACGGAGGCCCCCTCTGAAAACCTCTCCACACAGCCTTTATCCTTAGTTTCTCTCCATAAACCAGCTTGCCTAGAATGAGGCCTAGGAGGTGACACTCCGAGAATAGAACTTGACAATCAGCGCCCAGAGGCCTGCAAAAGTAAGCTCTCGGAGCAGAGCGTTATTTCCTCCTCTTCTGCTCTACAGAGAAATATTTATTGAGTCTCAGCCAGACCCACAGGAGTTCACGGTAAGCCTTAAGGCATTGAAACTTCACAGACCATCATTCGTGGGTCCAATTTAAACACACGAGTCTAGGAACCTGCACCAAGTAAAGGGAACATGTTGTGAAAAGTAGATTTCCTATTATTTTGTTGTGGAAAAGACTGGGCATTCTCTCCCGCCACCTTCTGTCACAGGGCGAAGGAAGTGCATTCAACTCCTAAGGAGGCAAACAGGTCTCAGGGAAGAAACATATTAGAGAAATAATCCCTCCAGAGTCGTTCTGAAAATTGCCTTTGCTGATCCATGATGGGGAAAACAAAGTGCATTTGATGAATTCAGCTGAATAAAATCCTGGAAAATTATCTGAGTTAAAAAAAAAATTTCAAAGCAGGGCTTAAAAGCATTAACTGGCTTTTGCGAGTCGGGAAATAACATGCGTGCACACACACGCACGCAGACAATGGCAATTCATGACTTAATGTTGTTTTTTTTTTTTGGTCAGATAATGCCTCTAACTTAGAGGAGTGCCATTTATTGTTCATTTCCTACAGGGAGATGGAAGTGGAGGGCCACTGAGAGGTGTGAATTTTAAAACAGACTCCAGGAGTAAATGCAATTATGGTCTTTTCCACTGGAAGGACCCTGAGTCTCTTACGTTAGTTATTGCTGAAAACGGTGAAGCATTGGACCTCATGGGTAGGACTTCATCCTGCCATTTTATGGCTACATCTAATACCTAGAACAAAGACATATGAAATACCTTTGGGGGGAACATGTCCAGGGAAGCAAGCAGAATTCTTACTATAATACCTTTATCTGCTATGTGTTTTTTGTTCTTGCAACAGGCTAGGAGAGGGAGGAAGAGGGCGTATAGTTACCTGCTCCCTCCCTCCAGTTCCCAGAACTTCCCTTCGTAAAACCTGACAAGGATGTGATACAGATCTTGTGCCTGGTGGCCCCGGCCTTCATGGAATCCAGAGATGGTGGAGACTCTGGGTATCTCTCCCATGGATGTCCGCCGTCCACACAGAATGGGTCTCAGCAATGGCTGTGGCAGCAGAGCAAGTGGTAGAAGCTCTGGGACACAGGTGAGGCAGAGAGTATCTGAGGAGGAATGTAAGATGTGTGTGATATGGGCAGAGCCAAAGACCGTGACACTGGATTATCACAGAGACGTATGTGTCTCGCCAGGTCATATACCAATCTTAAGCAGTTTAGGAAACTGTGTATAGTATGTCTCTTAGTTGACTGGGTTTGAGGAACATCATCCTGCTTGTGACTTAGGTAGGAACACTAACCCAAGAGTTGAAGATAGAAAGTTATTTTGAAGGCCTCTTTCCATGTCCTCTCTTACAACTGTGCGCTATTGATTTGTCTATATTCACCATTCTACCAGGGCCTTGTTCAGCCCAGGAAAGGAGCCCTAACTCTAGAACAAGCCTGAGGTGTTGTTCCAGAATGTGCCTCGTTGCTAGATTTTTACTGAATATTTACTAATGACCAGGGCCTATGAGAGCAGGACATACAAAGGGAAGAGCACACAGAGCCCACTCTCTAGGTCCTCATTCTGCACAGGGCCCTTTGCAGAGGCCTCCCTGGCCTTATGGGCTCACGTTGAGGAAGGCCCAGCCAGGGTTTATTCTCAGGACCCTTAGCATCTACCTGAGTGGTCCTTACTCCCTTCAAGTCCTTGATTGGATGTCACCACCTCTCTCTCTTTTTTTAAAAAATATTTATTTTTGAGAAAGGGACAGGGACAGAGTATGAGCAGGGAAGGGGCAGAGAGAGAGGGAGACACAAAATCTGAAGACAGGCTCCAGGCTCCAAGCTGTCAGCACAGAGCCCGACACGGGGCTTGAACCCATGAACCACGAGATCAGGACTGGATGTCACCTTCTCAAAGAGACCTACCTTGAACACTCTATTTTTTTAAGTTTATTTATTTATTTTGAGAGAGAATCCCAAGCAGGTTCTGTGCTGGCAGCACAGGGTCCCACGTGAGGCTTGAACTCATAAACTATGAGGTCATGATCTGAACACAAAGCAAGAGTCAGATCCTCAAGCAACTGAGCTACCCAAATGCTTCTGAGCACCCTATATTTATTTTTCTTTCTTCTTTTTTTCTTTTTTAACTTTTATTTATTTTTGAGAGACAGAGAGAGAGCATGAATGGGGGAGGAGAAGAGGGAGAGGGAGACACAGAATCTGAAGCAGGCTCCAGGCTCTGAGCTGGCAGCACAGAGCTCCACACAGGGCATGAACCCACAGACTGTGAGATCACCACCTGAGCCAAAGTTGGACCATCAACCGGCTAAGCCACCCAGGTGCCCTGAACACCTTATTTTTAAATTGCTGTACCTCTGATCCCCTTGCACTACTCTGTTTTCTTCTTTATTTCCATATGCATATTTCCACATATATTCATATGTGTGTGTGTGTGTGTGTGTGTGTGTGTGTGTGTATTTATTTCCATACCCACACACACATTTCTAACATATATGATTTAATTCATGTCAGGACTATTATTGATGAGTTTCTTCCTCCAAGGAGGAAGATCCCACAAAGGCAAAGGTTTTGGCCTGTTTGGTTCCCTATCTCATTCACTGATGAGGCACCTACTTGTGATGGACTGATGGCCTATCCGTTGGCACAGCCCTGGATGCCCTGGGGCCCTGCTGGTGCTTGGTCAGGGGTGGGCTATGCTCCCAGCTGAGCAGGCTGCTGGCCTGGGCTGAGCTGTGTTCCACAGCTCAGACCGCCACTTGCTTCTCATTTGTGAAAGAACACTGATGACGTGTCAGGAGCTACTATTGGGATCTGGGGTTACCTCTAATATAGCTCTGTGCCATCACTGGGAACAGAGATGGTTTCTTTCTCATTTCTGTCTTATCTCTGATAACAGTGCCTGAGATTTCATAGGAGCTCAATTAAAGTTTCTGGAAAGGAAACTCTGTTAGCGATGACATTTAGTCCCCCTTTTCCCAAGCAGAGAAAGATCCCTATTGCACTCTGTTTCTCTCACTCAGGAGCTGGCTCTGTCTAACTGTGTGTCTCCAGACACAGCCGTGTAGAGTGAAAGGCTGGTCTGGTGTGGGGGTGAGGTGGTGATTCTTGTGCCTCGGCACCAGCTATCACCACAGCTTTTCCCTGTTCTGTTCCTAAAATACCTCCTAGGTGGGTTGCTCGAGTCCTTGCCGAGGCCTGCGGTCTGTGCTGTGCTTCCTGCCGTCTCTGAGTCAGCCCGAGTTAGCCACACCCCTGCTTGCCCATTGGGCCCCAGCCTCCACTATTGGAAACATTATTTACATCTCTCAGCTCCTTTCTGGGTTACCCAAGATAAGCAAGGGGAGGAGCTAAGAAATAGGCCATGAGGGCCAAGAGATGCCTGGAAGAACTCTGATGGGTCACCATATTTTTCTGGGACAACAGTCATGTCTTTGACTAGTGCGTGATGATGAGCTCTGTTTCCAAGAGTCAGCAGCCTGCAACCAGGCAAGGTGAGGAGATGCAGCAGAGTTTCTTCATAGTTCTTATGTTCTAG
Source organism: Suricata suricatta (assembly GCF_006229205.1). Lineage (NCBI taxonomy): Eukaryota > Metazoa > Chordata > Mammalia > Carnivora > Herpestidae > Suricata > Suricata suricatta. Next base: position 96,678,549 of record NC_043701.1, on the reverse strand, counting down.
AAGGCAGACTGCACGTTTCCAGCCACGTTTTCCCTCGTGCCAAGGGCTTCTGGGAAGTATTCAGAAAGTTGGAGGTGCTGCATAGAGCCTTGTGCGGCTGCTGGGTGAGAGCTTGTGTGTGGGGAAGAAGCCCTTCTCCCCAAGCTAGATCCATTCTCTACAGCCCAGATAGGACTTCAGGGGGGATAACTGGTATTAGACAATACTCAGTCCATTGTTAGAACCAAGAGAGGGAGGCCAAAAATCTTGAAAAGGAACACCATTCCCTTGTGCTGTGACTTCCCTGGGAAAGTATCTTTACAGTTACACCCAGATTAAATGGGGTTGAACCTGAGTGTGAGGGCAGGGAAGGGCTTCTAGGTCTTTTCAATGGGAGAACGTTCCTCTGATAACAGGATTCCCTTCCTTCAAGACTGACTGCTGTGGTTGTCAATGCCCACTGGCCATTTGGAGAATGGACAGCTGTGGGGCCCCAGATCTGTATTAGCCACCAACAAGTAACTGATGTCCTTTAAGAGAATGAGAAGAAAGCTTTGGGGATAGGGAAACAGGGTATCTGGTCCCAATGGTGGATCCTCTGCCTTTTACTTAAGGCTGCTGTCTTGCCAGGACAGTTCCCATACCTCTGCCATACAGCATGTTACCCACCCCACCAGCACCCGTCCTCCCACAAATGCTCTCTCTAACCTCTCAGCAAAATAGGATAGGAAGTGGTCATAAACTCCACTTGGAGTCAGGTCATCACCTTCAAGTTCTGAGTCATCAAAAGAGGAGAGAAGTTACTTCCTCACCACTCCATCTGCGGCTACCCTCAGATGTGACCTCTCATCATCCCAAGTATAGGTGTGGCAGGGTTGACCCATTGGTAGCACAAGGCTGGGATCCCCTGGAGAATCCCACCACCACCACTGGGAAGCTCTATGTAGTCACCATTTTCCTCAACCAAGGCCCAATCTTCCAGATAGGGTGGGGGAGAGAATGGGTAGGTGGGTGTGGCCAGTTTAACACTTGCCAGGGACTCAGTTCAATATAGGATGCCCCTTGTGAACGCTAGTGTCATCTTACTGAAAACAAAGGACTGGCTAAAAATGAGAGGAAAAGGGGCACCTAGGTGGCTTAGTTGGTTGAGTGTCTGACTCCTGATTTCAGCTCAGGTCATGATCCCAGGGTTGTGGGATTGAGCCTCACATCTGGCTCTTTGTTGATCATGGAGCCTATTTAGAATTCTTTCTCTCTCTCTCTGCCCCTCTCCCCCACCCAGTAATCCCCCTCTCTAAAATTTTTAAAAAATGAGAAGTGGAGTGTCTAGGTGGCTCAGTCGGTTAAGAGTCCAACTTTGGCTTATGTCATGATCTTGTGATTTGTGAGTTTGAGCCCTGCATTGGTCTCTGTGCTGACAGGAGCCTAGAGCTCTCTCTCTCTCTGCCCCTCCCCCATTGGCATCTGTTGGTCTGTCTGTCTCTCTCTCAAAATAAATAAATAATGGGGCATCTGGATGGTTCAGTCAGTTAAGCATCCGACTTCGGCTCAGGTCATGATCTCACAGTTTGTGAGCCCCACATCAGGCTCTGTGCTGACAACTAGCTCGGAACTTGGAGCCTGCTTTGGATTCTGTATCTCCCGCTCTCTCTGACCCTCCCCTGCTCGTCCTATCTCTCTCTGTCTCTCAAGAATAAATACAAAACATTTAATAAATAAAGAAATATTAAAGTTAAATAAAGAAACAAACAAACAAATAAGGTGAGAAGGAAAGCTATCCAAGGATATAAATCCTAGATATTTCTACTGACATTTGGCTTTCCCTTGTATCAGGAACTGGGATATCTGACCCTGTGTCATTCAGGATACTGGCCTGTGATTCCGTCTGGTTCATTCCAGTGAAATGAATTTTTAAAATGTATAATAACACTAACAGAGACTCCTACCTGTGGACATAATTTGTAAGTTACAAGTGCCTCCTGTACCTGGGAAGTTGATGAAAGCTGTGCTAACCCAGACTTTGCTGCCTGATCATACTGTTGCCTATGTGTGTGTCATGATCGTTTCCAAATATTTGTTGTGGTGTGGTTCCTGTGAACCGTATAAAGGGCCCACGATGGATAGAAGTCAATGTTATACAAATACCTCCCTTTCTTTTTGTTGCCCTGAACTGATTTCAATTCTTGGCCAAGAGGTGTGTTCAATGTCATCTGCTATTTGTGTCCTATTAGCTCTTTCAAACACTGTTTGGAAATGTGTGCTCACCAACTTCAGGTACAAAGTATTCCTTCACAGAAAATAAAAACATATAAAGGCTGATTGAAAATCCAGGAAGAAACTAACCAGTATTTATAGCATCTTCTAAAATGTCCAGGGAGTTCTCTGAAGAGCCTAAGAAGGATTAGGGAGAATAAGTTCTATTTCATTTGTTTGCTTCTCTTTTGATGGATGCCCCATGACCGTATGATCCCTGAGACTGATGTCTGGGAGAAGAAACACTGAGGGGTGAATGAAATGCCAGATAATTCCATCATGGCATTTACTGACATCCTGGCGAGGCTCAATCTCTCCCTAGGGGACTCTTTACAGAGGAGCCCATCTGGTGGAGAATATAGATTCTGTGAACCTAATTAGCCAAAAAGGCAATCACAAGTCCTGGGTTTGGCAATGAAGGATGTCAATCAGAGTCAACAGAACTGGGCAAATTTTTATTCTTCCTCTATGTGCCATGAGCAGTGAGCTTGAGAACATTTGCAAAGACTGGGTTAATGTTCTGTAGTAGAAGCATGGGCTGTGTACTGAAAATTACAAATGGATGAAAGGCATAGTTCAGACCCTGGTTTCTCTAGTTAACAATGTGTAGTTCAGTCTCCTTGCTTATGCCATGATGATAACTATAGTCACTTCCTGAAAACATTTGGAAAACTTTGAGGCAACATTCAAATGTAAATCATCATTATCACCACTAAGTAGGTGCCATTATGCCCCCTTACTTTCCTTTACTTGATCTTCCCTTACTTTACCTTATTGTAAACAGTGGAACAGTGTCTTTAAGACCTAGAAATTTCTTCCATTATCTTCATGCTTTTCCTTCACATTGTCCTTTAGAGGTAGATCTTCTGACAAGCCCTAGGAAACCCTTTCAGAAATAAAGCCCTTTCAGAGATAAACAGCCAAAGTGGCCAACTGATCGTCCTGAAGAAAGTTGAGGGTTTTTCAGTTTAAGAATCTAGGGGATTTTGTGTGTGTGTCTGGTTTGGTTGGGGTTTTTTTGGCCTGCCTAATAAACTCCCTCAAGGTGAAACCCAGCTGGGGTAATGAAGGTAAGATCAGCAATAACATCCTTCACGAAACTTTCAGTTTTATATAGAATCTTGTGTACTTTTAAAAACATCTTAACCAAGGTTTTCTTTAACTAATTAAATAATGTAAATTTAAAGAGGGTGGTCCTTGATTATTGCTTACTCTGGGAAAGTAACCATTCCATTCCAGCCTGAATGTTGGCACACTTATGAAATCGAAGCTTCCTCAATTCACCATATTAGATTGGATGAGTGATAAGGAGTTTCACTGGTCTCTGCCCTAAAATGCATAAGTGTTACAGTAGGAGGTAGCTGGTGTGAGTCAGCGACCTTGACTTGTGAGGCTGGACACAGAAGGAAGCGCAGCTTGGGTATTGCAGGAAGGTCACCTGTATCTTGGTTGTCACAGACCTTTTAGGTGATAAAGATTATTATCAAGGACTTGAAGTTCTAGTCAGAGTAAACCTAGAACACAGAGTTGTAGATTTTGTGCTAGAAGGCACGTTAAAGGTAATTTAAACTCTTGCTACTCAAGAGGGTGGTCCAGAGGACTGGCAGCATCAGCATCACTGGGGAGCTGGTTAGAAATGTAGAACCCAGGCCCACCCAAGACCACAGACTGCATGTAACAAAATCCCCAGGGCTGGAAGGCACATGAAAGTTTTGGATGCACCTATCTACCCATTCCTCTTGTTTTATAGATAAACTAATCCACAGCAGGTCTAAATGACCTACTCAAGAGCTTGCAGCTGGTCACTGGCATAGCAAGACCCGTCCCATCTCATAATCTGGTTCTTAGATCTGTGAATTTGAGTAGCAATGAGGCATGGGCCTGGTCCCAAAAACCAAAGGTTGGTTCTCCCAGTGAAATGTGCAATAGGAACATCAAGCAATATTGATTTAAGAAGTCAGTTCTCATGCTTCGTTAAACTAAAGTTCCTACACCATTTGTAAAAATGGGTTAGTCTCACTAAAGTACCACACCTCTCCTGGTGGCAGTTTATTCTGATTAGAGGTTGAGTATTTAGATGCCTTGGAAATCGAAACTGCTACATGACAGCAAAGAGGAATGTGGCTTTGCATCCATGGCATATGGCAAGGCAGCACTGTGTTCTGACGGGCACACTCATGGCCTTTGTTCTTGTTGTTCCCTCTGCCTGTGAGTCTCCAACACTGAAACTTCACCTGGCAGACTCCATCTCATCATCCATGTTTCATCCTTGGAGAAGTTTTCCTTGGTCACTCTAGGGTCACCCTTCCTCCTCACCCCATTCGCTTTAGGCAGTCTCTGTCCCATGGTCTTGTTTTATTTTACTCATGGAAACTATTATTTTAAATTATTTAGTTCAATGACTTATTGTCTGACTTCCCTCCCAAAGCACGTACATTTGATGAGAGTGGGGACCAGGTCCCCTTTATCTACACCACTACATCTCTGCTAACCAACAATGTGCTTGATACATAATGGGTGCTCAATAATTGTTTGCTAAGTGAATAAATAAGTAATTTAGAGCAGAGTTTGCCATGTTTATGACAAGGATAATAATCATTAGTAAGAGCTAACATTTACTGACTTTAGCAATGTATTGGGCACTGTGCCACGGGCTTTGTATACATTGTCTCATTGCATTTATTTTTATTGTTATGGTTTCAAAAAGTGGACACTAGCGTTGACTGCTTGGATATTGCGGCATTAATTAACTCCTCTGAAAACTAGGGAAACTGACTTTCGTGGAAATAGGTTCTATTTACATAAATCGGTTAGAAAAAAGCTTAGGGCGGAAAGGTACACCATGGGGTGAAAGTGCCCAAGGTTAGCTAGCAAGATATTGTAATGGGATCATGAGTATCTTGTATCATCTGCAGGAAATTACTTTCCATCTGGCGCCAATGTACCTTGCTCACAAACACCACTTGTCCCCCAGACCTTTTGCTTCTTACACACACAAGTTAATGATTACTGTCTGATTGTTTTCTCAATGTTCACATGTGTAAGATCTTGTTTTCTTCATATTCACCACATCCTGTGAGCTCAACAGATATGGAAAGGAAACCACCTGTTCAGGGCTCTTGTCTCTTCTTGGACATTAGCCTCTGTCGTATTCAATTCTGTATCTGCTCTCTTGATAGATAAGAGAGAACTCCAGACTCAGTCTGCAACACTGGCTGAAACCAAATTTGACTTCAGGATGCTTCCCTAAAGGAAAGCACCAAGTGGCCTTCTGCACAAAGTGATTTACACTGGCTGAGGAACTCAAGGAAATCATGACATCCAAAACTGTGTCTTGATACCCTTACCAGTTTTCCTCTGAGCATATGAATAGGAACAACCAGACTTAGAGGAATGGCTGGGAATGAAATGTCCTGATAAGCTTTCTAAGTGACAGTGGAAAAATGAACTCTTACCCATGGCCCTTGCATGACCTACAAAACCGTTTGTAAGAAAAAATAAGTTGTGCATAGAGGAACATGATGCCAGCCAGAGGCCAATCCTTGATCTTCTCATTTTTCACCAACAAAGCAAAGCAAATAGACTGATTACCTGCCCTCATGATAGCAAATCAGTACTTTTGCCCAATTTTTCCCCTCAATTTAAAATGTCCCAGAGTGTTCAGCCCCCGTTCCACTTTCCATCTTGGCTTCTACCAGCTCCACACATCTTATCAACAGCAGCAACTGGCTGACTCAGTCAGCCTGGGCCAACCAACTGATCGGGGAGCCAGCCGGAAAGGCGCTTCTATAACCAGAAACAGGAGGATGGAGGGGAAAACAACTTGAGTAAACGCGTTTCATTCCAGAGAAGAGCTTTTTTAAAAACTGCTTAACATTTAAAGTTCTATTATTATTTTTGGCAGCTTGTTGAGTCCATGTCTCTTTTTGGCTACTTTTCTAGTACTTTATGTATCTGGAAGCAAAATTTGCAACTGATTTCAGTAACACTGGGAAAGATTCTTTTTCAGTGTAATTATAGGAGGTGTTTAAATGCTATCTAAATGTTATTTTGTGTACTCACCAAATAAGAGGCATAACTTAAAATCACCATATAAAATACCTATAATGCAACTTATGTTTTTGTATCACTGACAAAGAAAATGCCTTAAGCATTGGTCATTACAGAATTAATTACATAACTTAAAAAAATCCAGTTACTCATAAATTCCAAATTAATTACCCAGTGCCAAAACCAGATGGGTATATAAGACTGTGGGTTGTCCCTTCCTTCACACTGTCAGCTGTGGGGCTTTATTTTATTTTTATAAACTTTTTATTAGGGAAAATTTCAAATATACACAAAAGTAGAGAGACCATCTACCCATCATCCAAGTTCAACAATTATCCATTTATTGACCCTGTGCATTGGTGGCAGGGGTGGGGATGGTGATCATTGGAAAGGCAAAATAACTGTCTATTATGGCGGGGATGTGTCTATAATTGGTCTATAATTGTGTCTATAGTTATTAACTCTTTGAAGCTGTAAGTAAAATAGTTCACAAGCTTGATCCTGACTTCTGCTTTAAGATATTAGGCAAAAAAAAAATTCAAGTTTGTAAGCATTAATTATCTACCATGGTTGTCCTAGATGTTGTATTGAATATAAAGTAGTCATTAAGATATTGGAATGGTAGGTAGTTTCTTTTCGCCCTTCCACACTGGGTCTCCCCATTACCCTACCCAGCTCTGCCTCTCAGGATAGAGGCTGATTTGCACTACACCAAAGCCCCCTGCCTTCCGGCTTCTGGTGAATGATGAGTTTGTGCTCATTTTACAGATGATGAAGTTTGGATACAGAGAGTCCCACTTTTCAAAGATCAGCTTACTTGTGGCTGAAAGGGGGCTGTATCCCAGGACCCTCATCTTTAGGCTGCTGAGTGTCATGACCATGCCAAGGTAGCTCTACAGATGTTCTTAATTATGTGCAGCAGGTGTCCTACTGACCTAGGCTGAGTGCCATGAGGGAAAAATCAAGCCATCGAATGCTAGTTTCTTACATCTGTAACTTGCTGATAAGAATAGTTTTTAAGAAAAAGTTTGTGAAGAAAAACACACAGTTGGACATGAAGTATTCACTCACTCTATTTTCTGCAGGTTGGGAAAAGCCCACTGTTAACTTGAATTTTAAAATTAGAGAAGTTCAGACATGCACATCAAAATGTTTCTGCTTTTGAGGCCCCTGGGTGTTATAGTCAGTTAAGCATCTGACTGTCTTTTTAATGTTTGTTTTTGAGAGAGAAAGAGACAGAGTGCAAGCAGGGGAGGAGCAGAGAGAGAGAGAGGGAGACACAGAGTCTGAAGCAGGCTCCAGGCTCCAAGCTGTCAGCACAGAGACTGATGCAGGGCTTAAATCTATGAACTCTGAGATCATGATGCGAGCCATGTTGGCCACTTAACCAACTGAGCCATCCAGGTGCCCCTTAAATGTCTGACCCTTGATCTTGGCTCAGGTCATGATCTGACAGTGCATGGGTTCAAGCCCCGCATTGGGCTGTGCACTGATGGCACAGAGCCTGCTAGGGATCCCATCTCTCCTTCTCTCTGCCCTTCCTGCAACTGTGCTCACTCTCTCAAAGTACATAAATAAACTTAAAAAATTGTTTTAATTTTTAAAATCTAAATAAATAAATAAAATGTTTCTGCTTTTGCTTCGATTATCTCTCCTTTCTCAGCTAACATTTTTAAAAATTTTTTTATGTCTTTATTTTATTTTTTGAGAGAAAGAGAGAGACAGAGCATGAGCAGGTAAGGGGCAGAGAGAGAGGGAGACACAGAATCCAAAGCAGGCTCTAGGCTCTGAGCTGTCAGCACAGAGCCCAATGCGGGGCTCGAACCCACAGACTGTGAGATCATGACGTGAGCCGAAGTCGAACGCTTCACCAACTGAGCCACCCAGGTGCCCTTCAGCCAACATTTCTGTGAGACAGTTACACTTAAAAGGAAAATCTAAGCCTTTTGGAAAGAAAACACTATCAAGCCCTGTCATCTCTATTAATATCTGTTAAGAGCCAATGGCACCTCTTTACACAGTCGATTGTGCTTCATTATCCCCCTTCCAAAATACAGACTCCTAAAACATCCAACTTACTCCATCTTTTAACTTCATTTATTCAATCAATCAATATTTATTGAGCAGTTAACATGTACAAACACTATACTGATGTCTCAGGATATGTCAGCAGTCAAGCAGGTAAGAATCCCTGTCTTCTAGATGCTGACACTGTAGCAACTTTGAAGGAAATTTACTATTCAGATATTAATGACATTAAATATGTTGCTTCCTAAGGGAAATAGAATACATTATTCTGATAGCTTGTTTCTAACCATAGCCTTTATATTACCATACTGTAGGCAAGGAATCTGAGTAAGAAATACTAAAAACAAATATTCTTATAAACTCAATATGGGTTCTAAATTCTCCTGCCATTTGGGCCCTACTCCAGCTGGGAGTCTGATAAAAGTTACCAGCTAGTAACCCTTAAGAATATTTTAAAAAAGCAAATGTGAAAATGTTGAGTTGATGTATTAACAGCTTTAACTTCATGAAAGGTCTGACTTGTAAGTTAGGACTTTTTAAATTAAAATTGTTATTTTGAGACAACTATAGATTTTGTGTATTTTTTAATTTAAAAATTCAGCACGTTGGATGTGTAGTTTGTTCATATAAAAATACTACTTGGTACTTCCTTTGTGCCCATCCACCACTTAAGTCTTAAGAAATTTGCTGTTCATTGGGCCAAGCTGACACGAGAAGTTCTAATTCTCTGGGGGCACCTGCGTGGCTCAGTTGGTCGAGCATCCCACTCTTGATTTTGGCTCAGGTCATGATTCCAGGGTTGTGGGATTGAGCCCCACATAGGGCTCCATGCTGAGCATGACATCTGGGTAAGATTTTCGCTCCCGCTCCCGCTCCCGCTCCCGCTCCCCCTCTCCCTCTCCCTCTCCTGCTGCCCCTCTTTCCTGCTTGTGCTCTCTCTGTCTCTCTCTCACACAAATTAAAAAAAAAAGAAATTACAATTTTCTTGGTTTTCTAAAAAAAGTGACAGTTGGCATTTTGTGTCTTTCAGATGTGGGTGGGAAGATGACAAATAGTGGACCAAAGATTGTTGGGCACCTGCCACATAACTTTAAACTCTGTAACGTGCTGGGGACAGAGGCAGAAAAAGGGTTTCTTAGAGCAGCAGCTGGGCCGAAGTGCGCACAGCTGAGTGCTGAAGTGCGAGAGGCTACATGGACTGAACAGGCCTCTTGCTCACGGTTAAAAAAAGAAAAAGGCCGCCTAAATTAGGATTAATAAGATAGTCATCTCCTATGTGAAAATCTTCATTGTTGTAACTATTTATGCTTAAAACATACTTTTAAAATAATTTTATTTTTCACGTTTTCCTCATTGATGCATTCTAGACTTGTCCTTTCATGGAACTTCTTGATTTAATCCTGATGGGCATTCCAATTTAATTAGCGTAAAATCTCTTTAGCTATAAACTAGGAGTATAGCTCTTCCCTGATTAAACGTCAGAGAGGTTTTCTTAATCTTTATTAAATTGCACATTGGGAAGATTGCTTATCTGTCTGCAATGCGGAGATGTGTATGGATAGAAGTTAGATTCCTAAAGAAATATAAAGGCAGAGATTTGGCCTGTGTTATTTTATTTGGACAAGACTGCCTTGTGTGTGTGTGTGTGCTTTTTATTTTTTAAATTGTATCTATTTTCGAGAGAGAGACAGAGAGTGAGAGGGGCAGAGAGACAGAATTTCAAGCAGGCTCCATACCTTCAGCATGGAGCCCGATGTGGGGCTCGAATTCACAGACTGTGAGATCATGACCTGAGCCAAAGTCAGACGCTCAGCTGACTGAGCCACCCCAGCACTCCATGTGTGTGCTTTCTAATGTGGGAACATTGCTCAGATTTAAAAAAAAAAAAAAATCAACCCTGAGCTGAACTACGGGCCCTCCATTCCATTTACAAGTTTAGGAAATTGAGTTGAAGGAAGTACTGATTGGGTACAAAAGCAGTGAATCAAGAACCCTTCTTTAATTTATCAGAATTGCCATTCCCATTGGTCTGGACCCCACTGGGCAACTTCGGAGACAGTTGTGTCTGTGCTGAGCCCTGTGCTGCGGTCTCTTGCCACGACTGTCCACGGAGCCTCACCCGTTGGCACCAGTGAAACGAATTACTGCAGCAGCGCATCCTGCAGGAGATCGGTCCCCATTTTAATTCACCACTGCTCTTTCTCAGTGCAAAGTAGGAATGCCCTAAACTTGGGAGGTAGGTAAATAGTCATAATTTGAATGGTCCATTAGGTATTTCACAAAAGCTTTCTGAAACTCTATAAGGTGACAGATAACATTAACATCATTATAATTTAAACGTTACTGTAAATGCACATACAAATTCCTAGTTTTTGTCTGCCATTATTGCCTCTTTTCATCTTGTGAAAGTGTCAAATGTCAAGAAAGTCCTTTTTTTTTAATGATATAAAAAACAATGTGAAAGTATGAATGTACGTGATAGCTGAGATTAGAAGCTTTGGCCAGTAAACTGTTTACGATATTCTGTGAGAATAATGATTGGCCAAAGCTGAATATTCTTCCCTTGAATCTAATGCAAAATCATTGCTTGAACACCATTTGCTTGGCAAATCGCAGAGATTCTCTGCTCTTCAATTCTCTACCTGCTGAGAGGTCAGGGAAACTAGGGGGTGGGAAGGCTTGTGAACCGAATCTCCTCTTCTGACAGTGCGCGATAGAGGAATGGAAGCATGAATGAAGGTTCTGGAAGGTTTTTCTAACAGTTGAAGTGTAGTCGAGCTGATCCAGTAGCTATCAGAGGACTAATTTGTTCTAGCTGCTTCTTGCCTTTTTAGGGCTGGGTCTACCTAAATTTCTATCTTCTGAGAACCCCCAAACCTTGGTTGCCTTCTTTCAGAGCCCAACACAGACAATGTATAGTTAGAAATGAGTGGCCACATAATGGCTTGTAGGGATATATGGGGGGGGGGGGGTTAATAGAGAATATGCTGAATGCTTATTAGAAATATTACCTCAAAACTAAATGTCACACCAATGTCTTTAAAGAATTGTCATAAATTCTATTGTGTTTTATGTGTGGCAAGCTCTTTTTAATAATTGCATTGGGGCACCTGGGTGGCTCCGTCAGTTAAGCCACTGACTCATGATTTTGGCTCAGGTCATGAACTCACAGATGGTGAGGTTGAGCCCTGTGTTGGGCTCTATTTTTTAAAAATTGTATCTTCTCTGGGGTGCTACTATGTCACAACTTCTGTGAAGAACTCATACACCATAGGTTCCCTACTTTTTGAGAAAAGAATCTACTGTCCTTTTACCCCAAAAAGATTTGAGATGTAATTAGAAATATTGAACTCGATGTATTCAAGAACCACAGATGAATCTTAAATGCATGATGTTGAATGAAAACGGTTTTCAGTGAAAAATAATGAAATAAAATACTATCATTTGTGCACATTAAAAACATAAGCACTTTCAGGCGCCTGGGTGGCTCAGTTGGTTGAGTGTCTGACTTTGGCTCAGGTCATGATCTCACAGTTCATGAGTTTGAGCCCCAAATCAGGCTTGCTGCTGTCAGCCCAGAGCCCACTTCAGATCCTCTGTCCCCCTCTGTCTCCGCCCCTCCCCCACTCCCACATGCAGTCGAGCTCTCTCTCTCAAAAATAAATACACACCAAAAAACCCCACAAACATGCAACCAACGACATTACACATTTTATAAAAGTACATGCATATCAAACATTTTAGAGTGACATGCCTATGGGAAAGAAGAATGGGGGGTTAGAGATGAAGGGGTCACGTGAAATAAAGTAAAATAAGCTAGCAAGGACCTGGCATAGACCAAGGATGTTGTCCTGTAGTCTGAAGAGAATAATTCATTCACCTCTGTGAACCTGAGGGTCGCAGATAACAGAAGAACAAAACTTCATGATTCCTGTGGTGCGACGGAGGAGAGATAGAAGAAGGGAGGTCCCTGAGCACAGGGAGGGGACAGGGGACCTGCTTAGCTCCTGCCTCCTCCTCCATCCTGCCCTGCCTGCTTGGTAGCATTCCAGTGAAGTCTGGAAAGGGGGCCGTGCCCCAAGGCAGGGGTCAGCAAACTTTTTCTGTATAGAGAACCATGTAGAAAATCTAGGCTATGCTGACCACATGGTCTCTGTTGCAACTATTCAACTCTGTTGTTGTTGTGCAAGAACAGTCACAAGTGATCCATAATGAATGGGCATCTCTGAATTCTAGTAAAACTTTATTTAAAAAACTAAGTGGCAGCTTACTGGAGGTGGTCCATTGGCTGTAGTTTGCTGACCCTTGGCTAATCAATTAGCATAACCTCCCCTCTTACAGAGGGCCCAGAGCAGAGCCTCTAAAATGATTCTATCATTCAAAAATATGACCTATGGGGACAAATGCAAAGGCACTGCGCTTATTTAAATTCAGAGAAAAAGAGCCTCAGGTCTACTGGGGCTTCTATGATAATAGAATCTCAGACTCTCTGAGCATTTGCTGCTGGGATAAACAACCCGTGGGCAGGATTCACATTGTTTTTCATTTGATCAAGTCAAGGCCGGGTTTCCTAGGCAAATGCAAATGCTCACGAGCTTCCTGAGGTTGTAGCAAGTGGCATGAATGTAGCCTATGTCTCCCAGCAGAACTGGGTAAAAGGCTTCCCTGCACCTTTCTCAGACATCCTGGCTTAAGTCCTAGGGATATTCCCTCCATGCACCCCCATGCTGGACAGGAGGCAGCCTAGGCAAAGGCTAAGCTCATGCCTGCACCTCATGTGAAGGGAACGTAGGACAAAAGTATAAAGCCCTCAGAACCTCAGAATGGTCATTTCTAGATGTACAGGCCAGTTAAGCACCGTTGATTCAAGCTAGACAATCATCAGTGCTATTTCAGGTGCCGGCAGGAAAAGGTAAACAGCATCAAGTGGCCGGCCTGCTCCTCGCCTCCACCCTGGTCCACGTGCTTCCAGCTGCTAATTATTGTCTCTTGAGGCACGTACCCTGTTGTGCCCAGCAAGCATCTTAGGCTCCCCCTCGTTGCTGTGTCCCCTGCTATTTTCCAGGCACTGGAAGGACAGTCTGTACTCTGATGCGGCTGACATCTTAATTCAATCCGGTAACAGCGTGCTTATCTACCAAAACCCATTTCTTCCAAGTTAGATTTCCCCAGACGCCCCTCCCTTGCATTTTACTCAGGTCTTTACTTTCTTGCTACAGCTCCTATGTTTTACTCTCCTGAGGAGAGGCTGTAGGGCAGCAAGGGACCCTTTTAAAGCCTGTATAAATTAGTGTCAGTCACAAGATTCACCCACAGAATTGCCCAGGAGTCCGCACAGGTCAAGAGGGAGGTGAGGAGAATCATTAGCTAAGAGTGCTTGTCTGTTGAGGGGCCCATCAGAATTTCACTCCAGGGCCTGTACATCCTGCTGGTGGCAGGGAGGGAGCTCACTAAGTAGACTTAGGGGGGAAAAATTAATAAAGTCTCCATGGGCCTATTATTCCTACGTCTGGTATAAATCTAGAATACTGAAATATTGAAAGTTGTTTATGAAGGAAGCACATCGTGTTAATTTTTCTCTAGGTCGTGGGAAATTGGCCATAGCATGGTTAACTGTACCTGACTGGAAAATGTCCTGTTGGATGAGATATGGAAAGGTTAATCAGACTGAATACTTTCCTATAAATAAATGTTAGCTCAACAATTCAAAACAATACAAAAAAGTGTTCATCTTAGGTCACTCCAATGGAGCCTTGGGTGCCCAGTTACCACTACTTTTACGTTTTCAGTGTTGTGTTGAGATAAGGGAAAGACCCACGTGGTTGTTGAGTGTCCTCTGTCTTCCCCTCTTTCTGCCCAGATCTGCCATCATTGTCGCTGTCCCAGCTCTGCAGCTCTGTCCTCTTTTTTACTGTTTTTCCAGCATCAGACCCACCAGGCCAACAACCCATGTAACCTCTTCACCTTCACAAATCTGCATTTCCCTGGAGGAGGAAAAACAAACATGTTTTCTCCTTTCCAGGCACAAAGGTGACTGTGAACTCAAGAGAGAAACAGACACAGAATGTCTTCCCTTTTTGGTGAACATGAACATTCCTGACATTTTGTTTAAAGGGGTGATAGACTGATCTGTAATTAACAACAGGCTGACATTACTGAGTGCTTGCATGCATCGTATGCATATATCCTTTGTATATATGTTATGCTCACGACATCCCCATGTAGGAGGCATTAATTGAATGCCTCTCTTAGATGAGAAACTGAGGTTCAATAAGTTTAGTGACTTGCTCATGGGTAGAGTTTGAAACCAGGGAGTCTGGTCCCTATTTTCAGCCTCTACATTACAGGGAAAGCAATAGGAGGATACCATCCCGGGTACCACTTTGTAGTCCTGCAACTTCTCAGGCGGGGGACCAGTCCCCATCATGTCATGCGGGCTTTATTCAGTGAAAACCAGAAATGCCTTGTGGGTTAAATCGGCAGCTTGCACCTTATCCCCCTCCTCCCCTTTGCATGCAATCAGTCCCCGTCTATTCAAGGAACGTAAACTCGGTTTATTATTAGCTGAGGAATGATCATGAATATATATACATTCTGTATATGTAAATAGTAGAAGTGTTAATACTTTTTTCCTGGGATCCTTTGTTAATCTTGTCTAAAGTGTTATGAAGGGTCATTTGAGATCTACAACCTAATCTTTTAGAATAGAGTTTTGTCTGTTTCAATTTAATGTGGGTCTGTCATAAATCCTTAGTATGATAGAGGTTGATTTTTCTTTAAAGAAACATATTTGTGCCTGATCTACTAAACAGATGTCACTGATTCCTTGGTCATTGAAGCATTTTTTCTAAGCTCTTTTCCTGGTGCCTTTTTTGAACAATGACACACATTCAAAAACTGGCCAGGTTGAGTGGAGGTTGCAGAAGTGCTCTGGGAACAATGCAAAGATAATTGTCTTACATATGCCCCAGCCAGGAGCATTTTTCTCTACAGAGGTAATTTTCCAAAGACGAATTTACACACTGACCAAACCCTGGAACAACAATAACAATAAGAGCTGACCTCTATTGAGAGCTTTCTATGGTCAGGTGCTGCACTAAGCAAACTACGCAGAGTCAGTGGTCACCGTAGATCTGAGTACACTGTTATAGCAAAGTCGCAGATACGGAACCTGAAGTATAGAGCAGAGAATCGCACGCTAGTAAAATACTGGTAAAATAGTCGCGCCAAAATCCCAACGCACATCCTGTGGATGTTTCTGGTCCTCTGAACCACCATGATCCTCAGTCAAGTGACAGTCCCTGCTGCTGCAAGGGCTGGGCAGGCAACTGAAAGGAATGAGGTGAGCCAGTTCAGGATGGCAGGGAGTGATGGGGCTGGGAACAAATGGAGAGAGGAGGACCTGGGGAAAGAGAGTGAGGCAGCCAAAAGAGCTGGAGTTTGATTAAGAAATCTCCCCTTTTAAAATGTTGGCACTTAATTTTATAAAGGCAGTCTGCATGCCGACCCTCACGGTGCCATCCTCCACCTCTGCTACCCGGGCTCCCACCGCACGGTGTGTGTACTGAATGGGCTTGCTCCCCGGCAGTAACCTTTGTGTGGAAGTGCCCCTGGACTCTGAGCGCCAGTCCTCTGTTCAGCTTTCTGAGCTCATGCTGTGGGAGAGCAGAGAAAGAGGAGGTGTCCCTACCCATCTCAGTGCTCCATACCGCAAGTTTTTCAGCTCAATTTCAGCTGCGCCCTCAAGCTTTCCTGAGTTCTCATGAGGCTTTGGACTGCACTGGTTGTGTTCTATCTCCCCCTTGCCTAGTATCTCTCCCATCTTTCTCTAGTGCAGTCACCCTCTTGGGACAAGTTCAAGGTCTTACTGATTATCTGATCCTTCCCACCTTCCCCCAAGCCTGAGCTCAGTGCTTAAAAGTTAACCTTTTGAATATTCATGGGAGTAAATATAAAAATTGCAGTACGAGTGAAGCTCGTCTTTGTGTCCTATTAGGTAGGAGACAGACTCAGTTGCTTTAAAAAAGAGCTAAAAATACAGCGACTTTGCCTCTTTAAGCCTGTTTTCTCATTTGTGAGATGGCAGTCATTACCTACCCTATAGCAATCATTTAAGAGGTGTAGACCACTTAGCACAGCTTCTGCTGAACAGAGGCCCTTGATAGAGGTCGGTTCTCACTGTCGTCAGTTAAGTTTCATAAATTGTACATAGGATTTAAAACAATAAGCAAGGGTTTACTAAACATTAGGGGTACCATTGCAAGTGGTCCTCACATCATGGGTTGAGATCTAGAGAAACTTGTAAAAGGTCTGTTCCAACCTAAGACCTAGAGACCTACATATAATTTGTCAACTCTAATAGTTTGCTTGAACCTAGTTAACACTATTTTCTTTCTTAACAGAAAATATGCACCAATCTAAAGGATGAATGTGTTAATTACTCTCTGTTCTGGCTTTTCCTCCCCTAAATTTATATGCAAAGTCCTAGACCCCAGGACTTCAGAATGTGGTTGTGTCTGGAGTTGGGTTTTTGAAGAGATAATTAAGGCTAAATGAGATCACATGGTGGGACCTGATCCAATCTGTCTGGTGTCCTTAAAAGAAGAGGAAATTTGGACATGCAAAGGGACACTGGGGATGCAATTGCACAGGGAAAGTGCCACAGAGAGAAAATGGCCATCTGTGAGCCAAGTAGAGAGGCTGCAGGAGAAGCCAAGCCTGCTGACACCTTGTTCTTGGTCTTCTAGCTCCCAGGTCTGTGAGAAAATAGATTTCTGTACTGCTAGCCACCCAGTCTGTGATACTTTGTTATGGTGGCCTCAGAGAATTCATGCCCGATGACTGACGGGAATGGAGTATAAATACCCCAGCTTCCTCATCCTTAAACAGGATAACTCCAATAACCCTACGTTGGCTGCCAGAGTTCTCCAGCAGGATTAAGCTCCCTTAATCTTTCCTGATAATGCACTTTTTATTGGTTCCCTTCCTATTGATGTTCAAGTTCTCCATCCTTTTACTTCATCCTTCTCTGGGGGAGCATCTCCCAAGTAAATTACATGCCCTAGAAGTCTTATTTCAGGGTGTGATTCTGGGGAACCAGAACTAAAGACAACCTGCTTTCTGGCTACCTGTGTGTGCATATGCAACTTCCATATTTAAAGCTGCTGCTGTGGTTTCTAATTTAATGAGCTGACACACTGCATTGGGTTCTTTCCAGGGTAGGAAGTCTACCCACTGGGAGCTCTTAGCACCTCCGCTTGCAGGAGGGGTGCTCTCCAGTCCTGTCTCCTGTAAATGCCTTTGCCTCACATCAACCACTCTGCATTTTTTCTCCCATAAACCTAAAAGCCCAATCCTTTCGATGCTTACTGGCTTTTATTAGCTTGTGCTCTTGCATTATATCTGTATGTTTGGTAGGTATGTGTGCATCAGCATTGTACAATTTTAATAGATTGTCTTGTAGCTTAGTCACATATTTCCGTATGGATGACCTCAATAACTGCCCTGCAGTCTGGTTTATCCATAAGGGATGAGGAGGTTGATTCTGAAAAGGAGTCCAAGAGACTGTGTCAGAGCACACTTCTTAGAACAATACAAGCCACCCTTGGTGAGCAGTAAAGCTTCTGATAAAGACCACCAACCCTAAGGTTGTTTCTCTTCTACTTACGGGTTGATGGAAGGTACGTTAGAAGGTTTGGGTCTTCCGAGCAACTACTCGGGACAATGCTAAGGACGTTCCATGTTATGCAGCTTGCAGCATTCTGGGCTCCCGTAACCTTCTGCAAGGTATTTGCACCCAAACCCCAACATTTTGGACTAAGGATGCTCTGAGATAAGGCTGCAGGGAGTGCAGTAGCAAAGCCTCACCTGACTATGATTTTAACCTTCTCAGGCATTTTGCCGGGGAGATCACTCGTCTTGGCCATTTTGGAAATGTTTTGTCATAGAAGCTGGTTTTTGTTGTTGTCGCATCTTTTGTGAATTTTTTTGTTTTAGTGCATGAATCCTAAGAAGTATTTCTGGCTTAAGGGATTTCTCCAAAACACTCAGGCCTCTACCATCTCAGTGTTGAAGCAGCAGTAGGTGCTACGTGGTTGTCAGCACAGGACTCTAGGCCAGAACTAGTTTTAAAGGGCTGTGACTGACTCACTCCACGCACTCAGCCAACTTATTTACCTTCTGCTCATTTACCAGTAAAAAGGAAATAATAAAAGTGTGTGGCACTCTATTATTTTCCATATAATAATCTAGAAAAGCCTCCCCTATGAACTGATGAAAGTATTAAATAAAGAGAAGATTCCAAACAGGCTCTGGGTAAACCTACTAACTTGTGTAAATCCACCCATTACATTTAAATGGACTTCTTTTGAAGTAGGTCATTCTGTAAAATGATGAGAGCCTTAATCCTGTCTTTAGTTTAAACATGTTCTATAAGATAATTTCTCCTAGCAACCTGTTGGGGTATTAGGTTGGCCCTGATGCAGAGTTAGCAATGAACTACGACACACAAATCCCTTGTTTGGTTTCCCAGAATGTGCTTCCTAAAAGATAAAAATATTTTTGTTTCTTGTTTGGCTTTTTTAATGGGAAGTGAATTTATTAGACTGAAGAATTGATATTATCTTCTTCTAGAGAAGGGCACTGGGCACCAAAACTGCACTGGGCAGCTCATCAAAGGCAGGTGTCCTCTTTCCCCGAATGTTCTCTCTCACTTCCCATCCCCCATATCATCATCCTATCAGCTTTCCTTTCGATATGTCCAATTCCTCTTTTCCTCTCCCTTCATGCTTAGATTGTTGGTCATCACCTCACCCAGTGTCACTATGATCCCTCCAGGCTGGCCTCCATGATCCTAATTCTCCATATTCCAGGCAGCCCTGCCTCCTATTTCTTGGCTAACCATCCCCGAACATGCTTCCACCATGTCCCTTTGCAACTCAGAAACCGGCCCTGCTCCTCCAGCTTGCCGTGCCCGATCCTGGGTCCTCGGCCTGACGTCTGCTGCCCCCCACATCCCAGCATACTTGCGGGTTTCACTACTCAACATGTTTTGCTTTTTCCACTTAGCATGAGCAAGCCATGATTATTTCCAGGGCTAATGGGTATGGTCATACAGGATGTACCCTTTTGTGTCTAAGAGCATTGTTCACATTGATTATTACCTAAATGATGGCCCATGGCATTCTGCATCCTGCAATGGTCATCATTTCTATTTGGCTCTTTTTTTCTCTTAAGTTTAATTTATTTTGAGATGCATAAGCAAGGGAAGGACAGAGAGAGAGAGGAGAGAGAGAAAGAGAGAGAGAATGAGAGAGAGTGAGAATAATAAGCAGGCTCCATGTTCAGCACAGAGCCCAATGTGGGCTCCATCCCCAACCATGAGATTATGACCTGAGCCGAAATCAAGAGTCAGGTGCCCAAACCCTGCCTGTTTTTCTTCCTTCCCATTGCTTGTCTGTCTAAATCCTTCTCATTCTTCACAGTGTACCTTAGCAATGATGTCTTTTTTTATTTTATTTATTTTATTTATTTTATTTTTTTTAATGTTTTATTTATTTTTTTTTGATACAGAGAGAGACCAAGCATGAGAGGGGGAGGGGCAGAGAGAGAAGGAGACACAGAACCCAAAGCAGGCTCTAAGCTCCGAGCTAGCTGTAAGCACAGAGCCTGATGCAGGGCTTGAACCCACGAATGTGAGATCTGACCTGAGCTGAAGTTAGAGGCTTAACCGACTGAGCCACCCAGGCGCCCCTGATGTCTTTTTTTAAATGTATTTTTTTTAATGTTTGTTTATTTTTGAGAGAGAGATAGATAGAGACAAAGAGAGACAAACACAACTGGGGGAAGGGCAGAGAGAGAGGGAAACATAGAAACCGAAGCAGGCTCCAGGCTCTGAGCTGTCAGCACAGAGCCCGATGCAGGACTTGAACCCACAAACCACGAGATCATGACCTGAAATCAGATGCTCAACCAACTGAGCCACACAGGTGCCCCCCCGTTAAAAAATTTTTTTTAATATTTATTTTTGAGAGAGAGAGAGAGATAGAGCACAAGCTGGGGGAGGGTGCAATGGTGTCTTAACTATGCCAAGCCTCACTTGTGTCCTTCTTTGAATTTCTAGAAATCATACAAACCTTTACCCCCAAAACAGTTCCCAGTAAGAATACCCCTGCTACAGAGGGCATGAAGAACCCCTCTGATTCATCTCTCCGTCTCTACAGCAGAATACAGTGGGGCTTTGTGACTATTGAATAGTTTCCTCTTTCTTCAAATGCCACTGTTTTACCCCCCCCCCCAACCCGGTTAAGTTTCTGAGCCCCTTAAGGGAATGGATGCTGCCATCCACATGTGTAGCTAACATGGTGCTGAGCACAGGATTCTGTAAATATTGATTGTCTCATTCCTGGGTATGGTCTATGATTAAACCAGAAAAAAAAAAGGTTGATATATTTCTTAAGGCAAAACCAGCTGTCATCTCTAATTTGATTCAAGAATCATATGAATCAAAAATGTGATCTTAAAGCACTAAGACCCTTTCTAGGAAGTTGTAGAAATTTTCCAAAGAGAATAAAGAATTCATCATTAACTAACAATAATAAAGTAGATTTCAAGCAAGGCAGCTTCAATTATTTAGAACACCAAGTAGCTATTCAAGGTTATTCATATGCAAACCGAAAGACAGAAAAGCCAGGAAGACAACATCTCTGCCCTCTTGTTAGAGATTGAAATTTTCTGAGGATTACCTGTTGTCATGGCAGAAAATTATCCTAAATACACACCTAACAGTAACTACGGGGAGGCGTAAATACTCCAGTTAATGCTCCAGAAACACGGGCATGAAATTTTGTCATCCCATCTGTCCTTTTCTTCTCATGGAAGATCTGTGCTGCCTCGAGAAGGCAAATGCAAAACCAGAACAGAACAGAACGGAAAGTTGCCTCCTGCAAACACCTTCCCCGGGCCTTCTCTCCTCCTTCGGTTACCTCTTCCTACCTGATCCTGTGATGATTGTCACAGCAGCAGGGTATTTTTAGGAGCCAAGCATAAACAGACATGATGGGTTTCCATTTGTTTCACCCCTTCCCAAACTGCCTCCAATCCCTTCACTAAATCTCCGTGCAAGCAGCTGTTGGTCTACGTCACACAGGCCCGCAAAGTGTGTTAACCTTTGTTCATTTCGGGTTTGTATGTTTTAGGGGTGGGGGCGGTAGGCACTAATCCGTCGTGAGGTGTTCACTAAGAGAAGGAGCACGTTGAACTTATAGTTGAATTCATAGTTAATGCCTCTTAGTGTAAATGCGCAGCTTACACCTCTTTTTGTTTTTGGTATGTTTATACATGCTTACGTTTAAGAAGTGAGACTCTAGGGGCACCTGGATGGATGGCTCAGTGGGTTAAGCTTCCGACTTCAGCCCAGGTCATGATCTTAGGGTTTGTGGGTTCCAGCGCCATGTTGGGTTCTGTGCTGACAGCTAGCTCAGAGCCTGGAGCCTGTCTTTGGATTCTGTATCTCCCTCTGACTCTGACCCTCCCCTGCTCATGCTGTCTCTCGAAAAAAGGCTTTTTAAAACAAAAAAAAGTGAGACTCTAATCCACATGCCATAGGCTTTAGAGATGCAGTTACTAGATTACCTACTTTGAAAAGCTGATGAAGCCCATGTTTCTTTCATCAGAAAAGTACACGACATTTTTCATATAATTTCAAGAGGTTCCCTGCTGTTCTAAAGCCTATAGACTGCTGATTGACAAGAATACTAAGGAAAATCTCTACACATCTGACCTCCTGACTGCTCCGGCACCAGTCTAACTACCCAGAATAACTTGTTTACTCCCCACATGAGTCTAATGAGGCGGGTCCTGTGTGTAACCTCATTTTACAAATGAGAAAACTGAGGCCAAACATGTGGCCTGTGGAATTTCTTGGGACTAGTAAGGGCAGTAGGAGGATTTGGATCTAGCCAGCCCCACCCCAGAGAGCACCACACTACCATGGTGCTCATCTAGGACTCCTGACTTAGAAACCATGAGGAAAGTTGATAAGAAGTGAGTTATTAAGATAGAACACCCAGTGCTTCCAAATCTTTCCTATGATTTCATGGACTCTTGACTTCATGGTTTCTTCTAAGGTCTACATCATAAATACAGATCTAAAAATCACCTTGTTCACGTATCTTGGGAAAAATCAGGAAAACTCTACAAATATTAAAGCTTATTGACCCTCTGAATGTCCAGTGTGAGTAAATATGAATTTTTGTTATCATTGTGAATGGTATCTAAAAGAATGTTTCTTTTTTTTTTTTTAATTTTTAATGTTTATTTTACTTGAGAGACACAGCAAGAGTGAGGGAGGGGCAGAGAGAGAGAGGGAGACACAGAATCTGAAACAGGATCCATGCTCCGAGCTGTCAGCACAGAGTCCAATGTGGGTCTTGAACCTACAGACAGTGAGATCATGACCCGAGCTGAAGTCGGACACTTAACTGACTGAGCCACCCAGGTGCCCCTAAAGGAATGTTTCAAATCTACTTATCAGTTTTAATCCGGCATTATAAAATCACAGTTCCCATCATGCCTACTGTGCAGAAAGCACTATAATAAAGAATGGGGGAACTTACCTGATATTCAGAAGGACCTGATATCATTCCCTAGGAATTTCACAGCCAAAGAGGAGTCAAGGGCGACAAATATGCAGATACCCCAGTGGACTGTGACCAAAACTGGCTGGTCTTGAATTGACTGGAAAATTGGGTAAGATTCTCTCAGCCCTGACAATGCCGGTTTTAACATTTCACCAGGAGTAAACAGAAACTTTATGACTAACAGATTTCCCTACTTCTAAATCAATAGACATAAAAGAGCACCTGTTAGGATTTAGCCAGCAGCTCTGCTAATAGCAGTTATGAATTATTAACTCTTCAGTGTCCCAAAGCTCTCCTTTCCTTCCCAAGGGATCAGGTCACAAGGAGAAAATCAGATGAGAGTCACATTTTATTTTTTTAAGAATTACTTTGTTGCTGCTCTTATCAATATCCCCTCTTTCAAGTAGGTTTATTTAGAAGTAAAGATTGATTTGCCTCAGACTTTCTCTTTATCTGAGTTTCACATAAAGCTTTCGAATAGAAAAACAAATTTGGGGGATTGCCCAGAACACATTGACAACATTTGTGTGCCTGTAAAAATAAGTGTAAATTTCATGTTAATATTCCACAAATGTGTGTGTGTACGTGTACGTATGTGTGAATGGAGATAATTTGGATTAAATATTCATTGTGGAATTTTTCAGGCTAGACCAATTTTGAGCACAGAGTAGATGAGATTTATTAATGACAGTAGACAATTTGCAAGGTGTTTTTATAAGCACTATTTACTTTAGCCTTCATAACCAATCCACAGATTGGTTATGATTATTATACACATTATAATTGGTTTTATTATCCCTTTTTTATAGATGAGGAAACAGGCTCAAAGAGGTGCAGTGCTTGGCCAAGTTCACAGAGCTAATCAATCAATCAGTGATCACAGAGCTAATCAATTGATCAATCAAACAATGTGGGACACAACCTGGGTCTTAAAGTCCATGTTCAATGTTTATTCTGCTATCCCACACCTGTATTCAGAGTATAAAGGATGTGGAAGTTATATTTTGATGGTTGGCAGTAAAGAAGCTGCTTCAGGAATAACCTATCTAAAGCTTTAGAGTTTGCCTAGAGAGGAAATATGTGGTGAAAGTTGGGGAAAATCCTAACTAGACCATTGTTTGTTCGTTACATCATGTGATCTCCCTGGGGCTCAGTGGGGATTGCAGCTCCGGTCACATGGAGAGCTACAATTTAAGAGGCACAACGTTGGGTTGGATTCTTTATGTATCTTCTCTAATCTTCCCAACAACCTGGTATTATAAGTATTACACAGCACAGAACATAGATGCTCAGAGTGGCCAAGTAATTTAAGGCCACATAATTAGAAGAAAGAAAAATCTGGATTGAAAATCAAGCACATCTGATTCCAAAGCATGAGTCTTCCCATTTCAGCACCCAGGTCCCTACCATAGCCGCCTTTGAGGAAATCACTAGCTCTGTGTCAGGATAAAAGTGCTGTTAACTCAATCAAGGTACTTGGGAAGTGGGCAAGGCAGAAAGCTGTTCACATCTTCCTCCTTTCTTAATATTAAAGCTAAATCCTTTTCTTAACATGCCCCATCATAGCAGTCCTCAGGTTTTTTGGTTTTAGGATCCCTTTGCACTCTTAAATTATTGAGGACCCTAAGAGCTTTTGTTTATATGGGTTATATTTATGGATACTTACTGTACAAAAACTCAATGCTGGAACATTTTACATATATATATGTGTGTGTGTATATATATATATATATATAAATTTTTCCATTTTGAGAAAGAGAGGGAAGAGAGGAGCAGGGGCAGAGACAGAGAGGAAAAAAGACAGAATCCCAAGCAGGCTCCATGCTGACAGCACAGAGGCTGATGTGGGGCTCAAGCTCACGAACCGTGAGATCATGACCTGAGTTAAAGTCAAGAGTCAGACACTTAACCGACTGAGCCACCCAGGTGGCCCCAAACAGCAGTATTTTACAATATTAATTCATTTAATAACGAACTGATTATATGTTAATACAAATGACAGGTTTGTTGAAAAATAACTGTTTTCCAGAACAAACCAAATTTAGTGAGAAGAGTGGCACTTGTTTACATTTTTGTTAATTTCTTTAACGTCTCTCTTAATAGAAGTGGCTAGGTTCTCATATCTGCTCCTGCATTCTGTCGGTTACAACATCAGGTCTGTAGGCTCTGGAAATACCGATGAATACTCATGATAGAATAACAACGAAAAGGGCAAATGACATTTTGGAATTATGAAGAAAATAGTTTCAGCCTTGTGGCCTTGTGGAATCCCTGATAGGGTCTTGAGGGGCCTAGAAGTCTCCAGTCCACACTTTTGAGAATTGCTGTCCTACAACAAACAGTAGGTGAAATAACTGAGTCTCTGGGTTGGAAGGAACATTACAGGTCATTGAGTCTAATCATCTGATGAAAGGAAATCCCATGAAGTCGGGTCTCACCTTCGCATTTTGCAGGGATAAGGAATATTTCATGTTCAAAAGGACTTCAAATGGATAGAAAAGACTTTATTATGAGAAGAAACTTTTTTCTCTGTGGTTTCCCTCTTTGGTCTGAGCTATGTATAGAATGAACCCAATTTCTCTTCCACGTGCTCAAGCTATTTGAAAACAGCTGCCTTACTCCCCCTTGAGTCCTGCCATCATATTCAAACTAAGGACCTTCTCTGTATTTAAGAGTTTTGGAGACCTTCTTGCTTCTGCTGGAAGCCCTAGCTCTTCGTGGTTTTTAGCCCCACATCTATATTTTCAGAAGCCAATTTGAGCTCATGTGATGTTGCCAGAAGCCTCTAAGGCAGATTTTCTTATGGCTAATTCTGTAGTTGGCTTGGATCAATGCTACAAATGCTTAATATTCACAATCAGGAAGCAACATATTCTCAACAGCCTTTGTCTTGTGGTCGGGCATGGTCTTTGACACACTGTTTCCTTTCCGACTCCCTTCTGTCATCCCAGGCCAGGCTCTGCTTTCTTCAAGGGGTTGTTTCATCTGTCCCTCCCCTTCTGCCCCCACAGAAAGGCAGTGTTTTCTGCCCAGTGCTGTAAAGTGTGCAAACAGCTTTACAAACATCAGCCTGTTTAATTAGCACAGACACTGTGCACGGAATGCACCCATGCAAATCGTGTAAGGAAAACACGGAAGTTTCCCTCAACTCATTTTTATGGATTACCATTTTAATACTTCATGCCTGGGATCCTGGAACCTGCTTTGCCGGCTGCCCAGCTTTCCGCATCTCCCTATTCTGAAGCACTTCACATACTGATGCTAAAATCATCTTCCTTCTCCACTGATCTAAACATGCCACCATCTGGAGTCCATTTATAGCCTCCCCTCACCCTTGGGATAATGTATTTTCCCGCGACCTCTGAGACTCTGCATCCTCTAAGACCTTGGTCTTGCTTTCTTCTACTTAGGATGACAGTGTTTAGCTAATCATGATTTTGTTTATTGGCTTGTTCATCCAGCAGTCACTCATGCGTGCATTCATTAAGTTAGCATCTACTGTGTGCTAGGCACTGCTGTAGACATTAGAGGGGAATGCAAAGACGGATAACTTCTGCCCTCAATAACTTTCTAACATCGCATAGGTCTCCTATGTAAACATTTTATTCAAATATAAGACAGATATTCAGACAGACTGTCATAGGAGAGATGATAAAAGTAGGCTCATAGTTGTAGGTAAGCCCTTATAGTTAGCTGAGGAAGGATTAATTCCAAATGGGAAGAGCAGAAAAGGTTTCTAGGAGGAGGTTTTGTTTGGTCTGTATAAGATTTCTGCAAGCAGAGCAGGGATATTGGGACAAGACTGGCGTGCCTTTCTAGCTGTCTACTGGTCAAGTTAGGTCTCTTACTGGCCTCTTCCTCTGTCTTCTTGAGCATTTGATCACAAATAAGTTTTTTTCCCCAAAAGTGTCCCTCGTACCAAAAAGCCTGGTAAACTTGCACGCCTGGCTTTACAGAAAGAAATTTCCCAGATGATAATAGTAAATTGCATATGAAAGGACATCAATAGATTTTGTTTCAAGATTACAAATGTAATGAACAGAAGAAGAACTTACAGTGGCATCCATCTTTATCAGCCAGTCTCTGGCTGGAGCCACCAATGCAAATATTGTAAGGAAAATGTCTAATTCACAAGGGAAATACTTGTATGCGATGCACTACGAAAATAATAGCATAGCATCACACAGGTTTGTCAGGAATAGTCTGACAGCATATAGTTCTATTTATGATTCTTGAAAACTAAAATAAAGTGAGCCTTAATATTTTTAGTTTTGAAACAGGTTTCATAATTTTGCAATATTTCTCCGAATTGCATATTCATTCCTCAGGAAAACATAAAAATAGTGTTAGTATCAAGTACACCAACAATCATATCTGGACTTCTCGGTAGTGGCAGTATGGGCAGTTCTGAGTTACTTGTGCAAGATCTGCCTTCCGAGCTCCCACTGCTCAACCTTGACCTTGGGGAAAGTCAGGTTCAACCCATTTTGATCATTATCTACTAAAGTGTTGGCAGGCTTCTGTAGGGAGACAAGATTGTATTTAGTTTTTCTTTTATTTTGGAGAGCTGGTAAGCAATGCAAAATGTCTTAAATGGAGGAAAAATTAAACACAGGAGATGCTGGGAAGGGATGAACTCCAAGGAAGACTCATCAAAGTCCTAATAGCAATGGTGTTAGGAGACTCATTAGCATGACTTGTCTTTTGTACATTTGTCAGGAGACAAGCAGGTGCACAGGGTGTGGAAGAACAAGGGAAAGCTCAGCCAGTCGATGCTGTCCTTGGTATTCCTGGTAATCATATGGGACCACAAAAATTAAAGGAGGAAAAGCTATGAGAATCATTGCTCCAAATTTCATACAACTGGAAATGGAAAGTCACCTACTGCATATTCTCCAAGGCCCAGCTTAGGGCGGGGGGGAGGGGAGGGGACGGTCTCTGCGCCTCCTCTGTGCTCTGAGCACCTTGGGTTAGCTTCGCTTTTTACTATCAGATGTGTTAGTACACTGGCTTATCTCTCTCCCTCCTTTCTCTTGAGCTCACCCTCTACTCGCTGGCCAGATTTTCACTTGGGTGCCTCCTAGCTTAATCACTTAAATGGCTGCGATAAAGGAAATCCTTAAAACCAGCTCCTCCCACTTCCCTGACTTTTCTAAATCCAGAGCCACTTAAAAGATTTACTTGTTTGTAAATAGGTAATACGGTTACATGTTTTTAAAAAACAAAAGCCATAAAAAGTTTCACATGAAAAATCTCCCTTCTTTCCTTTCCCCATGTAGCCAATTCTGACCACTTGCAAAGAAATTTCAAGTTTCTTCACACCTACTAATATGGATGTAAATTTCCTTCCTTTGTATTCACAAGGGAATAGTATGCTCTTCATACTTTTTGGAACCATGTGAGTGGTCATCTAATGTCCAGCAAATACCTCTCAACTTAGTGGCTTAAAACAACTTACTATTGTCTCACAGTTCTGTGGGTTGATTGGGCTCAGCTGGGTCGTTCTTGCTTTCGCTTCTTACATACTTACAGTTGCAGTCAGATGTGGGCTTCTACAAAGGTGACATGAAGGCTTTGCTCAACTGGGCGTCCAGAATGGCTTACAGATGGCCACCTATTGGTTCAGGTTGTTGGATGGGAGCTGAGCTGCCAGGCCACCTCTGTACGGTCTCTCCCAGTGGCTTGGGGCTTCTCAAGGCAAGGAGCTGGGTTCTGAGTGGGAGCACCCCAAAAGTGAGCATTCCAGGCCCTAATTAAGGGCTACTTACAGAACTGACCCTGTTACCTCTGCTGTATCCTATTGGCCAAAGTAGCCACAGGGTTAGCCCAGGACAAAGGGGATGGGGTAATAAGCCTTTTCTTGTCATGGGGGAGTCGAAAGATCATACTACAGAAAAGATCTTGGGGGATATGAGGTCCTGAGTTGGTCATCTTTGTAGAATACAATCTGTAACACCATCTGAAGTACTTTTCTACTCCTCCTAACGTATGTTAGGCCTGACGATCTTTCTTTGCAATGTCTGACATCTAACTTCCCCCAGTTTCTACCGACCCCACTGCTTCACATCCTCATCTCTTTGTAGCTCTTTGTCAGTTATCTTCCCGGTCTCCCATGTCCCTGCACTGCAAATAGCCAATACAATTTTTTTTTTACACAGGTATTTTCATAAACTTTAGCTTTGATGATTGTCACTCTCCAAAGTAAAAGATTGGCTCTGTTTGACCTGGGTGATGTTGGCCTGTATAGGAGTTACATGTTTTTGAAAAAACTTCCAGGGGCGCCTAGATGGCTCACTTGGTTAAGTGTCTGACTTTGGCTCGGTCACGATCTTGTGGATTGTGAGCTCGAGCCCCACATCAGACTTGCTGTTGTTAATGCCCACTTCAGGTCATCTGTCCCCTGGTCTCTCTGTCCCTCCCGCACTCACGTGTGCTCATGCTCTCTCTCTCTCTCTCTCTCAAAAATAAACATTAAAAAAGAATAAATAACCAATATTGCAAAATTGGAGGCTTTTCTGTAAAAATCCAGATTAAGCTCCTTTTGAGAAACTAGCTTCTCATATGTGAAAAAATTCAATTCTTCAACTAGTATACTCTAGATACTGAACGAAAGGGGAAAAAAGTCCAGACCCTTGTAAAATTTACATTTTTCTTGTGGAAAAACAGACAATAGACAAAATGAATAGGTAAAATACATAGAATCTTGGACGACAATACACTCCATAGAAGGTTGGAAGGAGATAGAAGAGTGGATGGGACAGGCTACGATTTTAAATCACACGGTCAGGGAAGGCCTCATTGAAATGGAGACATTTTAGTTAAAAAAAAAATTAAGGAGTACGTAATGGAAACATAGATTTCTAGAACCTTGCTTTCCAATAGAGTAGCCCAGAGCCATATGTAGCTAACTAAATATATATTAATTTAAACTATTGTCTGCCCTATACTATGGCTGTATGGCAATCAATATTTATCACCTTAACCCAAGCCAACTTTCCAAAGGCCCTTATGGATGTTGAGTTTTAGACTCTCGACCATGCCATAAAATCCATGGGATGAAGTCTAAACTCCTTGGTCTTACATTGAGAAGCTATGTAAAAGAATGTGAAGACCAAGAAGCTGGGATACAGAACACATGTGTCCTGTTCTGAAGCCGAGTAGATTTATGGTGTGATTCAAAATGTATTACCAGAGGTGATCTGGCATAAGCCGTCACAGAGTTCTGTTGACCCAAAGAGTCCTCGAGGCCCTCTACTGTACTGGGACTAAAGGTCTAGTGGAACTTTAGTTGGTGTTTCAGAAGGAAATTTAGAGTATGGGGTGGCATTCTGGGGCTCAAGATAATGATCACCAAATGGAGCTGAAGTATGCAAACATTATATAACCCGGTATTGTTTTATATGATAATACAAGGGGGATTCCAGCCTGGAATAAATACATGTGATAGGTATTTGGAAACTGGATTATGTAGTTTATTGCAGATCTCTTTCCAGCAGACACACACATCCTAAGGTGACAGGATTTAAGGCTTTCTGCAGTGTCTGACCAGTATCCATTCTGGTATTTTTTCCTGCTTCTCAGTGATGCTGTCCCTCTCTCTCTCATTAGTATGACATATTCAGTGCCCAGTAGGTTCTGTGTCATTCGACGTTGTTTTTCTCATGTTTTTCCTCCTTACCTGCAGGATCCTCACCTTCATTTCTGCATGATTGAATTTTCTACACTCGGCCTTACGGCACAGCTGCAACTCCCTTCATTGACTTTTCTTTGCGCGTCCCAACCCAGAAACATTTCTCGCTTCTGTGGCCTGGAATGCTCATTATCCACACTCAGTTGGCAATTACTAAGAGTACAAGGCAATATCTTTGTTTTTCTGTATGTTTTTCAACTCCTGGGCAAAATCATAAGTTCCTCGTGGGCATAGATCACAGGTCACTCTTCTTCCTAATGTGGCCATGTTTCCATATACATTTGCCAAGCATGTACCATGTGAGGGGCTGAGGGTACAGTAGTAAACCAACTAAGAGCCCTGGCCTTATTTGTCAATTTTTTAAAAACATGAATAAGCTTCTTCAATCTATTAAGTCTTGGGCCAAGATGGGGACCCCAGCGTCCTCCTGATAAGGAGTAAAAGCCCTTGCTGGCCCTTGTTGAAGACAGACTCCGTGGGGATGTGAGGACTCACAGCCATCTGGATTTTAAGGCCTTGCTGGAATAGTTTGATCCCAGATGCTCCACATTCCTAGCTCCTGGAATGATGTAAACAGTGATTCACGCCATGGTAGGCCTATGCAGTTTACCAAGCACAGACATCACATGCATCAGGCTTTCAGGGAAGGTCAGGTTCCAACATGTTAACTGAGATTCACCTTCAGGTCACCAGACAGTCGTACATCTATTTTGCAAAACACCCATCATCGCCCACGAAAGTTTTCTCCCCTTATTCTTCCGTGATGAATGTGCCAAAGAGAGGTCACTGTGGGTGTAATGGTGTTTAAATTGTAGAATATAGAGCCTATTTTGAAGGTCTTTGGCAAAAACTGTTTGGAGGAATAGCGATTATGACTTGGGTCTAGGCTGTGCAAAAAAGCAAGGAGAGGCTGGAGAAGGGAGGAGTGTCTCAGACTTCCCAGTTCACATGGTCAAAGTCCAAGTCAACCCAGGCTGTTAGGTAAAAGGTAGTGAAGGGGGGCCTTTCAGCCTACCGGGAATCGGAGGTGGGGTGGGATGGGCAGTAGAGTGGGTTTGGTGGAGGATTCTGGGAATCCGCACCTGTGTAGAGCGGGTGCCCAAGGTGTCCCACCCTCTTCCTCTAGGGTTCTGGGAGTGGTTGAGGTGGGGGGGCCCCGGCCGC
>NC_043701.1:96597648-96646646 GCF_006229205.1 Suricata suricatta | reverse complement strand
GGGTGAGTGGCCCGGACCGGCCGGGCCCCCGTGGGCACGGGCGGCGCGCACGTGAAGCCCGCGCCCACCCTCCCGCGCCGCAGAGAGGGCATCTGGAAGTTGGGGAGGTGGCGGAAGGGGCGCCCTCGTGCGGGGTCCCGGGACGGCGGGGTCGTGGGGTGACCCCTGGCGAGCGACAGCTTCCCCTACCCCTAGAGGCACCTGACTTAACCCACGGGGCACCTGGATTGAGAGCGGCGGACCGTGGGCAACGCCGGAAGTGGGGCGGTTTGACTCCCTGGAGGGGAAGCTGCAGGTGTCCCGTAACAGTGGGCCAGCCCTGTCCTGACAGCAAGCCTCAGGCCCCGCAAAGGGAAGCCCCCAGTTTTCTGGGGGTGTGAGACCTGTGAGTCTGTCTGGGACGCCCCGTGGCAGGCTCTGGGCATCAGGACTGGCTCTAGCCGCCGCCACCACCACCAACGCCTAGGTGGAGGCACAGGAGTTGGGAGTTCCCCGGGCGACCTTCTAGCTCCGGGGTTCTCGGGGTTCTTGAGACTCCAGCACTTAGTATTTGGTGACGCCCCCTTGAGCAGAAGGGTGCACGCCCCTCAGAATCTTAAATATTGGCTTCCTGATGGTGTGTTCAGATACGATTTCCTGGTGAAGGAGTGTCCTTGGTCGTGCATCTAGGCTCATTTAATGGCTTGAGCGGGTCGGACGTGTTTTGTTTAAGAAAAAAAGGGATGGCCTGATGATATTCTCCTGGGATCTTTCACGAGCCACTCAGGAAGGGCCTTAGGCCAAGGGGCTGACTTACTCAGGTTTCTCACCCACCAGGGCTTTGGGACAACTTAGGTATGTTGTACTCGGTTCTTTCGAATTTGCCACCATTAAGGAGGCTTTACTGAGGAGCTGCAACAGTGTAGTTTGGGAAGAGGGGGGGTGTCCTGTAATAAATTGGAATGTTGGTTGTCTGCTTTTAAAGGAGACCTTACTGGAGGACTCTTAGCTCTTGCGAAGAAAGGTTTGTGGAAACGCGAGAAATGGGGAGAAGCATTTGTTTTTGGTGTGGCTTCTTTGGTCAAGGAGGGATCTGAATTGGTGTAGGTCTTCAGCCTGTCCAGGCTGTGCTCTTCCTTTCTAACACATTTTCCTTCCAGTGTAGGGGATGACTGTACGTGATCTACCTCACAAGGTATTCAGAGGATTAGCTGAATGCCGGGCATCTTCAAGTCCATGACCAGTGGAGTTGAGAAATTGCCCACAAGTGACCTTAACGTGGGGCAAACAAGACTGTCTGCAAAGAAAGGAAGGAAATGTGTCCCAGAGATGTGATAGCTGAATAAACACAAGAACCAGAGTTAGAGACTTTGCAGGAATCTAGGGAAAAGTAGGTCAAATCGTGTTCCTATTATCCTTGACAGTTACTTTTTCATGGCACAGAATACTGAAGACATGAGGGCAGCCAGGCAATCTGTGATGGGAATTGCTGAAGGTTCCTGTATAAATAGATCTGTGTGTTCATCTGCATAAGGCCTTGTGTTTCGTGTATGCCTTGCCAACGTATGTCTTTACTCTTCTTAATGATTCTGAATGTGATGACTTCCAATAATCTATACTTCATTAGCCCGTCTTTGATCCCAATCCTGTATTGCTTTGGGACCTTCCAAACACATTTTCTAAGTGTATGGCTAGTTTCTTACTGGGGAAAGATTGTCAAATCTTCTAATGTTGGAAACCCATGGTTTTCAACTGTTTCCCCTTCCTCTGGCTTTGGAATGGGCTCTGTGATTTTGGAACCTTCCCTAACAGAGAGATAAGAAGGAATTTGAAACAAAAAAAAGCAAGTGAACGATGTACCCGCATCAGTCTGTTCAGGCTGCTCTAACAAAATGCCATAGACTGGGGGGCTTAGACAACAGAAGCTTGTTTTCTCACAGTTCTTGAGGCTGGACAGTTCAAGATCAAGGTGCTGGCAGATTTGGTTTCCGGTGAGAGCTCTCTTCCTGGCCTCCTTGCTTGCCGTGCCCCCACATGGCCATTTCTTGGTGCACATGGATGGGAGGAGAGGTCTGTCTTGTGCTTCCTTTTCATAGAAGTCCACTAATTTCAGCATGGACGTTCCCCCCTCATGACCTCGGCGACTTCTGAATGCCTCCCAGAGGCTCCACCTCACGATGCCCTCACAGTAGGGAATAGGGCTTCAACATACGAATTTCGAAGGAACACAGACATTCAGTCCATACCAGAAAATGTAGGAAAGAGAAAAACAGGTGAGATATGTCCTAAACCGGCTGGTGACTTGTGAGCCTCTGGGGTCATCTGGTTAGCTCTTTAATGAAAGCAGTGATGTTCATGCAAACACATCATGGTCTAGAACCTTCTGTGGACTTTTAATTCTGTGTTCTGTGGGCTGTACCTCCAGATTACCACTGATGATTGTAGGGACAAATTAACACAAATTCATTACAAAAAAGCAGTTCTAGGTATGACACAATTGGTAAGAAAGTTTGCAGTGTCTGTATTGACCAAGATTTGATTTAGGAATACCTGTGGTACTTGTCCGTGCTGCCTCGGGCCCTCACAAATCTGGACAGTGTGACATCAGCCGTCATCAGGTAGCTGTAGGTTGTGTTGCCCAACCCAGGGGCCTGGTAGGCTGTCTCTTGCTGGGAAAAATTATGCTGACATTTGGTTAATATTGCAGAATTCCTGTGTTCCCTGGTTCAGT
Source organism: Suricata suricatta (assembly GCF_006229205.1). NCBI lineage: Eukaryota > Metazoa > Chordata > Mammalia > Carnivora > Herpestidae > Suricata > Suricata suricatta. Next base: position 96,643,936 of record NC_043701.1, on the reverse strand, counting down.
CGTTTCTAGTCGTATTGAATACCAACTGATTAAGACTCTGCTGAGTGGAGAATGTCTACGTTTTGCTTTGTGGGAGGACCCGAGCTCCCTCCTAGAATCAGTAGTAAAATAAGGCACAGCTTGAATTCCCACCAAAACGCTTTAGTCATTTTTAAAAATTGTGTTATGGACATTATGAGGAATAGTACGATAAATACCCAGGCTTCCACAGTTATTAACATTTTGTCTTATTTCATTTATTTCTCTTCCCAGATTTTTTTTTTGTGGAGCCTGGTGTGTTTTATTTATTTTTTTCTTTAAATTTATGTATTTATTTTGAGGGGGGTGGAGGGGCAGAAAGAGAGGGAGAGAGAGAATCCCAAGCAGGCTCTGTGCTGTCAGTGTGGAGCCTGAGGTGGGGCTCGAACTCATGAGCTGTGAGATACTGACCTGAGCTGAAATCAAGGGTGGGACCTTTAACCTACTGAGGCATCCAGCCACCCCTGGATGTTGTATTTTCAAGCCAAATCCTAAACATGCTGTCATCTTACTCATAAATGTGTCAGTTTACATTTCTGATAAGGACTTTTTTTCCTTAACAACAAAACAAACCCAAACAACAACAACAACAACAAAACAAACCCAAAGACTTCTATGCCTCTTTCTCACCTAAAAATATTAACAATGACTTCCTAATATGATTCTCATATTCTCAAAGATGTCTTTGTACTTATGATTTGTTGGAATCAGGAGCTAAACACAGTCCATATATTACATTGGGTTGTTAGGTTCTTAAATCTATTTTATTCTATAATAGTCCCCCTTCCCTTCTTTTTTCATGCCACTGATTTGATGGAGAGAGAGAGCACAGGTCTGGTAGAATGATCTGTTTTCTGGGCCAATTTCACACTGGTGTCATTTAGCTTGTTTCTCTCTTCCCTGTGTCCCCAGTAATAATGTAGTTAGATGTAGAGGCCTGATTGGACTTAGATTCAAAGGCTGGCATCCTTCGTAGGTGGTGCTGTGTAAAATCTGTTGTATCACAGTCACAAGACCCATGATGTCTGGATGTCTCTTTGAGATGGTAAGATTGATTAGCGGTTTCGGGTAGAGTCAACTTCCCTTTCACCTAGTGATCTTAGCATCCATAGATGATTGTAGCCTAGATCCATTTCATTAGGGATTGCAAAATGGTGATGCTCTAAATCTATCATTTCTCTCGCATTTATTAATTGCTATTCTGTCTGTGAAGAACGTACCCTCATAAGCTGTGTGGGTCTCCTGAAATGCAGGAAATGTGTGGGAAAGACAAAGAAAGACTTATTTTTTTTCCTTTTATCAATTTGCTGAGTAATGGTTTGGTGTCCTACCAGAATCTCATGATAATCAATGAGTTTTTCTTTTTTAAATATCACTAAGAACTTGGGGATTTCACTGTATTTCTGTCCATTGCAGTCAATATTCTTTTTGACCCTTAATTTGTTTTTATCTGTTGTATACTTTTTACAAGGCCCCAGTAGTCTCTGATACCTTTCTTGCTTTCTGGCACAAGGTCTGGTAAGCTTATCTTGTCCATCTCTGGCTCCAGCTCTGAAATCAGCCATTTTCCCAAAGGGCACTAATTTTTTTTTCATTGAAAACTATTCATTTCCCCCCCACCGTTGCCTCTCTTAGTGGTTGCATTATTATTATTATTATTTTTTACCTTGGTCTTAGGCCTTGCATCATAAGTTTTTGTTGCTGCTTAAATTCTTCTCATCAGGCTGCTTTTAAGACTGTCATTTTCTCCCTCTAATAAAATAGCTGGTAACTACCATTCCCTCTTTCTATATATACTGTCAAATTGCTGGGACTGACTTATTTCAGGCTTTGGCGGCTGTGATCTTTTCTGCGGCGTTCTACCGCTTTCATCTCAGAATCTGTTTCATTTACAGCAGGCAGAATGATTCACCAATTGTGCCAAATTGACTGTTCACCAAACAGTGACAGTCGGCCTTCAGATTATTAGTCTTCCGTCCGCTGATTTCTTCTCACTCAGGCAGAGTCCCTGTGGCATGGCAGGTGCTCTTGAAACTTGGGAAATTGGAAGACCAGCTAGTGGCTCTCTACATGAGGTTCTCTTTTTATTTAGAGTCTCTACCTGGATGATTCCCTTTCAAAAAAGAACAAGGGAGCCCATTTCCTTTGTCCAAGCCAAGCCGGAGTGTTTTAGGTGTGATTTAACAGCCTCCCCTGCTGGAAATAAGACCTTGTCGATTGAGAAACATACTGCGTCAAGTTGTACCAGTATGCCTGAGTTATAGTCCTTTTGTGCACATACCTTACAGGAAAAGCATGTAATTTTAATTTGTTCTTTGTATTTAAAGTAAAACCAGTGGCTGACACTTCATAGCACTTTATTATGTGCCATACATGTTCTGATATAAACTTCAGCCCTCATAACGAGCGTGTGAGTTAGATGCTATTATTTGCATTCTACAGAGGAGGAAACTGGAAGACAGATGTAAGTTGCCCAAGAATGTGGGGGCTGAGGGAGGTTTGAACCCAGCCAGTCTGGTTCCATGGTCTCCACTCTGAATTGTCTCTCTGGTTTTCCTCAAATGCACTGAGGACAAAGGGTCTATTTTAGTCTAAACTAATTAGCCTACAGTACCTGTTGATATTACCTTACAACTCAGAGAGTGGTCAGTAAATGCTGTTGGTAATGCCAGCCATTGATCTTTTTTTCATTTGAGCGCTCTGAGGCTTGTGATAGACTTACTGGGTGTGGGGGAAAGGGGAAATATTTTTGAATGGCTACTAAGATTGATTAGAATTAAAAGTGGCCTTCAGTGTGTCATAAGCAAAAATCACGCAGGCCTGCCTCGATCAAGGCCAATACAAAATTTGTGAATTCACTTGCTTTTTTATTATCTGCTTATGGTAGCCTGTCAGAGATAAGGGCCATTCGGGGAGGCCTGCATTTCCCAGGGAAGGTGAGTCAGATCAGATAGGAGGAACATTTGATGATCTTATTTGAGAAACATTGACTTTGTACAGCTCAAATCTTGATACTATAAAACGATGTGGACCATGACTACAAATAAAGTGAAACTCCACAAGTGCCACCTCTAAGAATATTTATTTGAGAAGAAAAGAAATTATAAATTCATTTATCCTACTTTAATTTCATGTAAATTCTAGTAAAGGGCCTCATTGGCAAGTTAATGCCCTATTTACTTCCTTTCTCTCTCCTCTGACTCCTGGCATAGGCTTTGGTTGCAAAATTAGATCCAAGGAAAAGAGCACACTCTGTGGCTTCAGAAGTGGGGTTTGGATTTCAGTGCCATCATTTCGTAGCCTTTCGTGAGTTATTCTTGGAGCTCTCCAAGCCTCCGTTCTTCCTCTATAATGATATACATCGTGGATCAAGCTTTTCTGAGAATGGAGACAATGTATGGAAAATTTGGGGGTACGTTGGAGCTTAGATTTTTCCTTCCCCAGTTGGATGCTTATTCTAAGCAAATTGACATTTATAGACATATTTATAGGAGTCTAGTAACAACATTTTTTTGCTTTCGCATGCGATGTCAGATTCCATGTTTTTTAAAAACACGATATCCTAACATTTAGTGAATATTTTAGGTGTCATCTAAATACTGGTACCATATCAAAATATCCTCAGTTTCACATTTGCACTGTTTCTTAAATTGACTTGGCAGTAATTGGCAACTTGTGCAGCTGAAAATAGATGGAAAGGTGGGAGTTAAGTTACCGGTGGTGACTTTGAGTATGTGTGATTTTTTTGCCTCAGTGCTGCATAACAACCTTTATTAAGAACACCGATAATCCCAGTAATGGTATGCAATCTGGGAGTAGTTCTGAGAAGTTAGGAAGTTTCATGCAAAGGCAAAATAGTTAAAATCAATGACTTAATTTTTTGTGGTGAATTGTTATTGTCATAAATCATTCATAAATGGATGTGGGAAAGGGATGGTCTACAGCCACCTCTGTGAATACTGGCATATCTTCATCAGATTAAAACTTCAATAGTCTCCTAAGGGGAAGAGGCATTATCACCTATGAGGAACTACAGTCCAGAGAGGTTAAGTAACTTTCCCATAGTCATCCAGCTAGAAAGTAGTAAAGGCAGAATGGAACCCAAGACTGTCTGATTCCAAAATCTATAGCCTTTTCTCAATACTATGTTGTCTAAGATTTTGACATAATTATAGCCTGTGGTATATTGAAACAGTAGACATATAAGATGTTTCAAGTCAGTACAAACCGTGGCTCATTTTCTTTCTTAACGTCTTCAGTAATGGCTTCCACGATCAGTCTTTAATTATTCACAAGGTCGACAATGGCTTGGTAGCAGCTCTTCCTCATCTCCCAGCAATACCAGCCATTGTACAAGAAAGGTTTGGCGTGACTCCTCGCAGAAGCCATTGTTTTCCCTGGAGGTTTGGAAGCTGCCTCGCTCCATAGTACAAATGTTCTTGGACCTTTATAAAGCAGGCAGTTTCCTTTTCTGGTGTTTCTAGCAGATAAAGAAGAAAAGGAGGAGTTTCTTGTAACACAGAACTTGGGTTCCCCATGGCAACTTGTTTGCTATTTAAGAAACTTCCAGAAGGGAGAAGTATGCATACCTGTCAAAGTAATCCATTTACAATTGAATAAAATCATTGAGACTATACAAATATATTAATAAAATTCAACTTAGGTATACTTACCTTTTAATTTGGTGTTACTACCATAACAAATGACTCAACTTTTTTTTTTTAATTCCATACCTTTTTAAGAATCAAAGGATATTTAAGAATCTCTTTTAGTTTTTAAATGTAGCTGCATAGTTTATTTGCAGAAGTGTCAGAAAAATGCACATGCTGATGGAAAGTTTGCATCTCATTTCCGAGCGCTTATGGATATTTTGAAGCCTCATCACCACATACTCTCTAATTAAAAAGCCCTTCCCTACTCTGACTTCTAGAGGGTACAACCATGGTTCTATCATTATTTTACTTTGTGTCTTTACTTCTTCTAAACATTTAACTTAGCATCAAGTACTCATTCAGTTGTCAGTTAAATATTTCCTTGAATGAACACATTTTTTCAGTGTGTTGAATTAGAAATTGTTTGCCTCTGAATGTAGCAAACTCTCGAGTGATCCCAGGCAGGTGGTGGTGGTGGTGGTGGTGGTAGTGGTGATAACCTATTATTGTTGAACAAATCCTATCACATGTATGGCGTTGAGGCTGTTTAGACTATAAACCCACTGAATCCTTGTAACAGCACCTGTGGCAGATACTCGTCTTGTCTTCTTTCTTCCCCAAGAGGGGCACAGAGAGGTACAGAGGGATTGAGGTGCAGAGAGGCTGAGGGAGATGCCTGAAGTCGCCCAGTAAGTGGAGTAGCCAAGATTTGAACCGGAAGTCATGTTCTGCATTATGAGGTCTACCTATACTGGTGTATCTTCTTTCTAAATAAAATAATTGATTTATTTCCTTAATTACAGTCTCTCTCTTTTTTATTTTAACCCTTTTGAAATAGGGACATGTATTAAGGTTGATGCGATCATTTAGTGGGATACTTCTTTTCTCCCTGTAAAGCTATTATTAAATTGATGGTATGTCTTAAAATTTTGGTACCTTAGAATGAAGGAACTACAGTAAGTTCTCTTTTCGTTTTTAAATGTAGCTGCATAGTTTATTTGCAGAAGTATCAAAGTAAATCACAGCTTTTAAATAGTGCACATAAACATAACCATGTCTATGAAGTCTGAAAGAGGTAAGATTATGTTAACAATTTATATGAACTTTGATATTGCTTGGGTAACAATTTAAATGTCAGAGAAGAATAAATTCAAAATTTTCCTGCAAAAAGCATTAATAGCCTCAGAATAATGTTGAACATTTAAGAAACTGAAATTCTTCTAAGTGAAATTATCTATGTGTATATTTTATATTATATATTATACATAGCTTATATGACATAATGTAAACATAAATTTATATTATGCATGATTATGTATAATTCATCATGTATGATATGTTACATAATTTATTTTAAAATTGTATGTACATTTAATGTACAATTTAAATGATATATTTATATACAAAATAAAATATAAATTGTAAGCTAATCATATTAATATTTATATTTAATTTACAATTTATTGTGTATAATGTTTATATTATAATTATATATATAATTTGTTACATAATTTATATATATAATTTATTGGTTTTTTTTCCACAGGGTTTTTTTATAGGAAAATTTACAAGTTAAACTTATATACATTTATTATTTTTTAAACTAAAAGCTATGACTATACCCAAATGATCATAGATTTAGACTTGTCTTTGAGTCACTACTTTGTGTGCTGAGTTGGCTGTTTATACTTCTTATGAGTTAGTTAAACTTTAAAAATTTTATCTGTCTTATGAGGCATTGGCGTCTCCCTTATAACATGCTTTCATTTTGCACTACTTGTGTTATCCATGGAAAAAACCTTTACTAAATTAAAGAGATCTGAAATCCAGGGAGCCTGCAATCCAGCAGGTTGTCTTCCTGTATTTTTTTCCTAACTGGTCTGGCAACTTAAACTCCAGCCCCATTGGTGGCTTTGTCGTTCAGTTGAATTCGGCTTTGTCAGATCATTTACCTGCAGCTGTTCTGTGGCGTACATGCAAACACTTGTGATTGCCCAACACTTACACCTTTGGTGCTGACTGTAAATTTGTTTTACTCTCGCGTGTTAGTATTGCGGGAAGTGAACAGCTTATCGCTGCTGTTTGGTCTAACACTCTAAATGTTGACTATAATGAACAAACACTATAGACGATTTGCTCCATCATTTTGTGCTGTGAATTTATATATAGGTATGAAATGTTTTGTAGAAAAAAAGTAGGAAGGATGTGTGATGATACCTTTTAAAAATCAGGGCAGGTATTATGCCTATTTCAACCTATTAAAATAGAATTTGGGGGCATCTGGGTGGATCAGCAGGTTGAGTCCAACTTTGGCTCAGGTCATAATCTCGGAGTTAGTGGGTTTGAGCCCCACATCACTTCACGCTGGCAGTGTGGACCCTGCTTGGGATGCTCTCCCTCTCTCTCTCCACTCTTCCCCAACTTGCACTTTCTCTATCTCCCAAGACTAAATTAAAAAAATAGAATTTGGCGTAATATGTAAACATTTTTTTTATATGTTTGTCACTTACCACCTGTGTGACGTGGAATACATTAAATAACCTTTCTGAGTCTCTATCCCGAATACCATGAGAAACGATGTGGGATTGAGGTCTGATTTTCATTTCTTGCCCTTTGTCTCACCGAGGTCTGAGAAGGGGCCTTTCTCTATTGAGATGCCAACTCAACCCCGGAGCACTTCGGGACTTATCTTAGACAAATGGAAACATGGATCATTAATATTCACCACATCCCTTGAGGTGGGGGGGGGGGAAGATAATGCATTAGCAGAAAGAGCATTTGAACATGCAGGAAGAATCTGATTAAGAATCTGACATATGAAAAGAGTAAAAAGAACATATCCATAAATCTATTGCTAGAAGATTAAATTATTTGGCCATAAACAGAATTCTCTGAGAGGTGTCAGAAGAGAACTTGACGGCCAGCCCTTGGTGTCCGGGGACATCTTACCAGGTAGTTTTATCTTCTTTTTGATAAGAGGTTTGTTGCTATTTCATATTCTCACTGAAAGCTGTTTGTTCGCCTCAAATCGACATCAATATTTATTTTCCTCTACTATTTTAAATGTATCACAAATCTTCAAATAGCATTCAAATTTCCTATTCTTCTTGGCACATAACTCCTTAAAAAAAGCAGCCTAGTCATATTTTAATCTACCTTGAATATCTCATGAATTTTGAGCTTAAAAAATAGCAAATTCAGTTCATCAGTAGTTGGCTGTTCACTCTGCTGTCTTTTATATAATGATTTACATTTACAAAGTGCCTTCACATACATTCTTATTTTTATGTTTTTGTAACTCTGAAATAAAGGATTTTTTTTCTTATATAGATTCGAAGGCAAGTTACAGAGTTTTATTATATGCCACGATCTTACCATCTGTGAAGCAAAGAAAGGGCAGTGAGACTGAGTGAATTAATATGTGAGGGCTGTTAAGACAGAGGTCATTATGCAGAGAAAACTTAGTGTGAGCGGCTGCTGTTGTCATTGCCATTGTCATCATCAACATCATCATCAGTGTCTGAAATGACAGATCTGAGGGAGTCCAAGGTCCCTTTGAAAATCTCTTTGAAAAACTGAAAGAGGTCTTACTGGTTATATTCATGGCAATTAAGAGAAAGAACTGAGACTCAAACATTGCTGTCTTACTGAAGGTCACAGTAAGGAAGTTAAAAGAGTGAGGGGCTCTATATCCTAGACTCATGGTTAGTCCAAGGGTCTCTGTTAGATTGTCTCTGGATTTCCTAACCTATCTTTAACTCCCTAAAACCAGAAGGCTTCTAAAATTTTAGCATACTTGAGGATCCCTGGAGGGCTTATGAAAACACAGATTCCAGGGTCCCCACACTTAGCTATTCTTCAGTAGCTTACAGGTGAGGCCCAAGAATCTGCATTTTTGTCTAGTTCCAGGCCATGCTGGTGGTCCATTGGCCACACTTAGTAGCATTGGTGTAAAGGCTGTACAAGTTTGATGACCTTCAAAATCAGAAAATTACTAGGGCCAGGAGTCTCCGTGGTTTCCTGTTTGCCATCTCCATGAGAGAAGGACAAACCAAGATGGAAGACCAGGGCTAGAGTTTTATTGAAGTAATAATGTTGGAAAGCACATCTTACTGTTTCTACGGAGTGACTGGCAGTTGAAAAAGAGGTGATGAATATTAGAAAGGTAAGGAGTTCATGGTGCCTTTGCTGATTGTTCTGTTTACCCATCCCATGTATTTTCTACCCTTTTTTGTTCTAGTCTGTACCTTGGAGGCTGCCTCTGGGTATTCATCACCAGGGACTTTAGTTGGGTTTTAGTCACTGGAAGGCCAGGAGGAAAGAGAAGTCAGCAGTATCTGTCCCTTGTGCTCTCCCTCCTTTTCAGTGGTGATGGCAGGGACCATCTGTAAGTAACTACCACCGGGTCACTCCCCGTTGCTTGGGTGCTTTCCAGCCTCTAGCAAAGCTGTGTCTTTTCCTAGTGCCTCCCCCTTGTGGCTTTTAAAGGCTTGTCATTACTAGCTCCTGTGTGCTGCAACATCTCCTCTTGGGTCTCCGAACTTTCCCTGCACATCTTTGATAGGCTCTTTTCTGACAGGACCCTTGACTGATATGGGACCCCAAGGAAGAGCAGTGTTGGGAAGAGTGACAGTAGAAGGTGTAACCTTGGTGAGAAGAATTTCATGAGTGGAGTGGACATCGGCAGTGACTGAGGCAAGGAATCCAGCCTAGCCCTTGAAGTTTAGGTGGAAGGTGCGGGTAAGGAATACACACACAGGGCCTGGCCTCCAAGGTGATGCTGGGATTAACAAAAGGTCCTGAGAGATCCTGGTAAGAAGCTGAAAACTGCTAGAATGTGACCAAGTGTCATTCCTGCATCATTCCTCTGCTCAGACTTGGATGGCTAGGGTTCATAATCAGAGATGCTTTTACATGAGGGATTTGCATCCCTTCTCTGTGGTTGCCTTAGTTTTGTTTTTGGTTTTTTTTTCCCCTACCTTTGCCTTTTTCCTAGACTCCCTTAGCACTGCTAGTCTATACATAGGAGTTATAAGACCTTCATGGGGTACTTTGATCTTGGTTAATTTTGTTGCAGTATATTGAACTTGTTCTGAAATGCCTGGGAACACTACATTCACAAAGTAGCAAACAGTTGCATAGAATAATTACACCTTCAGTTCCTTTGCCCCTGGGTTCCAGGGGTGGGCATGTCAATAAGATAAAAACTGTTTTTCATGGTTTTGGGGCTCAGCCAAGTCATCGTCTACAGTCACCTGACCACGAAGCAGGGCTACAATATAAACTCATACTAGTTCTGTGTGTTTATTGGTTCTCTTATATTGAGACGTTATGCTCAGAATAAAACTATTTCATACCCTTTATAAATAGTTTGGAGGTAGTAAAGGTTGAGTGCTACCAATTTCTAAATACTTTGTCTTGATAAATGAAACATAGAGACTAAACAGGTCCTTGATGCCAAATTTTCTATTGTTGAAGTCTTTTGGGAAGAAAAAAACATTCTCTATGAGAGAAAATTAACTCTAGAACTTTCCCCCTCTCTTTCTGGGCTGTCATATATTTATGTGTTGGAAAACACGGTTGTGTGACACAGTCGGGGCTGGGACCTCTTATAATTGGGGCAAATCATGATGAATCATCCCATGGTACCCACTGCGGCACAGGTTCAAGGCCTATGAGCCCTTTGTCCTTGCTCCATTTCCCCTCCTTTCTGGTCATTGATCCAATGAAGCTTGGTGGCTGGGCACAGGGGAGCAGAACCCTGCAATGCCGGAAGGGGATGGAGCCCTCGATGAAGGCTGCCCAGAGTGTATGAGCATTACCTGTTCACCTGTTAGTGCAAACTGACCAGAAGGAGTTAGAGGGATTCTCGTGCATATGAGCCTGGTGAGGGAGTCCAGACCCTGTTCAGGGACCAGAGAGGAGCTCAGTGTGGAGGAGTGGGCTGGCTGGGGCCCAGGCAGGCATGCTTTCTAGTCCCCAACACTTGTTTCCACCTCTAGTCTACAGCCTGAGTCCGTCCAATCTCCCTTACAGGGGAAGGAGCGCTTCCTTTTCTTAGGGTTCTAAGGTTTCTTATGGTTTCTCTGGGTTGGCCCCAAGAAATCTCTGGTAAGCTTTTCTCCTGGTTTTTTGAAGACTCATCTTCTTACTCACTTCCCTTGGAATGAGCCCTCGATCTTCCTTTGAATCTGGTTTCCTTGGGCGATACCATCCCTGTTGTCTTCTTCTCTTCCCCTCCCAGCCTTTGTTCCTTTAAGGCTTTGTGGGTGGGCTGTTTGCCCAGAAGTCTTCTGTGAAACAGCTCATCCTGTTGTTTGCTTTCCTTGCTTCATCGCACTGCCCTCCTGTTTCTTCACCCTTTATTGTTTACCTGGCCCCAGCCGAGGGCTGTTTCCTATGGAAGGGGGTGCTCTTCTTAGGACTTGGGGTGATTCAGCCCACTTCTGCATGCTGAAGGGAATTATGTTAACTCTCAAGGAAGCTCTCATCCAACTTCCTCTGACACTTTTAAAGATGATTTACAGCATATATCCCTCCCTCTTCCTGCCTTGACTCCTCCTCCCCTCTCCCCAACCTCCCCCGCCCCCAATCCCAAAAGAAGGACTTTTGCAAGGGTAACCATTACTGGTATACATTATGAGATGAAGAGTTTATAATTATATTGTTTGCTTATTAGCATTACATTTTCAAAACTACATCCTTTAATAGGGACTTCTGTTCTAGTCCACGGATGCATACAAGAAGGTATTGCTCTGGTAAGAAGTAGGGTTGTAAAGTTCAAAATCAGTTTTATTTCTTAAAGACTGTCATAAATGTAGAAGCTTCAGGGCACCTGGGTGGCTCAGTCAGTTAAGCATCTGACTTCAGCTCAGGTCATATCTCATGGCTTATGAGTTCGAGCCCCGTGTCGGGCTCTGTGCTGACAGCTCAGAGCCTGGAGGCTGCTTCTGATTCTGTGTCTCCCTCTCTCTCTGCCCCTTCCCTGCTTGCAGTCTGTCTCTCTGTCTTTCTCAAAAATAAATAAACATTAAAAATAAATGTAGAAGCTTCTATGTAAGCAGTTAGCTTTGGGAGTATGCAGCTAGACAGAAGACAAAGCTTAGTGGATTAGTGATTTTGTTAATTGTTCTTTCACTGCAGGCCACTTCTTGTAACCTAGCACTTGCTCTTCCCACCCCAGACTGGCACCCAGTGCGGTCACCCCCATTTGTGTATTTCCTGGTATCTTTTCTTCCTTCTAAAAATCTGTGTTATACAGAGCTATCTGATTTGTCAGTCAGGATGGTCTAGGTTTTGCTGCAGTAACAAAAATACACCAAAATCTGTGTGGCTTAACACAACCAAGTTTATTGCTTGCTTACAAAGAGACCCTCCTGTGTCTGGATGCTCTTCAGGGTAGCTGTCCCCTGTGTGGTGGCCCTGCTTCCACTTTATGACACTTCCATGTCATCACCCTCCACAGTGACTACAACATGTGAAGAAAGAGTAGGGAGTTTCACATGGGCATTTATTTAAGTGCTTTTGCTCATATCTCATTGGCCAGAGCAAGTCCTACTGCTTCAGTAATTTCAAGGCCTAGGGGAAGTATCCTCCTCCTAGGAGCTTTGAAGAAGACGAGAAGAACCAAAATTAGTAACATCTACCTTGGGCATCAGAAGCTGAGAATACAGAAATGAATAAAGCCATGATCCCAGTCTTAAGTCCAGCAAGGGAGATAAGCATGTTAATAGTATTTATAGTCTAGTTTTATAGAACTATACAAGTTACAAAATACATAGCATCATAACTATGCTACTATCATCTACTATGATAGAGCAGAACATACCCTGGGGACACAAAGGGAGAGAGCCCACCTCCCTGAGCCTGGAGATGAGAGGAAAACTTCAGAGTGCAGGTGACTTAAGGGCTGGGGTTTGTCACTTGCCAGATTGAGATCTACACCGCCTTCGTAAGGGTGGCCTCTGATTTTATTTTATGTGCTGTATAACATCTAACCTAACAATTTGGATTATAGCTCTAGGAAATAGGCGTTCTTTTTCTATAAGACCTCAAAAAAGAAATGAAAGCCATCAGCAGTAGAACATATCTGCTAGTTTGTATGAAATGCAACACAAAGGTATCCCTGCAATGAAGACTTAACAAAAACTACTTTTGCTGCTGACAGTTCTTTGATGTCAAACATTAAACTTGCTGTTACAGTATGAAAGGAATAAAGGCAAGTGTAAAATAACAATCAAGGTTAGTTATTAGGCAACAAAGGTTGCATATATAGTACTTTGATGTGTCCAGAGATTCTGACATATTTTACATCAGACATAAATGTGAACGATGTGTTAACAGTGCAAAGCATTTGCTTTGTAGACAAAAGAAGAGTCTCATCCTCATATCCGATAAAGTCGTATTCTTATTCCCCGTCACTGCTTTAGCCCTACTGGCCCTCTAGGGGAGCCTCCATCACGCCGGGCATGCTCCCACCTCAAGGCCTTTGCTCCTGCTGTTTTCTCTGTCCGAACCCGATTTTCTTCAGATACCCATTCACCTGCTGCAAGTCTCTGCTTAAAGACCATTCTCTTGAAGCCCCTTGGCCACCCTATTTAGATTGTAGCATCTGTCTCCTTCCCATATCCTATTCCCATTCCACCTTCTAACATAAATATTTGATAATTAGCTTATTTGTTTTGTCCATGATCCATCTCTAAGTAGGCAAGTGACCTGAGGGCAAAGATTATTGCCTGTTTCGTACATCGTTGTATTTTCTTTTTTTTTCTTTTAAGTTTATTTATTTTTTTTTTGAGAGAGAAACAGAACATGAGAGGGGGAGGGGCAGAGAGAGAAGGAGACACAGAATCTGAAACAGGCTCCAGGCTCTGAGCTAGCTGTCAGCACAGAGCCTGACTCGAGGCTCGAACTCCCAGACCAAGAGATCATGACCTGAGCCGAAGTCGGATGCTTAACCAAGTGAGCCACCCAGGCGCCCCAACATGGCTGTACTTTCAATCAGACCACTGCCTGGAGCATAGTAGGTTCTCAGTAATACTGGTTAAACCCCTGGTGGGGGTTTCCATCAGAGCTCCTCTCAACTGTTCATGAAGTTGTGTCCTTTCATGAATTTCCTCCTGTAAATCGTGACCACTTTTAAACTCAATATTATAACGTGTCAGCTACCTTCCCCAAAGGGAGGAAGAGTGAGGCTCATTTAAGGAGGTCATAGTATGGTGGAGAAACTTGTTTGATTGTGCTTGTAATATTTAATTAAATTTGGCAAGTATTGGAGTGCCTAATACATGTAGATACTGAGTAGAAATCCTGAATTCAGGAAGGTTACCGTTGTTAAGTGTGACATGCCTGTACCTAAGATTTGTCTCTTTGTGTCATGAACTTTCGTAAATAGCTCTTCCATGGTGTTGCTTGGTTCATTCCAGTGGCTCTCAGATTTTCCTCTGTCAGGAGACCCATGAAGTGTGGTGGTGGTGCTCACATGCTTGACCATTCCAGCGGTATGTTGATTTCTTGGGCAACAAATGGCGGATTATTTTTCTCATAAGAATTCCACCAAACTATGCATGAAGCTGCTTTTCACCTTTGGTTCGCCCACTCGGGAAAGCATATTGGGAAAGTCAGTGTGCTTTGATTTAAAAGGAAAATTATTCATAAGCCTCAGTACTTCTCTTACTAATAATAAAGTTCTTGTGGCACGTAGCAGCTAAGTAAAAGGTGTCATGATGGCTCATGTAAGAATAATTGGTTTAGATGACATATACTATGAGGAGAAAGGAGATTGAACTTGAGTATTGATTAGCAAGATTTAAGGAAAGTACTGGGTGCAGATGGGATTGGAGGACTAACTAGTCAGTGAAGATAATCGGTGGGGAAGACAGTAGACCAGGCGGGGCAGAAGCGAGCACGGCCTGTGATTGGGACAGTGAGGGATGGACAGGCTGGAGCCAGGTGTAGGCTTAAAAGGGCCAGACTTATAAACTGAGGGAAAATGATAAATGATCTTGAGTTTATCTCTGTATTAACCTTGTTACTAGCAATGGAAAAATGCTCAGGGAAAACCTCTATACTAGAGACGTTTCCAGACTTTGTGTTTAACTACCTTGTACATTTTTTTTTTTTAAAGAACGGTAAGCCTAGCATAACATACAGAAAAATGAATCACCATGTTGCACACTTGAAACTAATATAACATTGTGTGTCAGCTGTACTCAAAGCAAATTAAAAACAAGTAAAATGTCACAAAGATTTACCTCTAAAGAAATAAAATAAGGGGCTCCTGGATGGCTCAGTTGGTTAAGTGTCTGTCTCCAGCTCAGGTCATAATCTCATGGTTCGTGGGTTTGAGCCTTGCGTCGGGCTCTGTACTGACAGCTCAGAGCCTAGAGCCTGCTTTGGATTCTTTTTCTCCCCGCCCCCCTCTGTCCCTTTCTCGCTTGCACTCTGTCTCTCTCTCAGGAATAGTTGAACATTTAAAAATATTTTAAAAATAAAAATTGAGAACTAACTTGTGACTTCAAACCTTTTCATTTTACCAAGTGAGGGCACAAAAAAATTCAATAGGTCTTACATTTTGTAAGAGAAAGACATTTTAACACAAAAGAAACAAATGGCACAACCCTCCACTAAAGGACGGCTCATCATAATTAAATAAATACAGTTTTATAGAAAACTTACCTTGTCCTTATGGGTGCCTCACATTAACGTTTGTGAACTACTTCATACAACACATGTGTGGGTTTTAGGGACAGAATAAAGTAGAGACTGTGTAGACACGATCTAACTTGTAAGGTGGCAGTCACGGTCAGCTGACACAAGCATTTCTTTAAAAGATCCGTGGAAGCGGGTGGTGTGCAGAATGGAGAAAGGAGAGGCTGAAGGCAGGGGAGTCACGTAGGGGGCGATACACCAGGTGACAGAGGCCAGGGCCTGACAGGACATGGAGGTTTGGGGATGAAAGTCTAAGAGTGGGGGGGACAGGGGCTAGGATCTAGTGAGTTCCTTTCTGTTTTCATGGGCAGCTAAAATCCACAAGAATTGAAAATAAATTTCTGGTGTTGAGAGGACTAGAACTCTATCAGAAATATGACCAACCTTATCTGTATTCTGTACATAAGATCTCTTAGATTCCCAAGACTCTTATTTCAGAAGTTAAGGGAGAGGGAGAGCAAGAGATCATGCATGCCAGCCGGCCTGCTTGAATGAAACCTTGTCTCTGTGTACATAAGTGACCATATGGAGAGGAGAGAGAAAGGGGATGCTTTTTAAACGACTGTGGGTGGTATTTGTCTTTAGGACACTTTTTTGAAGTTTCCGTTTTTTGGTTTAGGGAAGAACTGAATGGCAGTCTGCTCCCATTCTGGCAGTCCTGTCAGAGCCGGTGTTGCCTATGGCCTCCGGGAAAATGGAAGGGATGTCCCCCCAACTGCCACCCCAGCCTGTTCCGTCCCTCCCAACACCTTGACCTTCGGCTGCATCTGCTCAGTGCCAGGGCTCCACCTTCAAAGCCAGGGGAGCTTTGTGCCAGCTGCCCTCACACCCAACCTTGGGTCAGGCGGGGGAAGATAAGGCAGAAGACGATAGTCCATGTAGGGAGAGAGGCAGGCGACTGGATAGAAAGGGGAGTGTTTGTTTCCTTTAATCCTGACTTTTTCCAGTTCGTAAGTTTCTGTGTGTGAAGCCCAGGGAATTGTGGCCTGAAGATACTCAGAGCTGCTTTTCTCAGTGGACTCAGGTAGAACATTGTGAAGTTCTGTAGCTCTTCACCGAAATCCACCTCCTCCTGCTTGGAACTGACAATTACAAACACCGTTTCTCGCCTTCGTGAATTTCACTGTGGCTGTTGCTTCCTCCCCCTGTAAGATGAGGGTTTGGCTCATTTACATGACAAATATGCCCCCTCCTTCCGTGTTCCTCAGGTAATTGACTTGTTAGTGGGCCAGAGTACAGTGGAGGCTTTTGTGTTCACGTAAGCTTGTCTCTGTAATTGGATTTGGGGCTGAGTCAGTCAAGGGTCTCGATTGCAAATAAGAGAAACCAACTCTGAAATTACTAGAAGGATGTTGGAGTGCGGGTCTGTGTGCAGAATTATTGGAAGACTGGAGAGGTAGGTTTCAAAGGGGCAGGGACCCAGAGCATTTACAGAGAAGAAGCCATGGGATGTAGGGATGAAAAGCACTGAATCCAGCCAGGCTGGTTTCTCTGTCACTCACCAGCTGAATGGCCTCAGGCAAGTTACATAACCATTCTGTGCTCTCAAGGATAGTTATGAGTAATAAATGTATTAATGTTTGCAAAAAGTGCTTGAAACAGTGACTGATAAATAATAAGCATATATTAATGTCTGCCAAGTATTTCTAATTGAATGTGTGTGTATACATATATATCTATTGGCATTTAACTGCTAAACATAATGCCGGGCTGCTCTCTAGGTTACAGATTTTCCTTTCATGCCCACAACCTGTTCTTTGCTCAGACTAGCTTTTCCCTTATCACAAATTGGCAACCTTTGTTCAAGGCTTTGTTTCAGTTTTTTGTGGTTCCCTCAGAAACGATTCTGGAACATTTTTCACAACAGCAGACATAATGATCATAGTCTGTACATTTGGGACTTTAGTTTTACTTTACTACCCTTAGTGATAGATAGTGTAATAAATTTTTTCTGCCATGTTGCCTTTCATTTTGGATACTGTGTTTTCATGATCATTATTAATATCTGCTTTAGTCTTTCCTCGTGTTATTTTGTTAAGTGAGATACAGTCAAAATGGAAGCTCTTGTAGAAGATAAAACATCCTACCTCTCTGAAGGTTTTTACAGACCCACCCCTTTTAAAAATGTAGCATTAATACTTAAGCATGGTAATATTTAGTAATGGACCCTGCTATTTATTATTAAATATTGATAATATTAATACTTATTTAAAAAAAACAGATGTCTGCAATACATAGTTTCCCCTTTTCAGTTTGGCTCAAAGAAATTGTTATCCATTCTTTTGTTGAAATAATCTTTCCCTTAAGTACGAAATTAAAAGTGTTGGTTTATTCCAAGGGCTCTTTGGTGGCTAGGTCAGTTAATCCTCTGACTCTTCATTTCGACTCAGGTCACGATCTTACAGTTTGTGAGTTCGAGCCCAGCAGCAGGCTCTGCAAAGACTGTGGAGCCTGCTTGTGATTCTCCCCCTGTCTGTCTGTCTGTTTCTCCCTCTCTCCCTGCACCCCTCCTCCACTCATGCTCACATACTTTCACTATCTCTCTCAAAATAAACATTAAAAAAAAGAGTGTTGGTTATTCTGGCAAATCAGAGTCTGGTCTCCTTATAGAGAACTAACTTGTAATATTTCATTACTGATTATAGAGAAGCTTTACTTTAAAAAAAATCAATGATTTAATATATCTTCTGTGTTGAATATTCTGTCTGGGGCTCCAAGGTTAGTTGGTTAGTCTCTTTTTCTGTCTTCACACACACACACATATAATTTCTGGGTATATAGTCTGCAGCTCAGCCTGATTTTGAATATATAAATATGTAAGTACTTAAATATTTATTTGCTGAATAGTTTGAAGATTCCAGTGGCTAAAAAATGCAGGTGTTTTCATTGGCAACTTAACACGAGAATTGTAGAATCATAATGAAATGTTAATATTTCCTATGAATATATATAAAATAACAGGCTCAGAGTTTATCTCATTTGGCAGGCCATATAAGAGAGGGGATGAAAGTGTTTTAGTTCAGTTATATACATATCTGGGTGGCAGTCAAAAAAGTGTGAAAGGCAGTGGTCTAAAAAAACAGTCACAGCCTCTTCCAGTTTTGTCTCTACTCAGCCGGTAGTGGGTTGTTTGCTCCCACAGGCATAGAAGAGAGAGAAAGCCAGAGAGAGGGTGGTGCAAGACTGAGTGGCTCACCCGATGGGTGATGGGACCCTGGTCGTGGCGTGTTGAGGCATTTGTTGTCCAGCTTGCGATGCATTCGGTGCGAATTATGTGAAAGGAATTGCCTGCCGTGAGGCACGGCATTGATTTGTAATAGAAAAGCTTTCAAACTAAGTTTCCCCAAGTGTGTCAAATATGGTCAGTAATGAGAAACGGGGATCGCCTTTTGAAAACCTTTTGTTAGCATTGAATGTTGACTACAGAAATGTGGGTGAGCTTAGAGGGTGCTTTGCCAGGAAGGAGCAAAGTTCTGCAGGTGGAACAGTCCTCACTGTTACCTTCATGTGTGCGGCTTTCTTTACATGACTCCTGTGCTGTGTTTAAATATAACTGTAAGAAGAAAACATGGGCATTCGCTTGCGTTAATTGACTCCTGGAGCTTCCTTTGCTTGGGATTACATTTCCAACGTCGCCATTTAAAACATCATTGAAATTAAGACTTAGGTTTGACAGGGTTAAATCTCCACCTGGCACGGGGGGGTACAAAGCCAGAGTGACCTGGAAGAGAATCATCAGCCTGGATAGTGTGGCTTTTGTTATGTGTTTATGTACTTCATTTTGGAGATGATTTGTTTTAAGTAAATGTGGAATTTTAGAATCTATCAAATATGGCATAAATTTTTAAATATTTAATTGGGGTAAAATACACATAACATAAAACATCTTAGCCTTCTTTAAGTATTCAGTAGTGCTCAGCACATTCACACTGTTGTGTAACCAATATCCACAGTCATATATGGGTTTAATGCCAGAAGGTAGAAAAGCTTTATCATAAGCCTGCTTTTAGCCTAGGATTTAAACAATTTTTTTGTATTCTAAACAAGTATCTTCTAACTTATGGCTTTTGAGATGTAATAGAAGGAAAACCTTGGTTACTTGCTCACTACTGCATGTACTCCTTCTTTCTTGAAAGTTCTTGGTCAACTCAGTAGCTCTTGTAAATATTGTTAAAGAAGTCTTGGTCTTTTAGTCCAGGGCACACAAATTGTATCAACTTCAAAATGGTGTAGAAATAGCAAGCTTCTGTGAGGCTCACACCCTGAAGAGGGGCATAGCTCATGGGAAAAAATGAAAAGATTTTAATCTTGTGTTCTTTTGCAAAGATTTTGGTTGAATCCCATTTTATATCCATCGATGAGTTATAAAATAGTTCTCATTCTAGTTTAGGAACTGCTTTAAACATGACTATCTGAATAATTTAATCTTACCTTCAGTGAAAGATGCATGTGGAAAACTACCTGAAGGCTCTTTAAAAACATTTTTTTTAATGTTTTTTATTTATTTTTGAGACACAGAGACAGCACGATCAGGGGAAGGTCAGAGAGAGAGGAAGACACAGAATCAGAAGCAGGATCCAGGCTCGGAGCTGGCTATCAGCACAGACTGTGAGATCATGACCTGAGCCGAAGCCAGACGCTCAGCCAACTGAGCCACCCAGGCGCCCTGTGAAGGCTCTTTAAAACCCACTTTCCTACCATGTGTTGAGAGCTTTGTTCTTATCTGCCTGCTGAGGTCTGAGTCAATACTCAGTCACACTAGCTTGTATTGACTAGAGAGGTGTCACTCAGGACTTGGGAAGGAGTGTGATGGACAGTGAAGGCCATGAGGCTGGGACCAGAGCCTATGGCTCAGATGAAGTCAGTGTTTTGTATATGAGGACTACAGCTAATTAAAAAATTAGTTTTGTTTGTATATCTGACAGTAGTGCCTATTCTCTGGGACAGAGGAGCTTAGATTTCACTAGACACTACATGGACCATGTGGCTTCATATCACATATTAAATGTTGCTGTTGTATCAATGCATTATGTATCTCACATTCTTTCCTTGGAAGCTGATATTTAACCTGGCTTGTACAGTCAAATCCAAACACTGGGAACCCAGAAATTTCTAATATTTGATTTGGGGGGATTTATTTTCTGAATTGTTTTCTTTTAGATATTTTTAGTTCTGAGTATTCAGAAATTAATGGCAAGAGAAAGTGCTCCCAAATTCTTGAGCAAATTGGCCACAAAACAGACACTCCGAACGCTGATGTTATGAGCATAGGAACTTTGGGCAGACCCACCAAGGGCAGTTAGAAATGGGAGGACTGTCCTATCCTGTCCTGCTGTGCTGTTTGAGATTACGCCACTGCAGTCTCTCACGGTCTCTGCCTCCTGTCATAGAATCCTCCTTACACTCCCCTCCATGCCCCCCCCCTCACGTCTCTGTAGGGGAGGCAGAGGGGCTGGAGTCCTTGAGCAGAAGGGAAGTGAGTAAAAACGTCCTTCCTAGTGGAATCTTAACCTCGTCCTATCTTCTTGGCTCTACCTACAGGTTTATCTCACTCTCCATGGACCCATAAATATAGTTAGATTAGAGCTGACTTAAGTTTGGTTTCTTTCTGACTGTAGACATTTTCTTCATCCTTTACATATAAAGAGTCACCATTTTCATCTGTGTAATCTGGCCTTTATAGTGTTGGAGGTGGAGGATAAGGGTATGAGTGGAGGCGTTATCTTTTATACTAGCTTTCCCCCCTGGTTATAATAAAGAATATAGAAAAAATGGGAAGTTTGGCAAGACAAAAACACAGAATTCTACTATCGCTGATAGCAATCTGTTATGTTACTATTGGGTATACATTTGTATATTCTTTTCCATTTGGGTTTTGAGTTTATTTGACCTTAAACTATTTATTTAGTTTTACTTTTTTTTTTCACTTTTCACCACATTTTTTCCATGTATTATAAGTTCTTTAAAATATTTGTAATGGTAGAGCACCTGGGTGGCTCAGTCACTTAAGCATCCAAATATTGAATTCAGCTCATGTCATGATCCCAGGGTTGTGGAATCGAGCCCCGCGTTGGGCTCCACTGGGAGCATGGTGCCTGTTGGGGATTCTCCATCTCTCTCTTTCCCTCTGTCCCTCTCTCCACCTCTCCCTTTCCCCAGACACACACACACACACACACACACACACACACACTCTCTCTCTCTCTCTCTCTCTCTTTCAAGTAATAGAATCGAATAGAATGTTTGTAATGGCTGGATAATATTTCACCTTGTACCTGGCATAGGAAAGGAGGGAAGGAACATGGGCAGAGGAGGAGTAGGAGCACCAACAATTGATGGGGGCGTGGTGTGTTTAAATGAGCAAGGATTGTAAAGCCCTTTTGAGTGGCAAAAACACCCTGACAGAAGTCTCCCCCTCTATCATTCATCACTGTGTCGGTTCATTCTTCAGTCACCTGCTTCTGGGATGTAGGGCACATTACAAACTTTCCATCTTTCATCTAGTGTTAACATACTGTGAAAGGGGGCTCTTAAAAAATTAGGGTTGTGATCGACTCTAGCTGAGCTAAATAAAGTTAGCAAAGGTAATAACTTTGTTACTCAATTTTACATAGAAGGCAGAGAGAGAGCAGTTGTAGGTGTTTAAGATGAAGTCTGATTAACAGTAAAAATGGAGGGAGTTCTAAAAAGGGAACGCCTTATAAATACCCCTTACAGTAATTATGCTGAAAGAGGAGGGTTAACACAAAAAACTTGGAAGTTGCCTTTGGATCTTTATAGAAGAATACAGGTAAATTGGAAGCTGATGTAACTTTTTCCTCTTAGATGGTGGAACATAGTAAAGAGAAGAGGCAGAATATGTCCAGAAAGTTTGGAGGAATCACAAGCTTCTTTAAGTGGAGGATTTGGTCACTGGTGTTTGGCCACTTTCCCTTATTGTTCATCTTGGCTGTATAACATCCCGCCTTTAAGGCCAAGGCTGGTCTCTCTGCTTGACCTCCCCAGTCATGAAGGGAGGCGGCGATACCACACCTGAACCTGATTAATATATGTACTTAAAGGTCACTGGTATACAAGTCAGAGAAGTAAGGTCCATACTTCGTAACTTGTGAATGGAGGTGCTTATTCTCTGAGGCAGCCTTTTTAATGTGCTGCTTTCGTTAACACCAATAAACATGATCGGAGATAGTAACAGATGATTTTAAAAATAAGTAAATTTAAAAGATTCCTCAGATGTGTTTGAGCAGTGTTGGATTACTTCAGGAGTTCTTTAACACTGTCAATATGCGTAGGTGCTTTTGTTCATCTTTAAGGAGAGAGAATGGAATAAGCAACATCTTTAAAACTGTTTTGCCCATATACTCCTTTTTTAGAAGGACCTTTGTTGATACCCTGAAGGGCTTTTTATGATTTATTATTTTTTTAAGTTTTTTTTTTAATTTTGAGAGAGAGAGAGAGTGAGAGTGAGCGAGCACACGAATGGGGGAGGGGTAGAGAGAAAGGGAGAGAGAGAATCCCAAGCAGGGTCTGTGCTGTCAGCACAGACTCTGATCCGGGGCTGGAACTTATGAACCATGAAATCATGACCTGAGTCCAAACTGAGAGTCAGACGCTTGACCCACTGAGCCACCCAGGCGACCTTAGGAACATATGTAGCAGAAGTGGGATTTTGTATCGAGGTAGCATAGGTGAATGCTTTTCAAACTTCACTGTGATATGACTCACCTGGGGATCTTGTTAAGCCTCATCTCTGTCGGTGCAGGATAGACCCTGAGAATCTGTATTTCTGAGGAGTGCTCAGGCGATGCCAGCGCCCTGCTGACCCCCAGACCACGCTTGGTGAAAGGGTGTAGATAATTGTTGATTAGTAGCATCTGAGGTTAGCTGAGGTGAGGCTCGAGGAAGATAACACTTGCCAGGTGGTTGTAATAGCATTCCAGAAGCTTCAATTGGGAGGCCTGTAATGAGCAGGGAGAACTGAGCGGCAGTTGCTGATGTCTGCGTTGGTAAAAGGGGAATTTCCAGAGGGGAAACCAGAGATCTCGAGATTCCCTTGAATTCCAGAACATCTGAACACTGCTGTGGCAACCCTCCAGGTATGGGCCATCTTTCTCGTTCTCGTTCTGGCTGAAGGATCACTGGTTATGTTTGCCGGGCTGTAGTGGGCCTTTCTGTCAGAGTTGAAAGTTGGGGGAGGAGGGAACCAGTTTGAAGAAGGGCTATGATGACTTACTGGGGAAAGGCAAAGATGTGTAGACAGGTTAGAAGAAATAATTTGGTAGGAAGCTGAGAAAGAAGGTGATTCAGTGGACGCTGAAGGACATCTAAATCAGAGTCCAGGGATTGAGAGGTGTGTGTATACAGTCGGGACAAGAAGCTCAGCGGCAGCAATCAGCACAACACGGGCTGGGCTCTGCCTGATCTAGACTGGGGACTGGGGAGAAAGTGCCTCTGCCGTCAGCCCTGCACTTTATGCACTCTGACTTCAACAAATTAAAACTAGAGATAGTTAGGATGTGGTAGCTGGAAATACTTAAAGGAAATACATTCAAGCTGTGAATGAAATTCTGGTTCTGTAGTATTAGTGTTAGAAGGTATTAGAAAAGGAGAAGGAAGTGAAAGAAACTGGTGTGGCTATAAGGTGAGCCTTCAGTGGACCTCAGATTTTAAAAAGTCAAGGACGTGAGAGGAAGGAGGACATGTGACCCAGGATAAATAAAGTTTCACAAGCCTGTGAGACTCACGTGCCGGCTGACCGAGGGCTTGGGAAGTGAGTGAAGGCCAGCTAAGCTGACCTGCTACCTACATTCAGAGCCGGAAGACGAGGCAGAGGCCGCTCCTGTTGGCAAATGGGAAGACGTTAGGAGATGACAGGATTCTATGACCATCAAGAGAATGGTCTTCAAACTGGAGTTGCACACGATAGGCAGTAATGGTTCCCAACTGCTTTCAGTGACTTAGGAGAGCTGGAAAAATGACCTTGCCTGATCCCAAAAGTCTGCCCCTGAGGTCAAAACCCTGCTGTTGGGATCATTTGCAAAATTGAGCTCCTCTAGGAGCTTATTAGAAATGCAGATTCAGGAGTCTCTGTATCCTAGCGCCACCAGTGCAAGTGTCCTGAGTTTTGGAAGCCATGTATGTGACGTTGTTGACTGAGAGTCACACTGAGGGTCTCCAATTTTAAAAGGAATTATTAACTAAAAGATTTGGGAATGCTAAAGAAGGTAAGTGTAATAACCAGATATAAATTTTTGAACAAATGACAGGATTTCCATTTAGCAGTGTCTAGATGAAATGCTTGTTCATGTAAGAATTGACTGTCCCTAAAAAATAAAAAACAAATAATAAAAAAAAAGAATTGACTCTCCCCTGAGTTTTAAAAGGTGAAAGATTTATATGATCTGAAGAGAAACCAGAGTCTATCCCTAGAGTTTTAAACAGCAGTGGTGGCAGCTTGTTATTGACAGAAGCCCATAGAAATTCTTTACCCTTTTGAGAACAGACCTGGTCCCAAGAGTCTTGTAAAAAGCTCACTGATGCTGAGTTTACTCTTCCAACCTCCCGAGCAGAGGAAAGGGGACCTGACGCTCATGGGTCATGCTTGATGTGAATCCCCTGGCAACATTGCCAGTAGGAGAGTTTTTTCCCCCACAAATCCTATTTTCTTTTCCAACCAGGAGGAACCTTGGGCGAGAGGCAGACAATCACATCAGTGTTCCACTGGTCTTGCTTTATCACAGGTACTCCATCCTGTCCTACAGATGTGGGCGAAAAACATACAATCCTGTCCTTTGAGAAGCTTATAGTAGGGGAGACCCACATTTACCGGCACTGTAATAGTCAAATCTGCTGAGTGCTCAACAATGCTGGTTAACACTCACTGGACACTTACTATGTATATACAACAGGCACTGTTCTAAACTCTTCACATATTTTAAGTCAGTAGTCCTCAAAGTATAGTCTACCAGCATTAACTTCCTCTAGGAGTTTATTAGAAATGCAGATTCAGGGCGCCTGGGTGGCTCAGTCGGCTGAGCATCTGACTTTGGCTCAGGTCATGATCTCATAGTTAATGAGTTCAAGCCCCGCATCGGGCTTTGTGCTGACAGCTCAGAGCCTGGAGCTTGCTTCAGATTCTGCTGTGTCTCCTTCTCTCTGCTCCTCCTCCACTTGCACTCTGTCTCTCTCTCAAAAATAATAAACATTAAAAATTAAAAAAAAAAAAAGAAATGCAGATTCACAGCACACATACCACCACCCACCACCCCGTTGAACTGAAAACTTCTAGGGATCGGCCCCAGCAATCTGGTTGTGTAAGCCTTCCAGATGCTTGAAATTGAGAACCATTATTTTGGGTCATTTAATTCTTTTTTTTTTTTTAATTTACTTTAATTTTGAGAGAGACAGAAATAGAGCACAAGCAGGGGAGGGGCAGAGAGAGAGGGAGACAGAATCAGAAGCAGCCTCCAGGCTCTGAGCTGTCAGCACAGAGCCCGACGTGGGGCTCGAATCCACAAACTGAGATCATGACCTGGACCGAAGTCAGACGATTGACCGGCCGAGCTACCCAGGTGCCCTGGTCATTTAATTCTTAAAACAACCTGCTGAGTAGATTGTATTTCTCCCAATGAAAGGGGTAGTGAGAGAGACAGAAGTTAAAGGACTTGTTTAAGGACACATCATACAGATGGGCTTTGAATCTAAGTCCTATAAATTCAGAGCTCTGCTTGTAACCACCACACTAGGCTGCCTCCGGGGAGAAGGTGCAGGGTCTGGAGGAAGGAGCTATAACCTCCAAATGGTGAAAAGAGTTGAGGAAAGTATTGAAAGAGCTGGATTTGTTTTTCCCTGACAAGCATTCAGTGAGAATGAACTGTATGTAATGAATCATGTTAGATACCGTGGTTTATATACATGAACAGAATATAGACCTTACCTTTAGGATTTTAATAATGGGTTAGGGGGAATCCAAATATAAATACCTTGAATCTAAAGTTCTTTGAAAGTACATAAGAAGTTCTAACAGGGGAGTTTTTAAGCATATAAATACATTTTAACATAAACTCTGTGAAAATTTAAAAGTATGAGGAGGCAATGATTCCAAGCAGAGAGAATACTTTGTGCAAAATTCAGATGATTGAAACAAGATACTCTTGTATATACTAGAACTTTTGTATATTTGACCCTTAGCATCAATCTTGAGTAGTCTAGGCTTGTCTACATTACAGGATAGGTTGGAAGTTCCTAATTTAAATGGAGTTCATGAGTGGCAGCTGGGTGCTCAGTCGGTTAAGCGCCTGACTTCCTCTCAGGACCTGATCTCGCAGTCTGTGAGTTCAAGCCCTGCGTCGGGCTCTGTGCTGACAGCTCAGAGCCTGGAGCCTGCTTCGGATTCTATGTCTCCCTCTCTCTCTGTGCCTCTCCTGCTCGCTCGCTCTCGCTCGCTCGCTCGCTCTCGCTCTCGCTCTCTCTCTCTCTCAAAAATAAATAAACATTAAAAAAGAATAATTGGAGTTCATGAAACTGATTTTTCCTTTTTTGTTTGTTTTTATCTTGGGAGACAAAAATTGTGTTGACCT
Organism: Suricata suricatta; assembly: GCF_006229205.1. Lineage (NCBI taxonomy): Eukaryota > Metazoa > Chordata > Mammalia > Carnivora > Herpestidae > Suricata > Suricata suricatta. Next base: position 96,616,977 of record NC_043701.1, on the reverse strand, counting down.
ATTTCTTGCTTTTATGTAATGTAAGAAAAGATGGAAAGTGCCTTACACATTTTTGGAGGCAATAAGCTTCAACTGCAGCAGGAGATAATGTGGTTCCAGATGAAAACCAATTCTTACCAATAACTAATTAAACATGGGAATGTATTGCTGCGAATGTTATAGAGCACCTCCTGCTCTGTAAAATTGGATAATGTAGAGCAGGATTGGTAAACTTTTTTTGTGAGGCAATAGATAGTAAATATTTTGGGCAGGAAAATTGCAGGAGACTATATGTAAACAAATGGGCACAGCTGTGTTCCAGTAAAACTTTATGAAAAACAGGTGGCAGCTGGGTTTGGTCTGCGGGCTGTAGTTTTTGGAGTCCTGATCCAGATTCCCACCTGATTCATAGTATAGATGAAAGCTGTGGAATAGGCCAGGTGATCTCAGGATGTCTTCTGGTGCTTTTTCTGAGGGTTTTGGTATATCTTATATGAGTAACTGAGAAAGAAAACCAAAACTAGTTTTCAAAATCGCCCTTCCACAGAAGACTACATAATCACCTTTATTACTTTGTAGCTTTCAAAAATTCATGTGCAAATTAACAGGAAACCTCTAAGAGACTAATTTATTCCCAAAGACAGAAAGGTGGCTGCTTCACAGTGTCTTTCTTTCGTTATTTTCTTTTCTCTTCTTTCTTTTCAACATTTATTCATTTTTTGAGACACAGAGCCGGAGCACAAGCAGGGAAGGGGCAGAGAGAGAGGGAGAAACAGAATCCATCTGAAGCAGGCTCCGGGCTCTGAGATGTCAGCACAGATCCCTAAGCAGGGCTCGAACCCACCAACTATGAGATCATGACCAGAGCCGAGTCGGATGTTTAACTGACTGAGCCACCCAGGCGCCCCCTACAAGGTGTATTTCTTTTGCACGTTTCTGATTTGTGAGTAACATAGTAAAAGAAAAATGAACATTTTTTCCTCTTGAAGACCCCACACAAAGTGACTTAATGGAAGTGTTTTTCACTACAAAGAAATAATTAGTATTCAAGTGTATCTTTAAGTTTTAACACAAGCACATAAAGAATGCAGTGTATAGAAACAAACTCTGGAGGTTCCTGGGTGCCTCAGTTGGTTGAGCATCTGACCTTGGCTTACATCTTGGTCCCATAGTTCTTGGGTTCAAGCACTGCGTGGGGCTCTGTGCAGACAGCTTGGAGCCTGGAGCCTGCGTCAGATTCTGCGTCTCCTTCGTTCTCTCTCCCTCTCTCATTCTCTCTCTTTGTCTCACAAAAATTAAAAAATATATATATATACATACACACACACTCTGTATATACTTTTCCTGCATAGTCAACCACTTAAAACAGAATTGAGACGGGGCGCCTGGGTGGCTCAGTTGGTTGAGTGCCTGACTTCAGCTCAGGTCATGATCTCACAGTTTGTGAGTTTGATCCCCACATAGGGCTCTGTGCTGACAGCTCGGAGCCTGGAGCCTGCTTCGGATTCTGTGTCTCCCTCTTTCTCTGCCCCTTCCCTGCTCATGCTCTGCCTCTCTCTCAAAAATGAGTAAACATGAAAAATGGGAGAAAAAAGCAGAATTGAGAAACAAGCGGAAGAAAGGCTGGTGGCAGTGGCATGGCAGAGGTGACCGTGAGTTTCAGAGATTTTGAGATGGTGATAGCGCATTTACCCCTTGACTTGAGATTCTAGAACATCAGGTGCTTTGACCAGGGGAAGAGTCACCACCGGGGTGTTAGCCCCGTGACCTGCTGTGGAAAGGACTTGATTTACAGAGGAGTTAAGTAAGTACTGAGGGTTGCAAGGCTGGTTGAGGAGAGATGGGATTCACCTGCAGACGGCGGGAGGCAATATCTAGTGGCAACGTAAAACAAGTATTAGAGGTTCTGGGGAAGAGATTAGACACGGGGGACTCAGGGCTTACATGGGCTCCATACAGCATTTGTGTGGCTCAAAGGAAGAGCAAGGTGTGGAAACGCAGAGAAATGCAGGGAGCAGAGGTCATGGCAAGGGCCTAGACACAGAGGTGAGAACGTGCGCAGTTAGTATAGTCAAACTCGGAAGGCGGGCCTGGCTAGAGCAGAGGGTTTGCAGGGGAGAAGTGGGGCAAGGTATCATTGAGGGTGTCCCCTGCTTAGCACGTGGTGAACACTCAGGAAGAGTAAACTGTGTATTTTAAATAACTTCTATAAAAATAAGGTGATACACACGATGTTTTAGGGAGATGAATCTGATTTGGGTGAAGGTGCTAGAGGTCAGAGTTGATAAGAAGACAAATAGGGTCATTCTGTCGTATGGCATTGGATAATCAATGTTTAAGGACCATACAGTTTTTAGTGAAGAAATAGAGACTGATTTTAAAACAATATTTGATTGTTTTTTGAAACTTTATTTGTGGGGAGGAAGAAGGCCATTACTTTTTTTTTTTCAACTTTTCCTTTTGAAATGATTTCAGACTCAGAATTTCTACAAATAGTGTAGAGTTCTCTTCTAACCTTTATCCGCCTTCCCCAAATGTTAACATTTTGTGTAACGACGGAACTCTTGGCAAAAACAGAATTCCTTATCAATTAACTCAAAATAGACTCCATTCAAAGGTTTTCCATTTTCCGGCATGGTCCTTATCTTAGTGCAAGATCACACATCACCTTTGATTGTGTTTCCTTTGGCCTCCTCCACCCTGGGAGAGTCCTTCAGTATTTCTTGGTTTTTAATCGTTTTGGCAGTTTTTGTGGAATTACAGTGTTATTTAAATTGAAGTGTCCCTCAATTTGGAGTTGTTTTCTCAATGAATTCAGGTATGCAGTTTTACAAAAATGTCATAAAAGTTATTTCTTCAATGTAGCCTTTCAGTAGGCAAATGATGTCAACAAGTCTCATGATGGGTGATAACTTTTATCACTTAGGGTTAGGTCTGCTGTGCTTCTGAAAAGTTATTCTGTTTTTCTCCATACTTATTAGTGTCTTGTGAGAAGCCACTCTGACACTTTGCAGATAGCCTGTATATCACACATGTGTCCACTAATTTTGGCATCCATTGATTTCTTTCTTTTCTGCAACATTCAGTACTGAGGTATTTGCCTAATGTTGATTTTGTGTTCCTCTTACTGAATTTAGTAATTGGAATTATTCTGTAAGGAAGAGCTGTCCACACTCCCTCTACCCCGCTTGGCCTAACATTTGTTTATACAATCACTTATACCCGTATGGACTCATGGGTATTTATTCTGCGGGTTATAATGCAATACTTTGATTATGTTGCTGCTCCTATTGTCTTGGTGGTGGTTGGCTGCTGGGGAAAGGTTCATCTTGGAATCCAGATGTGACTCAGATGTGATGTTAGTACAAGTAGGGAATTTGGTAACAGGTGGATATAAGTAAGCTTGCCAATTTAACTGTTCCAAAATCGTTAGGGACTTAATTCCTAAAATTTAAAGGCTTTTCTGTGACTGCATTAGCCAAAGCCCACTGTTCTGGGAGGAACTAGCCCCTTCCTTGTAAATGCAGCAAGAAGAAAGGTTTTCCTAAGAACCGAATGAAAACCAAGTTGATAACACGTTCGGATTTGTTTCTGTTGCACCTATTGTGTATGTTTTCCCAGAAGCCGCTGGTTCTTGCTGATTTATTTCCCTGGGCAGGCAAGGTTTTGAAATATTTATAAGTATTCCTAGAACCCATTTTAATTTTCTCCTTCAGCTTTTAAGTGGGGCAAGCGTGTTTATACTAGAAGAGAGTCCTTTAATAATGGGAAGTAAAAATTAAGTGTAGTGCTGTGGATGCCATGCAAAGGGCATGCCTTTTCAGAAAGGGGTAGGTCCTGTGCTTTGCTGCAGACACGATGGTTCTTTACTTATAGGGCTGTGTCTGGGATGGGGTGTATATAAAACACCTAACACAAAGGGGTACAAGGTGATATTTCCGGAAACACTGGCTCTTTGTTTTTACACAAGCCAGACATAGAATCTCAGTCACAGATGCCAGTGCTGTTGGTCAAAAGACTTATATGCCTACTGTGTGGACAACTCCGCCGGGCCTGAGAGGGAGGTGATGTTTGAAGAGGGCTCCAAGTCTCATAGCTGAAGTGGATGGTGAGAGGTTCAAATCGCCAATTCCAGCCACTCATTGGCACACTCAAAACTACCTGGGGAGCTTGGCAAAAACCACCCAGGTCTGGCTCCTAGAGGTTCTAATTCTCTGGTCTGCGGTGGGACATGAACTCCAGTTTCATTTTTCTATTCAGTTTCTTATGGCTCTGGTATGCCTCCAGGGTTGAGAACCACTGGATCTAGTGCTCCGTATGATTTCTCAAGGGAGTGAGATGCACTCCTTTGTCATATGACTCATAAGTCATCACAGTCTATGTAATAAGAGACACCTCTGGAACAGTAACTACAGATGGGTGTGGGCTGCAAACTTGGGTAAATTTCTTAAAACCGTTTTGAGAGTAGTTCTATCATCTGCAAAATAGAATTAATAATAGTATCTACCTCGTAATTGTTCACAGATTAAGTGGTATGTTGCATGTAAAATACTTAGCACAATGTCTAGCACATGGCAGAAACTCAATTACTATTTAATAGCATGTAGCGTAGTATAGTGGAGTGGCAGCTTTGGAATCAGTCACTTTTTTTCCCAGTACTGACTCTAACTTTTCCAGCTCTGGGACTTGAAGTAAATGTCTTAATTTCTCTATCCCTCAGGCCTCTTTTATGTTAAAAAATAAAACAAAAAAAACCATGAATGGGTAGGTGCAGTTACTATTATGGGAAAGTGCTTAAGACGAAGGAGGTGCTCAGTGTTTCTACCACTTTCCCTTTCATTCAGTTTTCTTAACACCTCACAGGGTTTTGTGGAATAATACAATGTTGGAAACATTATTGACTATGTCGAGAAGGTGCTATTACAAATGGCCTTTGAGGCTATGAATGACTGGTGGGAGCACATCCCTTGGAGCCCAGAGGAAATGGTTGTGGACCTGACCCTTGACCAGAGCTTGCAGAGGGAGAGTGGTGGGCCCCGTCCCGTACTTCCCTTTCAGCAATTGGCTCAGGTGTCCAGCTTGCATAATGCCTAACTTGGGATGCTGTGTAATTCTCAAGCCCACATACTGGCTGAGGTTCTGTCCCATTTACCTTGATCGGGCTTTGATTGACATGGAATTGTACCCTGGGACTTAAAAAGAGCCCACAGTCTTAGAACTCTACTGGACAGCCTGCCAGGTCATACCCTGGTTGTTTCAGGCAGTACTAGTCTCTTAACATAGGGGCCCTCCGGTAACTTAGGAAGCTTTTTGGTTTCCTAGCATTGTAAGGGTACTCATTCCACTTTGATGTCTTGATCTTCTACTTGATCACCCAGAATAGGGAAAAGACAGTGGCTGAAGGTGACAGAAAGTTATGTCAGGAAGTGAATTCTCAAGGCATCAATACATTTGATAGCTCTTGTTCGTTACTCTTTGAAATACAATAGGTCATGCTTCTATGGGGATTGAAATGATTCACTCTTCCTCCTTTCATTTCTCTCTCACCTCAGTCACCTAAGCACTTCACCTCAATCTAAGGAGAGTTTTAAGGCATGTCCTTCAAGAGCTGATTTAAAAAATGTTCTGTAAGTCTATCATATAGTATAGTAAGATATTTTCACTGACTCTGGAATGAGTTTTGTGCTTGGTTCAGACTCAGCATTTTGGGCCATTACAGTTTAATTTTAGTGAACACCTAACTTGAAAAAAAAATGAAGGTATACATTATAGCTAAACAATTACCCCTTTGAGTTATGCCATTATTTTTTTCTAGAAGTTCATTTGTGACTATTAAAGGGTTGCAGTTTTCTACTACATGTTTAAAATATGAAAAGTATCTGCCTGGAATCATTTAGGGAATCATTTTCCATGGTTCATGAAAACAGAAAGGAGAAGAAATAAATTTGAATGAAAATCTAATTTCACTTATTTATTTATTATGTATGTATTTATTTAGAGAGCATGTGCATGCAAGCTGGGGAGAAGGAGAGAGAGAATCTTAAGCAGGCTCCACACCCAGTGCAGAGCCCAAAGTGGGGCTCAATGTTACAATGTTGGGATGATGACATGAACCTAAATCAAGAGTCAGATGCTTAACTGAGCCACTCATGTGCCCCAAGTCAGGGCCATTTAAAAGAGGACATGTTGGGGCGCCTGGGTGGCTCAGTCGGTTGAGTGTCCGACTTCGGCTCAGGTCATGATCTCACAGATCGTGGGTTCGAGCCCCATATTGGGCTCTCTGCTGACTGCTAGCTCAGAGCCTGGAGCCTGCTTCAGATTCTGTGTCTCCCTCTCTCTCTGCACCTCCCTTGTTCACACTGTGTCTCTCTCTGTTTCTCAAAAATAAATAACTGTAAAAAAATCATTTAAAAATAAAAGAGGACATGTTATATCAATGGGACCAACCATCCAAGATTGTAGAATAAATTTATTAGGAAATCAAGATCAAGGAAAGTAATTCTTGGGTTTAAAGTATTCTTTAGATCTTGTGTGTTCTGGTAAATGGATTTCTAGATCAGGAATGGTATCCTGTTCATGTGGAAGTTTCTGGAAGCTCCCACAGTGCCCAGCAAGGAGCTCTGTAGGTGCTTGTAAGTGAGAAATGAATGGAAGTTAGTTGCCACAGGAGGGGTCCGATGAAGCCCTAGAACTCTGAGAGGAGAAATAAAACCAAGGGACTCGAGAAGATGGGATGAAAACAGCTGGTGGTACATTAGGGAAAGAATATTGAAATGGAGAGGGTGTGTTTTTAAGGGTTTTGTTGTGACAGATACTCTTTCACATAAAGGCTGGAGAGCAATCCGTGAGGTGATGGAGAGCAGTGATGCTCAGATTCCTAAAAATTGCCCCCTACCATTTCTCTGATAAAATTATATCATTTCCCAATACCTCTTAAAAGTGAGGTGATGGAGGAGTGGCTGGGTGGTCCAGTGGGATAAGCATCCAACTTAAGCTCAGGTCATGATCTCACAGTTCGTGAGTTTGAGCCCCGTGTCAGGCTCTGTGCTGACACCTGGAGCCTGCTTCAGATTCTGTGTCTCCCTCTCTGCCCCTCCCCTGCCCATGCTTTGTCTGTCTGTCTCTCTCTCTTGATAATAAATAAACATTAAAAAAAAAACAAACCTCTTTTTTCATGAGGTGATGGATAGACTATTCCATGTTCTTTTCTCTCCGGGTCTTTGACACTTGCGATTTTGGGTCAATACCAGCAACTAACAAAAAGCGGTCTCTAAAATACAGAGTTAGGGTAGTTGTTTTAAGTTGAACACCTCAGAACTTTACAGAGTTGTGAGAGTGGCTCTGTGGCTTCCTGGAGCCCAGCTGAGTTTGAGAGCTGCCTTCTCCCAGCTCTAATGAAACAAAGCCCTCCTGGGACCAGTTAAGAGAGTGCTTCACGGGGGTTGCTGACAACAAATGTAGGTATTGTGTTCTGGAAAAGGCAGTTCTTGTTATGTTGCTCTTGTCGATTCCCTGTGGGCTAGTAGCTTATCTGTTACTGTTATCTAGTCAGCATGGAAGAATCTCGTGGCTTTATTTACTCACCTTACCAGTCTTTTGAAACCAGCCATCCAGAGGGAAGTTTCTGTGAAGTAGAATTGTGTGAGTGTAACACTAGTGTTGAGGCCGCCAGATTTAGGTTGGCAGCTGAAAGAAAGGAAATGGGTTGCTTTCTTCTGTGAATGTGCCCCTACCTAGCTCTAGAGAACTCGTTTCTACCTAAAAGCTTTCTTTCTTTCTTTCTTTTTTAAAACTAAATCAAGTGAAGTCGTTGTTTTTCTGAGCTGATTCAGGCAATTAGACGAGTAACAGAGACTGTCAGTCCTGGCCTTCCAGATCGATTTTTAAAAGTCTCTCTATTTAAGGGGGGGGTGGTGGTGGTGGTGGAAATCACTTATGATGATTCATCTTCAAATGATAAAGCTAGTGCATATGCAGATTTTAAATTGTTTGGTATTACAATAAGTGAATATATTACGTAGGCTCAGACGACAGAAGGCCTGAGAAGGGCTGATTTGGAATGTGTATAGACTATACCAGAAGGAGTGGGTGGATGTTTTATTTTAAGACACGGGAATTAAAAATGGCCCGTCTACCTTTGTAAATTTCCTTTTCTTTGAAGCCACAGCAAATCTTTATCAGAGTATACCAATTGGCATTTCTGAATAGAGTCCATACATTGATTTCAGTTTAATTAAGATAAGTAATATGGGAGCCATGTGGAGTGGGGAAGATGCAGAATGGGAATTCTGTCTTAGGTTAAGGTTTGGTAGAAGGTTTGAATGTTGGAACACGATGACTGGCAGGGAATGTTTTGTAATTTTGCAAATGATCCTGAGAAGTGGAGGCGGCAGACTAAAGACTATGGGATCTGAAAAGGCAGCAAGCCTTGGAATAGAGGTGTAAAGAGCTTTTAAACATAGGTTGGGAGCTCAGTAAATGTTAGTTGCTCTGTTCTTTTTCTCCTGCCACAATGGGAAATGATAATAGTTTTCTATTGTGCTGAAGCATATGTGGGTGATGGTGCGGCTTACTGGATTGCTAGGTAGGAAAAATTAGCTCCTACAATTCAAATCATTCAGCAAATACTTAATGGATAGAGAGATGTAAATATCTCTAAATAAATGATTTGTGTGCAAGGTTGTGTGCTAGTGCCATGGAAGCAAAGCTGTATAAAGGGCTAGCACTCCCTCAAGGGGCTTATGGATGGGCCGAGACGAATGCACACAAAAAATGACAGCCAACAGCACAGGGCCACCAGGAGCTGTCACAGGACTAGGACAAAGGAGCAGAGCTGCGAAGAGGGACAAAGCCCGCTGGACTGGGGCAGGGGCAGGTGCTTCACCCAGGAGGTGACTGCATGAAACTTGGACCTCAGAGTCTGGGGGCGCCTGGGTGGCTAAGTTGGTTGAGCGTCCAATTCTTGATTTCAACCCAGGTCATGATCTTGCGGTTCATGAGTTCAAGCTGCATATTGGGCTCTGTGCTGACAACACGGAGCCTGTTTGCAGTTCTGGCTCTCTCTCTCTCTCTCTCTCTCTCTGCCCCTCTCCCACTTGCTCTTTATCTCTCTCTCTCAAATACATAAACATTAAAAAAAAAACAACACAACAAAATCCAGTGGGATCCAGGGAAGTGTCGGGGAAGGTGGAGGACTCTGTCATGTGGAGAACGGTGTGAGCCGAGGCAAGTAGGAATGGGGGCCCCTCCTGATGAGTATGTCTTGTCACGGAGGGAGGTGGAAGGAGAATGCTGGAAACTTGTTGGAGGCAGACTGTGGTGGTTTGGATTAACTCACGTAAGCAGTAAGAGACCCACTGTAAGTCAAGGGGGGCAATTTGGGAACATTTGTTGAGTTGAGGTTTGCAGGATGGCCTCCCAGGGCATGACCAGAGGGCAGGGAAATCCACTGAGGCGGAAGTTCAGATGTATAGTGATGAACGTCTGGTGAGTGGGTGAAAGAGGAAACGAAAAGGAACGGAGACAGAATCAATATGACATGGAAAGTACGAAAAACATCCTAGTCTTTTAAATGTGCTTCTTAAAGTTAGATGAGGAGCTGTTCAAATGGAATGACCTGTCCCATTTGAATGAACGTCCTCAACCAGATGAATGAGAATAAAGACGTTAATCCTTTATGGCCTCGTGACTTGAGATTTAAGCACGTTTTTTGGCTTGGACAACTGCCGGGCTGTCAGGTTGCAGACATGGTCTCTTAGGTACAAAGATCTGTTTGGTTCTAATCGTTCCCTCTCTTCTTTCTCTCACAATAGACTCTATCAAGAAGAATTTCCAATCCATACCTTGAACACACTCCTTCCCAGGTATGATTCTTTTCTCTTCCTGCACTTTCTGAAACAATGATTTATGAATCCTGGTGTAGAATTTTCTGGGCACAGCAGCTCTTGTTCTGCTCCTGGGCAGGCCATCTCCCTCTCCTGGAGATGACACAACTGAATGTATTTGAAATGCTCTGATAAATGTGGCATCAGACAGGAAAAAAAAAACGTATTTTCCCATCTTCCAAGCTCTTCGATGGCAGAGTTAATACATAATATATATTTTTCAATTTGTTGTGTTGATATCCACTATTTTAAAAATACAGAGTGTCTATTTCACACTAAAACCTTTACGTAAAAGGGGACTACTTGTCTTTATAGTTATCTTATAATACAGTATTTCTGTATACTCATTGAAAAAAGATGGAGAAGGCTTCATTGTGTTACATTTAAAAATCAGTTGACAAAGATGTTTTTTGTTTTTTCGTATTTTGTTTTTAAGAATAACAGGAGACTGTGAGCGTTGTGAGGTCTGGAACTTTTGGGCCTTGTTCACTGCTATATCCCTAGCTTCTAGAATGGGGCCTGGTAGCTGCTCATCAAATGTTTTTTGGATGACTGAGTGAATGAACACTGGTACCTTGTCAGGACCGGTCAAGTGCCAGCTGACTTGTACCTCTTTTATGGAAGTGCTTCCTGTCATCTCACTTGTTGCAGAGGTTTTTTTTTTTTTTTTTTTTTTTTTTTTTTAATGTATATACAGTTTTAACATGTTAAAAATAAATCACTTCCTGCCCTTCTCACTTTTTCATCAGGCTGTGTTTGGGAGGTGATAATAGGAATACTAGAGAAGCATAAGATGGGGTTGAAGTGTTCCCTGTCAAGTCATAGTCAATATATTACCCATCGATTTGCTTCAAGAGAAGTTACAAAATATTTTATAGATGCACAATTGTGAGGGTGCAGAAAGAGTTCACCGAGAAACAAGTAAACAGATAGAAACACACACCCTAGTATACATTGATTTTCAAGAGCCTTTACTTATGAAGACACGTCATTTTTACTTAGCTTCTTTTGTTTGTGAGGTAGCATTGTACTGTGGGGGAAGGTGCCAATTACGGAGAAAGAAGGTACGTATAGAAAGTCGGACATAGATCTCCGTGGGTCTAAGGAATTGCCTCCTTCATCCTCCCAGAATCAGAAATACATATGGATGTGTTAGGAGATTCAAAAAGAAGTTAATAAAAATTTTATCTGCTAGGTGGAATCATGAAATAGATGAAACCAGGATGCTTGGCATGAACTGTGAGCTCTGCAGCTGAGCGAACCTTAAAAGCAAAGCAGACCCCAGCGCTACCACATTGTGGCGCTGTGTGAGATGTTCACTAGATAGGAAAAAATTATTATCCCGTCTTCCAAGACTTTGACATGAATATATTGCCAATATGGCAGAGTCATATGTTAAAAATATTCTTCAATTTGCTGTATTAATAGGAAAATTGTTCTTTACAAAACACATAATGTGCTCTGGAAACTTCATACAAAAGATTATTCATGGTTAAAGCAGTTTAGCATTTGGAAAATAGTTATTGTAGCTTAACAGCACAAATGGACCAAGAGCAAAAATAAAATAGGCAGTTGTTGGTACGTAGCTACGTAGGCTAAAATATTTTAAACTTGAGGTGGCCATGATGTTTTGTATGTATAGTACGCTATCGGCAGCTCACAAATGATGTTATTCTGAGTTACAGAGAATATTTGTCTTTTATCATTTAGATTTATGGAGAGAATTCTTCTTGTGCAGGAAGAGCATTGAGGAATATTATTATCGTTCAGGCTGCTGACCTGATAAAGGACAGAGTGAACCTCAAGGGATTTTACAGGTAACATGGTTTTCTGACATCTTGTCACAATTTCTCCTTGAGGGGGGAAAAACCCCAAGATGTGCTAAAATGATAAAGTTGTTCATTAGATAGATGGGCTATATCAGTACTGGGAGGGTTTGTTTGTTTGAAGTGTCCATTTGGGGTGCTGGTGGCGATTTTTCTTTTAGTTAAACTCAGCTGAGTGTTTGCTGACCAGAGGCTCCTAGTTCTGAAGTTAGAGTAGGGAGTCTCCAGCCGCAGAGACTCTCTGCTCTGCTTCCTCTGAACTGTGATGTTTTAGATGATTTTTATTGGGGATGTGCTGTAATGGGACATCAATAAATATAGGTCCCCTCTTCAGAAACCTTACCAAGGCTCGTGGAGGACTCTTTGAGGGCCTGTGGGAGGGGAGACTTCTGCTCTAAGTCACCAGGTGAGGATGAGCCCCTCCTCAGGCCCTGCAAGGAGGGAGACGGGCAGGTGCCAAAGAGCTGGCCTTGGTCCTCTGTGGCTTGTGAATAAGCAGGGGGGGGGGGGGGCGGAGCACTGAGAGTGAATGGATGGGCTAATGGTTTTGAAACAGCTGGACTAAGAATGGTCACTTAGTAAGTTAGAAGTTGTTTTCATGAAATGGAGCCATTGAAAGAAAAAAACAAAATTAAAATTGTCAGCTTTTAATTTTGTCAAGTAAAGGTATTAAGCCATGTCAAACAAGACCAAATTAAAATGATAAAGATTGAACAAAAAGAAAACAGTGGCATTTATTATCATTATCATTATTTTTTCTTACTGAAATGAGATTGCAGTATACCACAAAGAACAGGAAGAGTACTCAGAAAAAATGTTACCAAAAAAAAAGTAGCAAAGATCCTCAGAATAAAGGATGTTTCTTTAAGTTAACTCAGTTAGCTTTATCAAAAGCTAATTGTAATATTCCTGTTTTTTCCATTTGTCACAGTTGGCAAAAATTTTGCCATGGCTTGGATTTGGGGGATAGTGATTCTCAACCTATTTGAGTAAGAAGACTCCCATTTCATTGTGACATGACTTAAAATGCACAATTCATAAGGGTACAGCTTGAGAATTGTTAATTATTATATATATTTATGTAACTATTGTCCACATCTTAGATTGTTCCTTCATGATTTTTCCTAGCCACTAACTGTCACATGCTACCAGCTTCTTTCTAGTCAAACGCTTGGCAGAACCCTGTTTTCTGAGGCGCCATTGAGCCCGGGTAGGAGGGAGGGTAGGAAAACTACAATGAATCCATACTTTAAATCCCATATTTAATTAACCCCATTAGTATATACATAAGTCTTTTTTAATTTTATTTTTATTATTTATTTATTAACATATGCAATTATTTTCCATCATTTACAATACAGTAGTTACAATGACACTCCAAATGGAATATACCTAAGTCTTAAGAAATAGGACCTACGTTAGACATGATGTGTTCTGTTGACAAAACATGGTTTTGTGTATCTGGACTCAGTGAACTTTTTAAAAATCGCTTACCCTCCTCCCTATAAGGAATTCACAGCCAAAGGTCTGAGAACCTTCAGTTTAGAGCCCAGGCCAGGTGGACAAGAGCAGGAGAGAAGAGGCTGTGGTCATGGCTAGATCACTTCACCTAGAGCCTTTAAGATTTTTTTTTAACAGATGATGATACCGACTTTAAATCTGTCTGATTTTTTTCCCCCCACTTTTTAAAAATTAAAACTGGATGGATAACTTTTTGGTCCAGTCATAAACATGCTCCTAGGATTCATTTTAGCTACCACACAAGGAGGCTATGTGTAAGATCTGTCATTGTTCTCAGTTTTTTTGTGTGATCTCCATGGATATAGAGTGAAAAAAGCAGTGGGAGATTACATTAATAAGGTTCATGGAAAAGAACCATCCATGCAACTTAGAACATATTTAGGGTTCAGTGGAAGTAGAATGAGGAGAAAGCATGTGCTCTGCTGTCTCAGATTCCCAGTGGTTGGGCCAGAACTTCCTATCTTTAATTATCCAAGGAGTGAGTTAGTGCCTTGGGTTTAAAGATAAAGGGCTAATATGATTGCCTAGGGTGAGTCCTTTTCATCTGGTAGTAAATCGAGGTAAGGTGTTTCCCATGTTCTACATGAGAATTACTTTCAAAGCTTTGAGATGTTTTCCATTCCTTTTGCACTATAGGAAAAATCATATTGGTTTCTGAGACTTCAAATAGGTCTCTAAATGCCATCGCCCCCTTTACATTTGAGATGAGGCTTCTGTTTGCACTACCGTGAATTAATTACTAAAAGTGCAACTAGAGACAGAAGGAGACCAGGAGAAATCAAATTTTCAGCTCCAGAAATTGGTCAGATTAATATTTTGTCGTAACAACCACACTGGCCTTGTAGCTCCACCTCTATATCGCAATGTTGCCACCTAGCATTGCAACTGTAGTTAGATCTACATGTACTTGAACGGTTTCTGGATTGAGTACAAGACTGAAAATACACTGGGAGTAAGAGCTGCTGCGAGTGTTCAGATTGCTCCCTGCCATCCACCCCTTTTCTTCCTCTCTGCACTCCCCAGAGTCCAGCAGGTTTAGGTACGGAGCCGGATTGTTGCAGACCTGGCCAGCGAGTGGGAGTAGGAGTTGAGTGCCCAGCACCTCACCTCATTTTGTTTGTTGTGGTGGTATTAATGATAGTGTTTGTCTCTATCCCTAATGAGCGTTCTTTGGTGAAAATGGATTAATGAAGGGTATTTGAAACATGATAAAGTTGGGAGTGGAGAAGAAAGGGATCATGGGCAACTGAAACCGCTTTCCAGGGAGCTCTTAGTAACTAGGGATGTCATGGCAATATCCTGTTTGAGCACAGGTACTCAGCCCTGCTGCCCAAGACAGAGTGCTTCCCAGTCAAAAGGTAGAGCTGGGGGGTGGGGGGGGGGGTCTGCCAGCAACACCTGGGCCCCAGGCAGCCCTAGCATCAGAATCTACACATGAACCGATTCCCCCAGCTGCTCCTGAACGCACTTTTGAGAAGCCCCCGTCGAAGAAACTTCTTCCCCATCACCTGTGAGCAAGCAAACATACTCATCCACCTAGCCACCTTTTGCAAGTTGCCTGTTGAGTTTGTTAGTAAATGTTTGCTTGTATCCTATTCCAGGTGAGAGCAGTTTGAGGTCTGGATTGTTCTGAGAATAAGGATTACAGTGATACAGTGTTTAAATCCATGGGATGAACGTGCTTTACAAGCCCGAAGATGCTGGCTAATTGACAGAGGCATTGAGGAATTAATTAACACTTTGAGCCTTTAACATGAAAGGTGTCTTATAGAATTAGAAGTTAATATTGACTGTTTTGTCTAATTGCCTAGTTTACTGCAATCTGTTTTCTCCTTTTTCAAAAAACAGCCATTTATTTGACAGTTAATCTTTCTAATGCCTTAGTGCTAATCTGCAAGTGAACATATCTGGTATTGATTGCCCTAATCACTTTAGAGTATCGTTCAAATAGTGACACTGTACTTTAAAACAAACAAACAAACAAACTATGCTTTATCAAAAGCTGGGATATTTATTCAAGTATCTTGGCAAAGGAGCTCCGTTGGTAGAGAATGTGACTTGATATTGGGAGTTATGAGTTCAAGCCCCACATCGGGCATAAGAAAAACCTCAAAACCTCAAAACCAAATATCTCAGCAAAAAAAGTTTATTTTCCCTTCACATCTGAAAATATAGCACCTCATGGCATTTCCTCATATTGTTGGTTGCTGTGTGATTTCTCGGTATTGATGACTCTAGCCAATCACAAAAAATTGGCAATACTTTTCTGTTTTAGGAATAAAATAATTGACATGTTTTGGTCCTTAAATGCCAAACATAGAATAAAGATAACTATTTACATGATACATTTTTTTTAAAGTAACATTTTGGTGATTTGGTTTTCATAAGGGAGAATGATTTTCAGTGAAATTTTTGCAAGTGAAAAACCATATTTCAGAAAGTTGTCTTTTTTGGTTTTTCATCTGAGGCTGATAAAGATGGGAAAGTAGGCATGAAAATACTGCTTGTAATGCCCAGATTGGGGGAGTCTTCAAATACAGTTGTGTATCTTAAAACAGGTTACAGAGAATATTTTGCATATGGTTAATGGAATCCATCACACAGGGTTTGTGGGTTTGTGATCTAGCTGCTTACCTAGATCACTTAGACTGTATTAAAAAGATTACTGGTCATATTTATTGTTCCTTGAGGCAAATTTGAGGATTTAATCTGTCTGTAGTCTGGCAAACAAAACTCTTTACCGCTCTCTGTGGTCCCAGCTTTGAGTAATCTTGGAATTAATTGGTTCTCAAAACGACTAGATAAAAATCTATAAAGAGTTGAACAAAAGCATATCGCCATCACTTTGAGGTACTTGTTTTTACCAAGGCAGAAGCATTATCTTTATATAAAAGATTGCTAAATCCCTTCCCTCATTTATTCAAACACATGTTTTGAGAACTTACTGTGTGTTTGAACTGTTCTAATTGTTGGGGTTAAACAGTGAG
This sequence comes from Suricata suricatta, assembly GCF_006229205.1. Taxonomy (NCBI): domain Eukaryota; kingdom Metazoa; phylum Chordata; class Mammalia; order Carnivora; family Herpestidae; genus Suricata; species Suricata suricatta. The sequence continues at coordinate 96,600,780 of NC_043701.1, read as the reverse complement.
GTATATATGTAGTCACTGCTACCCTGAAAATGATTCTGAAGTGAGGACAGCAGATAGTATTCATTCAGAAAGATGTACAAGTACTAAATGTTGGGAGACTGAAGCAAGAGTATAAAAGGATATGATTCCAAGTGTTCCCGAGGAAGGGATATTTCAACAGAAATTGGAAAGATGAATAAGAGGTGTCAGTTCATTATTATCGAGTCACTTATTTACAAAAGCTCATGAAAGGGACGATATTAAATATCAATTCTTTGCCAAATGAGTGACAACAATGTCTTAACTACGAATGATTTTTCTTTTGTTCAGGAGGAGCTGTGTTGGGTCAGAGCTCGTAGACTGGCTTCTAGAACACTGTCCCTTTGTCCAGTGCAGATCTATGGCCATAGGGGTCTGGCAACTCCTACTGGATATGGGAATTATGTTATCAGGTTGGTATTATGTGTTTTCAAGGCTCAGAAGCATTATTTCATTAAGCTACCAGAACAAAATATACTGGATTTTTCTAGAGGATGTTACAATCTGGATGGAAATTGCTTTTGCAGGTAAATCCATATTTTATAAATAAAAGTGACCAGTCATCTTTTGATTATTTTGCACACCTTTTGTAAACATAATTAGGTACTTGCAGATTCATAGACGACTGCCTGCAAGAGACTTTCCCTTACCCTCCCCTCTACCCAAAAGGCTGCACACAAGGTTTTTGTTTTGTTTTGTTTTGTAAACCTTTTTTATGTTTATTTATTCTTGAGAGAGAGACAGACAGACGGAGCACGAGCAGGGGAGGGGCAGAGAGAGAGGGAGACACAGAATCCGGAGCAGGCTCCAGGCTCTCAGCTGTCAGCACAGAGCCCGAAAGGGGGTTGAACCCACAAACCACTAATGATCTGAGCCAAAGTCAGACACCTAACCAGACTGAGCCACCCAGGTGCCCCTCACAGTTTGTTTTTTAATCAGTGACATCTTTAGTTGCTCTAAATGTGTGATTTGTCTAGCTATACTTAGAATAATTATCAGAAACTGATTTTATGAGTGGAATGTGTATGCCATTTAATTGACTAATCATGAACAATTAGAGATATGACCTATGAAAATTAGCTGTTTAAATAGAGCACAAAATTGATGTTAACTAGCAACTAAAATAGATGGCAGATATCTCTTTTCCTAACGGAGTCCTGGGAGTTAAAGAATTAGAAGTCAAGCAGTCCAGATTCTTTATTGGGCTCTATCATGCAGGCGTTAGTCACTAGGAAGCCCCTTTCTCCTTCTAGGTAATAAATCTTGAGGGTCAGAGAACATAGTAAGGTTCAGAAAGGCATACCCCACGTGCCAGTGTGAAAGAGGGGTGCAGATGGGGATGTGGGTGTAATTTCTGGGCATTATTAACACCTCACACCTGATACTCTGATTTGGAAAATCAGTGACTGTCTTTGAGGAATGTTATCAGTTTGCCTGTGAGGCTCATGTTAGCGGTTAGCAAAAAAAATTAGTGTTAATGTTTTTTTGGATCAGTTCTTGATTCCTTTTTTTTTTTATAAAATGTTTTATTTATTTTTGATACAGAGAGAGACAGAGCATGAGGGGGGAGGGGCAGAGAGAGAAGGAGACACAGAACCGGAAGCAGGCTCTAGGCTCTGAGCTGTCAGCACAGAGCCCGACACGGGGCTCGAACCCACAAACGTGAGATCTGACCTGAGCCGAAGTCGGAGGCTTAGCCGACTGAGCCACCCAGGCGCCCCTTGATTCCTTTTTAAATAACCTTGGTAGCATTAATATTTTTTGCTAGATAGTTCTTATTAGTAGGGGCCTGTCTTGTACACACAGGATGCTGAACCCCAGATGCCCGTGCCACTCTCTCGTAATGACAAACAAAACTGTCTCCAGACATTGCCAAGTGTCCCTTGGGGGCACAGGCACAGTCACCCCCTCCCCCCATGCATTGAGAACCACTGGTTTGAAACTTGCCATAGTAATGAAATATATTAGTTTGCTTTGGGACATGTAAAAAAATTCCCCCCACTTTTTGAATTGCTACTGAGTTCACCTATGTCTGAAGCACCAAAGTCATAAAATACATGTGAAGATGCTGGCTAAGGCCTCAAGTAATAAAAATTGGGTTGGTTAGTAAGTCCCTTTTAATTCAATGGGATCGTAAACATGAATGGACTTAGAATATATAATTATAGTCCTACCTCTGGGTTCGCCATAATAATTAGTAGGTCTTTCAATTTATTATTTGGTTTATGACTCTCTTAATAATGTACTTTAAAAAATGGATCTGCCCCTTTTTTGTTTCTAACAGTGGACCAGAATATATACTTTCAAGATACCTATGTTTTCTACCAGTTTTCGTCTGAGGAATGCAGCTATTTGTACTGTGAATTTGAAAGAGAAGAAGAATGGCAGAATGGTGTCAAACTTTTACTGCAACTTGTGCCTCTCATTCCTGCCAAAGCTGGCATCTGTGAGCTGTAAGTAGATGTTCTTTTTTGTTTTATTATAAAATTATCCTCATTCAGAGAGTGTTTACTGTCTCCAGGGACCATGCCCTGCTCTTGAAGGCCACCACCTCCTTTAAGACATACCTGGCCCGTTCCCATTTCTCAGATGTAAGTTCAGAAAGGTAAAAGAAATTGCTGGCAATTAGATCCAGCTGACAAATGACTGATCTGGTTTTCAGATCCCAGAAGTTCATGCCTCATCAGCGACTTCTAATTTAGTCATCACTAGATGAGTAGTGATCTAGATTAGGAATAAATAAGATTTGGCTTAGGTCGAACTAAAATAATAACTGACGTTTTATCCACTCTCCAAGTCGTGACTTTGCTAAGAAAGAGCTCAAAAAACCTTTCTGAAAATAATCAAGAAGCAACGTTTGGCAAATTAAAACACGTGAATCACTCTCACATGGAGGTACTGAATCACTGTCTGATTAAAATGAATTAAAATTCTGTAGGGAAGGATTAGGAACAGATCCTGAGTCATGATCCAGTGCTGCTGACATGGCTTTGTTTCTCCACAGCATCCATGATATGCTTATTCCAGAATAATGTATTTCAGATTAAAATTGGCCATCAATAACTTGTACATATTCAGTTTTCAGAATGTGTTCCCATACTTTTGACTCTCTCC
>NC_043701.1:96416753-96597548 GCF_006229205.1 Suricata suricatta | reverse complement strand
GTGTGTGTATGTAGGTGTATGTATGTGTATATCTATGTGTGTTGGTATGTGTATATCTGTGTGTATTTGTGTGGGTATGTATGTATGTGTGTGTATGTGTATATGTATATAACATGTGTGTATATCTTTTTCTTTGCTAGACTTATAAGCATACCTCTCAAGGTAAAATTTCTGGCCATATTTTGGAAAGGCCAGGTTTAGGTTTTATCCAGACTTGAAAAAAATTCTGGTCAGAGAAAAGGTGCCCAGGGACAATGTCTTCTTCAAGCTGTAACGTCACAACCTTCATGTGGCTTGGTGCGTGTGATCCCATGGTGACTTCTGCTCTCATCTAGTGGCCTCCATTCATTCTCCCCCCTCCACCTCACACCTTTTTATTCCCTCATGCCCCTATGATACTGTGCTCCTTCTTCTGCCTTTTTCCTTTTCTAGTCAAATTCTACCCACCCCCCCAAGGGGGAGCCCAAGTCCTACCTTGACCACAAAACTTCCACAATGTCTGAGTTTTTGTAACTTAGGGCTCCTCCTGTTTGCATCAAAAAAAATTGACATTCTTCTATGTCATTCTTAGACCTGTGTTGTTCATTCTGCCCTGTTAATACATTTTTATCCATTCTACTGAAATGCCCTCTAAAGTCCTCTTGATTCATTAATTTTCATTGTCTATTCTCAAGCTTAAAATTTTGTCCTATGTTCTTTTTAATAGCCTTTTTGATAATTGAAGGCTCTTATGATCTGTATATGCCGTTCTGCATTAGGTCCCTCTAATGTGCTGTCTTCTAAATCTCTGTAAAATTAGGCAAGGGAACCATTTAATATCTCTATGTAAACACAGTTCTGTAAAATGCATTTTGTGGATCTTTTTTCCATTTAGAAGAGAATATTTGAAGCAGAGTGGGAAATGGAGCTGCTGCAGGTTTCTAGGTTAATTTGAGGAAACAAAATTCCTGTTCTATACAAAATAACTTTTATATCCAAACAGAGTAGGTAACTTGAAAGAAGCGAGTGAATTGGTTGTTGAGGGTACTATCTCTGGGAGAAAAAAACAATAGTCATGGTATTTTACTCAAACTGAAAGCCGAATCAGGTAATCTAGAATGGACTTTTTTCTCACTCTTGGTTTTTTTAAAATATTTTTTTAAGCATGTGTGTTGGGGGTTTGGCAGTGTGTTGGTTAGGAATGCTGAAGTAATGGCATAGGGAAAGACAGCCTATAGTTCCCTCAGAACTAGTGGGAAACTTGAGAATGTAGCTGTGAGAAGGCTTGGCTGCTTCAGTGCAGCCGCCATTGATTACAGCAGGTGCCCGCTTACCACGGGTGGGAGCGGCGGCCGTGCTCTGAATGGATGGAGCCTGTGAACCTCGAATACATGGAACTATAGTCTCCAATTACAAAGGAGTTAACATTTCAACTGTCATTAAAAGGGTGCTAGAGGATTGCTAAATTTTAACTCCTCTTGCACTTAGACATGTAAAGAAAAATGTAACGACGTCTTTTTTCCTCTAAGCAGTGTCTTGTTTGTTGTCCAGTGAGCCTCTATCTTGTGAGATAGCCAGAAAGAAGGAAAAGAAACCCCGTAACTTTAGGCTAGTCCAGTAAAATTATTCTAATAAGGTAGTTTTAAAAGGTTCAGTCTGTCCCCAACTCCCTGTTGCTCAGCAAGACCACCTCTGGGGTGTGCTGAGTGGGTGGGCCTCTTAAGCCTGGTAGAGGAGGCCCTCTGCTCAGGCTGGGCCCTTTCTCATCCCCACTGAGGTGTGTCCGGGGTGTTCTTTGGCATTTGCTGTGGAGCCTGGGGCTGGTATAAATGGGGTTTGTCCATCCGGGCTCAACTAAGTGCCTCTTGGTCCTGCCTGGCTGATGTGCGCTCCTGGGTGCCTCCTGGCATTGCTGATGCTTCTGAGGTCAGGCTGTGGCTTCCACAGACCCTCCCTCTTCAGCCAACTGGTGAAACAGCTCCCTCTCATGGCGTCCCAACCTGACGTTTCCAGATTCTAATTATTTAAAAAGCCAAACAAAAACGTGTTCATTGTTGTCACTTAGCAGTGTGCTTAACTGAATGGTATTTTAACCTTCAGCTTCTTAACTAACCAACTCTAGGGAAATCTCAGTCCGTGGGGCTAAGATGAATCTATTAGCACTCTGGATTTCATGCTCTAGACCGAGAAGCAAACGGACACTTGAGAAGATGGAGCAGTGTGCAGCGTGCGGCGTGAGGGAGAGCGGTGGCGTGTTGAGGCAGTGCAAGGCGGCTTGCTGTGGCTGAAGCAGTGAGTCACAGTGAGAGGAGCTCAGACTTTGGGAAGGTGGGGAGCAGGTCTCAGACTGACTGCAGGCGTGTGTAGACCCACAGAGAAGACAAACATTAGCTTTACATTGAATAGAGAATGGCTTAACTGTACATGGGTGATACGAAACAAAATACTTGTTACTTGAATTCATGGTAACATTTATGTCATGTGTTAGCGTTATCAACATGTATGGAGTTGATGGGCCTGTAATCCGTTTCTATGTAAAGGGGGTCCCCCTATTTAAAAACTGGGGAAGAAGTGCAGTCAGTTGGCCTAAGCTTGCCCTGGCTGTGACAACAACAATAAAATTAGCAGTGGCAGTAATGGTTAATGCTCCCTTCTCACAACAGCAGTTTGAGGTTACAGATGAGGGAACTGAGGCAAGCAGAGTTACCTAACTTGCCAAAGGGACAGGCCTCTGTACTTGGTGGCAGTTAGGTGAATAGAAGTTACGTGAACTTAAAAGCGACCTCAGTGGCAGTGGTTCTCAACCACAATCCTTTCAAAAAGAAGGAGGTATAGTTGGCGATCTACTAAATCAGGCGTGGGATGGACAGATGAGACACACATATCAGCACAGTTTGTAAGTTCTAATAAGGCTAATGTACACCAAAGTTCAAGTCTACAGTTCTGAAAAGTCAGCCATGCAGGAAGAGCTTGGTTAAGTGCTAAGAAATGTGAAAGCTAATTCAATCAAAGTTGCAAAATACTATGCAAAGAAGCCAGATTAATACCATGATGACAAAGATTTTATCAAACATAGTACTTACTGCCCCTTAGCTGACACTTCTGAAATTGCATACCTGTAGCTTCGTGAGCACTTATGTTGGAAGAGAGTCTGGAATCCCTAGATAATTGAATTTGCTCCTTCCCTTAGGGAAGTAGAAGGGACAGGGAGGAGAAGTTCTTGGAAAAGGCGACCACTTGTCACTAGTACTCTTCCTCACCAGGCATTTACTGTCCATTAGGTTTGTGTGAGGTACAGGTTTGAGCTGGACTCTGGCGATCTGACCATATGTTAAGTGGTGTCTCCTCTTTTATGAGGCTGGCGTTATTAGGCCAGAGTTCAGAAGGAGAAACAAATGTGAAAACCAGAATCTCCCTCCACACATATTAGTCAGTGGGATCCAGCAATCTATAGAGGCGATAATACATCATGAGAAACAGGAGTAAAAGGATGGTTCAGAGTTTAAAAATCAATCGATGTAATTCACCAGATTTAATCTAAAAGGAAAACCTGTAAGATAAATACCATAGATGCAGAGAGCGCATTTAAAAAAATTCAGTATCCATTCATGATAAAAAAGATTCTCAGAAAACAGAAATATAAGGAAACTTTTATAATCTGGTAAAATCTATGGCTTTTATCATGCTTAATGACGAGAGACTGGCTGCTTTCCCACTAAGATTGGGATCAAAGCTAATGTATCTCCTTTTAATCACTTCTCTTCACTAAGTAATAAGGCAAAATAAATAAAAGGTATACAAATTAGAAGGAAAAAAGTAAAGCCATCTCTCTTTGCAGATGATACCTAGATAGAAAATCGCAAGGAATCTGCAGAAAACCTACTACAACTAATGAGCAGTATGTTTGGCAGGTCCATAAGATACAAGGTCAGTTTACAAAAATTATTTTTCTGTATCCTGGCCCAAAAAACATGAAATACTTAGATACAAATCTTAAAAAGTGTGTAAGAGCTATATGTGAAATACTTCATGAGTCTAACAGGAAAAAAAATAAGGCTTAGGTGGAGGATCTCTCCATGTTAGTGGGTTGGACTACTTAACCTATTTTGTTACTGTTTATTTATTTATTTTCAGAGAGGTGGGAGGGGCAGAGAGAGAGAGGGAGAGAGAGAATCTCAAGCAGGCTCTGCGCTCAGCATGGAGCCCTATTTGGACCTCGATCTCCCAAAGTGTGAGATAATGACCTGAGCCAAAAATCAAGAAGTGGACCCTTAACCAACTAAGCCACCCAGGTGCCCCAAGACTCAATATTATGAAGACATTAATACTCCCCAGTCTGACCTGTCTTTCCAATGGCAGTCATCTCCTTATCTGTTGACCTCACCGTACCTGCACAATAATGTAACCTGCTTTTGGTAGCAGTGACCCCTGAACAGGGGGTGCCCTGGAGCTCAGTCCTGAGACTTCTGTCTCTACTCTCACCCAGTCGTGTACTTCCTATCAGCTGCCTAGTAAGAATTTCCAACATACAGACACATTCTCTCCATGGCATCCTACATATGCTAATGCCACCACCACCCACTACCCTGTCACACCTCCTTATCCTGCCTGACTTTTCCTTTTCTACCTGACGTGCAGAAGCAAGATGAGAAATGCATAGACATCCTTGAGTTTTAAAATGGTGCTGGATTAACCCCTTCTAACTGGGAGATCAGCTTCAAGTCTGCCGTTCCTATATCCCAAACCTATGTTTTGTATTCCTGACTTTTCCTAATTAGATTCTCATTTTGTGCTCTTCGGGGAAGAAGAAATTAATACTGGATGAGTGAACATTTTTTTAGTATTTCTCAAAAAAAATGTCGTGATGGAACTTGGCATAAGTTTTGTATGAGGATCACAGGTGAAGAAAATTTCCATTTATTATCATAATTGTTTATATAAGAATGCTACAAAATCAGCTGGTCTTAGTCTTTGTTATTACTCATCACCCCCTCTCCCAAGGAAACACTAAGCCCTCAAAAATTTCCATTGTTTACAGAAAAGGTTTTTGTAGGTGTGGGAACAGATTGCATGTTTTTATCAGAGAACATCATTATTTAAAAGTAAGAAAGGAATTTTAAGAAAAATTTAACTTTTAGGACTGGTTGTGCTAGCATTTGAAATTTGGCTGTTTAATTAAATACTATTAATCTCCAAATCTTCAGTATAAAATGCAAAAAGGCCATTTGTGGATGTGGATGGAACTAGAATTTATTATGCTAAGTGAAATAAGACCAAGAAAGAAAAATATCTTATGGTTTCATTCATATATGGAATTAAAGAAGCAAAACAGATGAACATAGGAGGCAAATGAACATAGGGAAAGGGGGAAGAAAAATAAGATAAAAACGGGAAGCCAAACTATAAGAGACCCTCAAATACAGAGAACAAACTGAGGGTTGCTGGAGGGCATCAGGTTGGGGAACTGGCTAAATGGGTGATGGGCATTAAGGAGGGCACTTGTTGGGATGAGCACCGGGTGTTACATGTTAAGTGTTGAATCACTGGATTCTACTCCTGAAACCATTATTATACTATATGTTAACTAACTTGGATTTACATAAAATTTAAAAATAAAATGCAAAAAGGAGATATCAGTAATAACTAATTTTATTCAAATATATCCTGGACCCTCCGTGAAACCTATCCCAATCACATTTTACTAGTGTTTGGTAAATTGCCTCTGTAAGCCCACCTAGTAGCCTGAGCTTCTGAAAAATTGACTTCTCTTTCGAAGGTTGAACAGGTATTTGTTTTCGTGATCTCAAAGATCTCAAGAAAAATCAAATTCTCATTCTTCTACCATCCCACTTTTTAGCTTAAGAATTTTCTTCATTCAGCAAAAGTGTCCAGAATATAGATGTTAGAGAAAGGACAGTTCTTGAGTGTCCAGTAGGACACCTTTTTTACCTTCCTGGGATCAGTAGGTATTAGAGATGGTAGAGATTTGAGTCTGTGATTCTTGAGGAGCATTCCCTTTGCTAGTGTCTAGGATTCACTATCAGTGATTTCTAAGGAAGAAAAATTTCAAATCTGGCTCAGGAAATATTTCTGTAAGAGAAAGTCCCTGAAGTTTCCTTGCCTGACAGCCAGTAAGGAACGGACTCTGGGTTGTCCCGGGAGAATGTGAGCGGTGGTATCGTCCACTGACTTAACATCATTCCTTCTCAGGTTGGTGGAGGAAAGAGCCCCTCTTTCTACTCAGGACTCCTTGCTGGGCTGTGGGTCCTGTGCCTCCTTGGAGTCTTCTCTCCTGCTTTCTCCATCTCTCTCTGTTGGCTCTTCTCCTTCAGCAGACAAATGATTCCCTCAATCGTAGTAACCAGAAACCAATCTACCTTTGATCTTATTTCTTCTTTTAGTTACTTCTCCATCCATCTTTATTTGCTCAACAGGCAAAGTTCATAGCTCTCAGCACAAAACAAAAACTCGTTAGCAGTATCAAATGAGGCCCTGACTGGGTCTGGCCTTGGCTTTATCTCCTGCCATTTCCTGCTTCCTGGTCCTGATCATCCTGCTGCGGTTTCAGGGCCACTCATTACCCATCAGAACCTCACCCTGGATATCGCTTCTCACAAGAAGCGGCCTCTGACAATCAGAGATGGGGCCAAGTGATTCTCACTTGTGTTGGCAGAGGATCTTAAAGATGGACTTGACTAAACCCACTGAATGTGTGTTTTTTGTTTTGTTTTGTTTTCATATAGGTGTGTATTGTGCATCTCCTATTTGTTCTGGGATCATGTTTGAAAGATTCCTGTGTAGTTTGTCTTAGTTCTGGTTTTTTCCATGCTCTATAATTTTATCAGCCTCTAACAAAGGTAGTCTCAGGTCTATGCTGAATGCTGTATTTCCCTCTAGTTTCTCTAAACCAAATAGCACAGGGCAGCTCAACATCAGCCTGGCCTTGATGGGGGGCCGGAGAGCGGGTGATGGTGGGAAGTAGTGGACAGGCCTGCCTGACATTCCTCTACAACAGATTCTGCCCTGTCAGAATTCTGATTTGGAGAGAGGTGTGTTCTCCCCCTCCTTAGGTCCCAATCTAGACTATCTCTGTTTAATGTGAAGGTCAAGGTGTTGTGTGTATATAGGAAACACCCAGACACAAACCCCCAGAGGACAGGAATGGCATTTTACGTGAAGGTGGCTGAGGCCACCGCTCCTGTTGACGGGTCCTCTGTACTGGGCAGCGTGGCTGTGCTCATGTAGTGCTGGTGCAGGTATGTCACGGAGAACACCTCAGCTGGTTTGGCATGTGCCATTTAGGCAGTCTCCACCTCTTGAACTACTCCAAATCTTTGCATTCCAACAACCATAAAATAGATATTTCACACAATCTCCTATAGGAACAGGGTTATGTGGTAGCAGCCCACATATGCTATTCAATAGTGAGACCTAGATGGGTAGACTGAACATGTGCATTTTTGAAGTTGTATCAATATACAAATGTAAAGTGGTATTATTTGGATACTATTTCTGTAATAGAATGCTACCAGTTTTCCACCCTGAAATACCAGGAAACGTCTTCGAGTTAAAAATAAAGTAGGATTTTCTAACTCCAAGATGGTGTTGCTTGTTCTTTAATCTTAAGGTACAAAATGTTTTGGTAAAATCTGGTTGAGGAATATGGGTTCTGTGTCTTACATAGAAGATGTATAACAAGCTTTATTTTTTCAAATGTTTATTTTTTGAGAGAGAAAAGGGGAGAGAGTATGCGTGGGGGAGGGACCGAGAGAGAGGGAATGAGAGAATCCCAAGCAGGCTCCATGCTGTCAGCACAGAGCCCGACATCGGGCTTGATCTCAAGAGCAGTGAGATCGTGACCTGAACCAAAATCAAGAGTTGGATGCTTAACCAACTGAGCCACCCAGGCACCCTTAGCAAGCTTTATTTTATTTTATTTTAAATGTAATTTTTTTACATTTATTTATTTTTGAGAGACAGTGTGAGACAGAGTGTGAGTAGGAAAGGTGCAGAGAAAGAAGGAGTCACAGAATCCAAAGCAGACTCCAGTCTCTGAGCAAACATTCAGCACAGAGACCAATGCAGGGCTTGAACCCGTAAACCCTGAGATCATGACCTGAGCCAAAGTTGGACGCTTAACCGACTGAGCCACCCAGGCGCCCCAAGCTTTATTTTTAAAAACCTAATTGAGGGTGCCTGGGTGGCTTAGTCAGTTAAGCTGGTCATGATCTCACGGTTAACAGGTTCAAGCCCCAAGACTGGAGCCTGCTTTGAATTCTGTGTCTCCCTCTTTCTCTGCCCCTCCCCCATTCATACTCTGTGTCTCTCAAAAGTAAATATTAAATTTTTTAAAATCTAGTTGTAATAATATCAAATCCGTTATACTAATTCTTGTAAAGGAATTCTCACTAAGAGAATTTGGGAAGCCCTGCCCAGTGAAATCAAATCCAACTTGTTAGAAATTATGTTGATCCTGACTGGTATAAAACAAATTACGTTGCCCCAATTATGGGCCCTGGGTCCTGCCTCCTAAGGCTCTTTATTGGAACTCAGTACTGGGTGACTATTTAACCCTCAGAGCTGAGTTTGTGTTGGGAGACATTCTTGGGTGGAGACTTCCTGTTCTTTTCTGCAGCAAGATGAATTGTGCAAATGATTATCAAACAGTTGGCTGGGTTGGAAACTGTCACTACGTCTATACCAATTATTTGTAGGGGAAGATGAGGAGGTGGGGGTGATCCTCACCTTTATTGCTATTACTTCATTTAAGAGATTTTCAGTTACTGGATCTTTGGTATTTGAATTAAAGTCATTATTGAGTTTGAATGAATAGTGGGTCACTGAAAGAGTTGCCACAGGGAGTTGGGAGAATGATGAGCAGCTAAGGGAAGGTGTTCCTGGCTATAGGCAGGGTCTTTCAGTGGCACTGACTGTAGGTAACAAGCTAACAGCTTGTGCAGCGGTGGTCCCGGGATGGTGATTCACAGCAGAGCCTTTCTTAAAGTTCCAGGTACTCAATTCATTTATTCAACAGCTATATACAGAATGCCTCTTAGGTACTAGGTTGTATTCTAAGTGTTGAAGGATATAACCATGAACAAAACAGAAACCTCTATTCCCATGGAGCCTAGTAGGAGAGGACAGACATTTCATAAATAAACAGATTTATGTTGGTTAAAGGTAGAAAACTTTATGAAGATAACATAAAGTAGGAAATGAGGGATATAGATACGGGCCAGGAAATGCCTCTTCAAGAAGCTAACAGAGACCTCGAGGATGTGAAGGCATAATCTGAGGGAAGGGCTCTAGGGGATAGCCAGTGCAGAGGTCAAAGGCACAAGCAGTCAAGGCAAAGCAAGTGTGAAGAGAGGGGGAGGTGTCGGCCAATGTAGAGACTTGTATGTTATACTGAGGGACATGGGGAGTCATTTGAGGGTTTGGAGCAGAGGAGGAACGTGATCTAATTTACACATTAACATGGCAACTCTGGCTCCCAGGTCTGGGTAAGAGATCTGGTGCTTGGACAACAGAGGTGGTGGTAGTAATGGTAAGAAGCGGGATATAAATGGGAGATACACCCTGAAGGTAGAGCAGTGGGATTGCAGGATGCGTACGGTGTGGCGTGTAAGAGAGCAGGCATCAAGCATGACTTCCAGCTAGAAGGATAGCATTGTCCTTGATTAAAGTGAGGAGGACTGAAGAGAGGGAAGGGATTGGTTTGGTTTTGTTTTTGGTGGGGACTGGGTAGAATGATAATGTGTTCTGTTTGATGGTTAAAGGGACAAGGCAGCTTTTGGTATTCCTCATATTGGCACCTTTCGATACTGCAGACCTCTAAAACTCCTGAAGACGTCTGCCCACGGTAGCAGGACTCAGCACTTTAAAAAAAAGTTATTTAATGTTTATTTTTGAGAGAGAGAGACACAGAAGGTGAGTGGGGGATGGTCAGAGAGAGAGGGAGATAGAATCAGAAGCAGGCTCCAGGCTCTTGGCAAACAGCACAGAGCCTGATGCGGGGCTCGAACTCACAAACTGTGAGATCGTGACCCGAGCTGAAGTCGGCCGCCTAACTGACTGAGCCACCCAGGCCCCCCGACTCAGCACTTTCTGTTAGAGAACTACTGGGCCTGGCCTAGGCTATTATTGGTAAGTAGAGGCCCTGAGAAGTAGCCATGGGAATTTGTAAATTTGTAGTGTCTGCTGGGCCCGAGCTTTTTGCTGGCACAACACTCTGGGATGGGTCTTCCTTCCTGGGGTCACTTCTTTTCTCTCTGCCTGTCACTTGTCACTGCCATCACCTGCGGATTCCAGCCAGGGTTTCTTTGTTCCCGTCCCTAAGCACTGATAGGCCACCCGGAGCTTCTCTCTTCCTCTCCTGTACACTGACTCCCTTTAGTAATGGGAAACCAAACAAGTATTACGAGTGATTCTTTTCTTTATTCTCCCTTGCCCTGTTTCATTTTCTGTTTTGATTTGATATGTGAGAACTTGGTCTTCACTGGGTTGCACTAACGTGTATTTACATACATAAAATCAGAATTTGTCTTACTTCATAAAAATACATTTGCTAGGGAAAGAGAGTCTGGTATTTCTGGGCATTTTGGCATAGAGCTGGGGAGGGGACATAGTGGTGAGGAAGGAAGGAGAGTGGTTAGGTGTTACCCTTCCTTCTTTCCTTTCTTTTTTTTAATTTAAGTTTACCCTCCCTCTTCCTAAGCTCTTCCACTGTTTGCCTGTTCCTACCAGACCTGTTCCTAAAACCTTCCTCTATGCCAGGTCAGATGCAGGTGCCTGCTGGGATGGGGTGGGGGATGGGACACATTAGCAGGAAAGGAAGAGTATTTCTGAGTTCTAGGACTTTCAGTAGGCAGTAGGATAATCCCTGGTTTGGACTCTGAGAAGAGCAGGACCAGGTCTGAGTTTTAGAAAGATAATCCCGGTAATTATAGCAGACTGGGCACAAGAAGAGAAGCCAGAGACTAGTTGGTTAGAAGATAACAACCGTAATTTATGCAAGAGAAGTAGAGGGCCTCAACTGTCAGTGACGCTTAACGGGGGAACTGGAGGAAACAGGTAACGGCCACATAGTGACCATGGAGCTGAGTCGTGCGAGGTGCTGGTAGAACGAGTGAAGGCAGGAGGCAATAGAAGTATGAGGTAAGTTGTGTTGACTTCAAGGAGCCTATAAGATCCCCATGTGGGGGAAAATAAGGTTCCTGGAATTGCCACCCACCACCCCTTTGACTGCAGATGATAAAAGGTGAGCTCACAGGAGATAGAGGGGTTGGAGACCGACTTGGGAGCTCTGGTCACTTATCGTGGTGTTGTGAGAACAGTGGGATGAGGGCTGCAGGGCAGCTCTTGGGAGGTCTCCTGTCTGTCTGTCTTACACATATTTCCTACATATTTCTTAAACAGTTTTGGCCAGGCCCCCAGGTGGCTCAGTCAGTTAATTGTCTGACTCTTGATCTCAGCTCAGTCATAGCATCCTGGTTCTTAAGTTCAAGTCCTGCATCGGGTTCTGCCCCGACAACGCGGAGCCTGTTTTGGATTCTGTCTTCCTCCCTCTCTGCCTCTCTCTCTTTTTCGTGCTCAAAAATAAATAAATAAACATTAAGAAATGATTTTGCCATGGTATGTTTTGTGCTGGGAGAATGACGATAGGTAGTTCTGTCTCTGAACACGGACTCAATTATTTGTCAATAAACCAGCAACGGCTCAGCTATTACTCATGAAATAGGCACGATCAGTCACACACACACACACACAGGAACTTGCCTTGGAATTGTGAGTTCCTTTCAGCAGTTTGTTGGAAACACCTTTATGACAGAATCTGTACTGGTGCAAAATACCTCATGTCCCTGAACTAATGGTCGAGCTATGTGCTGGGGTCTGAGAGACATGAGCCGGCATGACCAGCCTCACAGCAGGGCAGATGGGTGCCAAAGCCCTTGCTTGGTGCTCTTGTGCCCAGTGCATTTGGCTCTTAATTTCCTGTCGCATGTGTTGGGTCACCTCAGCTTAATCCTAGAAACCTGGTGTGTTGGCTTAGATCACAAAGGGTTGCAACTCTCTTCTCAGTAGAACTTCGTGTATATGGAAACCTTGTGAATAGATCATTGTAATAATAAAGTTCATTGTTCCAAGTAGTCATTATCAAAGTAACTTGCTTTTAGGGAAGTTAGAAAGCTCAGTTCCCACTGATTTTATTGAACAGATTATTAGCTAACATTTCAAACACTTTTCAGCACAGGAAATTAAGTTATTTGACAACATCGGCACAGCTTCCTACTCAGATCATGCAGTTCTTGTAAAGGTGATAGTTTTTCATTCACTGCTCTGATTTAGAAGGTATTTTTTTTTCCTGTAAAAGGTTTTAAAAACATAGAAACAGGAAGCCAGTGCTAGAATTGATCGGACTTGCTTTTCCCTTCTTAAAGAGCTTCTCTCTAGCCCTCCCACCCTGTGTTGCAAGCGGTTAGGCTGGCCCAGTGCAGTTTCCGAGATTGAAATCAATCATGGGATTGCCGTTCTGATCACACTGCCCTGCGGGGCAGTTACCACCAATCCCACCAAGTCCACAGAAGGTGGTGAAAGGGATTGCTGTGGAAATAGATCTGGGAGACAATTACATGTATTCAGTTGGTATTAATTTTTTTCTTTGACCAAACATAAAGAAAACATTTTGTTTTATAAAGGTTGCTTTAAGATGATAATTTTAGTACACCTGAAACTAGTGTAATATTATGTGTCAAATACACTTCAATAAAAAAAGGAGTAGATAATTTTATGTGAGTTTATACATTCTTGTGGTGAAAATTCTTTTCACCTTGCAAAAGTGATTTTCCTAAGTAAACTGATCATACACTATATTATATGTCTCTTTATTTAGCACATGCATAATTTTCTTGGCTTCTCACCTGGGGTCAGTCGGGTATTTTAAAAAGGAGTGCCATGCTTCTGCTGCTATTGTGTTCCACGTAAATCCTATCACAGTCTTAGGCCTGTAATAGAGCATTTCAAAACAAATCTGTTTTGAGTAAAGCTCAGATGTAGTGGGAAAATCATGTTTCAGATTTTTAAAATCTAGATTTAGCCTAGGAAGGAACTTCAGTACCTAACCACCTTGCATTCACATCTGCTTATGCTTTGTGCATGCCCACATTTGTGAGTCTGTCATGTCAGGACTGTTCTGTGACATCATTAGGAAATACATTCTCTATCCTCAGAGGGTTTAATTGGTATATTACAAAGAGGTTCTTGCTTATTGATTCTTAAGAATAGTTGGCCTGCAACAGAGTTCTCTCCTCTGGCATTATTGACACCACATTATTTGCATGGGTACTTTCACTAACATATTAAACAATAATATTAAGTTATAATATTATTTGTCACGTGTTCTCCATAACTTGGTAGATAAATTGGAGCAACCAAAACTAAGAATAAATTGTTCTTGGGTTTTCACAGGTCTCATCAGAAAATCGAAGACTCAGAGGAAAGCAGTGATGAAATTCTTGCTCGCCTAACGTCTGCGGTAAGGCCTTGCAGTTTCCCTGCCTGTGGGCCCGGAAAATAATGAGGGCCAGGGTCTTCACAGGGAGGCAGTTCGAGCAGCGGTGCAGGGAGACTCTGGTTGTAGGTCGATGTAGGAGGCCCACATCAAGGGAAAAGGAAACATGGCCTTGGCTTACTACCCTCAATGCAGCTTCTCCAGCAAGATCATACATATCCTAGTGGAAAGTTCCTGGAACCTTAGTGGAGGCGTGATATTTGATTTTTAAAAAAGAGTATGACTTAACCTAGGGAATGTTGTAACCTGTTGCACAAAGGAGAAAAGACGACAGTTTCATTAGGGGGAAAAAAAAGAATTACCTCAACCAACAAAAGGCCAGGTTGTTGGTTTCTAATGTACTAGTTGCGACATTTTCATTGTTCACTAAAGCCACTAATCAGAGTGGGTAATTGCCTTGTTAGTTGAAGAAAAGGTCATGCCTGCCCTTCGTAACACGAAAAGCAGCCGGGGCTGCTGATCACTGAGCCCTAGTTTTTGACAGGCTCTGGCAATCCTATCTGATAAAATCTTTATCCTTTGGTTTGGCTTTCTGGAAACTTTCCTAGCCTTCCCAGAGATGCTTTAGTTTGCTTAAACTACATTATCGAAATGGTAATTGCTGAAAATTATGCTGGATTATGTACATGGATGAGACTGATCTTTCATGGAGTTTTATACACCAGGTCTTAGCATCTATGCACAGCCTGAAAGTTAAAAGTTGCCTTTCCTACTGTTCTGGAATGTAACTTAGAAAAGTAGTTTTTGACTAAATACAGTGACTGGTGGTGTAGAAAAACTTAATCTGAAATGGAATCTTGAAGTCTGTTAAAAAAATTTAACATGACCTTTGAAGGTTTTCTTTAATTAAACATTTTTGTATTGAGGTTACATCAGTTTCAGGTATATAACCTAATGATTTGATATGTGTGTGTATATAAATATAATGTAAAAACAATAGCATATATATATATATATATATATGAAAATGACCAACACAGTAAGTCTAGTTAACATCCACCATCATATATAGTGTCAGAATATTTTTTTGTGTGATGTGGACTTTTAAGATTTGTTTTCATAGCAACTTTTCAAATATCTAGTAGGTCACCACGCTGTATAGTATATCCCATGACATTTATTTTATAACTGGAACTTTGTACCTTTTTTTTTAAGTTTATTTTGAGAGAGTGCACATGCATGTGTGCATGCAAGCAGGGACAGGACAGAGAGAGAGGGAAAGAGAGAATCCTAAGCAGGCTCTGCCCTTGCCCCTGATGTGGGGCTCAAACTCACGAACCACAAGATCATGACCTGAGCTGAAACCAAGTGTCACATGCTTAGCCAACTGAACATCCAGGTGCCCTGGAAGTTTGTACCTTTTGACTCCCTTTACCTATTGTTCCCACCCGGAATTTCTTACCTCTAGCAACCACCAATCTGTTCTATGTATCTATGAGCTTGTTTTTTGTTGTTGCTGTTAATTGTTTTTAGGTTACACATATATGTGAGGTCACATGCTATTTCTCTTTATCTGATTGATTTCACTTAGTATAATGCCCCAAGTTCCATCTGTGTTGTAACAAATGGCAAAATCTCTCTCTTTTTTTATGGCAAAACAGTGTTCCATTGCATATGGATAGCACATCTGTTTTAGCCATTCATCCATCAGTGGGCATGTAAGTTATTTCCATGGTTATTGTAAATAATGCTGCAGTGAACTTAGGGGTGCATATATGTTGTAGTGTTTGGTTTTCTCTGGATAAATACCCAGAAATGGAATTGTTGGGTCATATGGTAGTTGTATTTTTAATCTTTTGAGGCACCTCCAAAGGAAAACCTTTGTTTTCTAAAGTGGCTATGCCAATTTACATTCTCATGAGCAGTGCACAACAGTGCTCTTTTCTGTATATTCTCTCTAACATTTGTTATTTCTTGTTTTGTTTTGTTTTGTTTGATGATAGCTGTTCTCATAGGTGTGAGGTGATATCTCATTGTGGTTTTGATTTGCATTTCCCTGATGACTAGTGATGTTGAACATCTTTTCAATTACCTATTGGTCATCTGTCTTACTATTCAGGTCTTCTGCCCATTTTTAGTTGGGTTGTTTGTTTTTTTTTTCTGTTGAGTTGTATGAGTTGTTGATCTATTTTGGTAGATATGTGACTTGTAAATGTTTATTAGATATATGACTTGTAAATATTTTCTCCTATTCAGCAAGTTGTCTTTTCATTTTGTTGGTTTCCCTTTGCTGTACAGAAGGTTTTTAATCTGATATAGTCCCACTTAATGATTCTTGCTTTTGTTGCTTTTGCTTTTGGTATTGTATCCAAAAACTCACTGCCAAGACCAATGTCAAAGGGGTTACTGCCTGTATTTTCTTCTAGGAGTTTTATAGTGTTTCATGTCTTACAGTAGTATTTAATCCATTTTGAATTGAATTTTGTGTATGATGTAGGAAAGTGATTTAGTTTCTTTTGCATGCAACTGTCTAGTATTTCCAGCACCATTTAATGAGGAGATCATCCTTTGCTCATTGTATATTCTTTGTTGCACATTAGTTGACCATATATGGATTGGTTTATTTCTAAGCTCTTTATTCACGTTGGTCTGCATGTCTGTTTTTATGCCAGTACCATAGTGTTTTGATTACTATAGCTTTGTCAATAGTTTGAAATCAGGGAGCATGATGCCTCCAGGTTTGTTCTTCTTTCTCAAGATTGCTTTGACTTTTTAGGGCCTTCTGTGGTTCTATACAAATTTCACAGTTTGTTTTTATTTCTGTGAAAATGCCATTGGAATTTTGACAGGGGTTACACTGAATCTGTAGATTATGCAATTTAAACTATTGACCACAGAGGAGTGCCTGTTGTGTGCAAAATCATTATAGCCATCTGTTTAAAAAGCACTCACTATGGACCAGATGCTGTGTCAAACGTTGTGTTTGTTTGTACATATACATGCATACACATTCTGTGTTCAACTTCACAACCCTATGAAATAGGTGGCATTATCTCTGTTGTACAGATAGGAAAGTTTATAGAGGTTAAGTAACTTGTCCAAGGTCACTCACTTAAAAAGGAACAAAGCCAGGATCTAAACTCAGAATTTTCTACTTCCGAATTATATTTTCTTAACTATTATGGCTCATTTTCATTGTAATGGAATATATTATTGGGATAATTGCAGAAGCAGCAAAGACGTGTAAGATGTTTCCTATAGCCATACTACAAAGACAAACACAGAGTTAAGGTACAAAGCGATTGACAGTTGAGTACTGAATATAGTGGTGTATAGATGGTAGATTCAGGAACAGTAACAGCAAGCTTCACTGAAGAGACTTGAACTACCATTGAAGGCAGTCAGGGTCTGAACATGTGGTAATTAGGAGGCTGTGTGCTCTAGCAGCGGGGTTTATTGTGTGCAGGCGGAGGAATGAGAAGGTAGAAAGGGAAAATACTGAGATGTCCAACTGGCTAGAGAAGATCCCAGCTAAGAAAAGTGAAAGACTTTTTGAACAACAGATTAACATTATGGAAGAGACATGTAAGAAAAAAAGATGACGAGCGCCTGGCTCAGTTGGTAGAACGTGTGACTTTCGATCTCAGAGTTGTGAGATCAAGCCCCCAGGTTGGGTATAGAGCTTACTTTAAAAAAAAAAAAAAAAGCAAAAAAGAAGGAAAAACGATGAGTTGAAGACGGGGAGAGTGAAAGGCTGACAAAAACCTATTTTATTGTGGTATTTGTGGGAAGCAAAAGAAAAATGAGTTCAAAAGGGACCACAGAGAATTTTTGAAAAATCAGTAGGACTAGGTGAAAGTGGAGGAGGAGTGAGAATGAATGGAAAAGTGATGATACCAGTAGGAAGTTGAGTAAAATACTTGGAAGGAAACATACAGAGTTTGGACATACTGAGTTTGAGGACATAGAAACATAAAATATATAAATATTCAAGAAACACCTGGACGTGTGAATCCGGAGCGTAGAGAGGTTGGGGCTAACGTGACAGGAACCAGTCACAGAGAGGTTGTCGGTTGAAGAGCACAGTGGGAGGTGGGGTCTTGAGGAGCATCCACAGTAAGAGAGCAGGAAGATGAAAAGACCATGAGAGAAAAATAACTGAATAGTTTATACCATGAAAATAAAATTTAAGAGAGCCTCTGAGGGGCGCCTTGGTGGCTTTAGTCAGTTAAGCATCCAACTTCAGCTCAGTTCTTAAATTTGAGCTTTGCATTGAAGCCTGGAGCCTGCTTCAGATTCTGTGTCTCTGTCTCTTTCTGCCCCTTTCCAGCGTGCATTCTGTCTCTCTCTCTCACTCAAAATTAAATAAACATAAAAAAAAAATTAAAAAAGAGAGCCTCTGAAAAGGTGGGATAGACAGCAAAGCATTTGCTATATATTTGGTTGAAGTGATCTTATTTGAATAATCTCCAGGCTAAGAGATTGAATGCATTGAGGTAAGGTACAGGAGTAGTGGTATTTAGTGATGAGAATAAAGTACGAAGAAGAAAATTTGATCTCTTTAAATCCATGGGTTATAGGTCTAGGATAGCGAAAATATCATTGAACTGAAATTGAGGACCTTGATTCTGAATTCTTCCAAAAATGCATCATTGGTTAAGTGTTTAGACTAGACAATCTTCTAAGTTCTAGAAGTCTTTCATGCATTGTATAAGCATTTGTGAAGGAATCATTGTGCCCTGTGTCTTCACAATGTAGTCATTCCTATTGGCAGTGGTATCAAAACTTTGTTACAGAGGTGCAAACACCATGTAGGAAGGAGAGTATTTATGCACATCGGTTCTCATCCACCATGACCCCCAAACACATTAAGGAAGAGCAAAAGTGACACGCAATGTGGAGTCGCTAATGTGCCCTTCAAGGGCTTGTGTCTGGGGACACTGCAAAGGGGGTGGTAATCTCTAGCAGCACGATTTTCTGTGCTGTTTTATTCCCCTCTTGTTATTCAAACTTGGGAGCTTTGTATATATGGTCTTATAAGAAATTATTCACTTCTTTAACACCAGTAGTTTATTATTCCAGCTTCGGTTCATCAAGGGAAAGGTCCTGTCCTTTAAAAAGACAGTACCTGATGTTCTACCCTGGAATAAATCTCACAAGTCAGTCTTTATATTCAAGGAACATAAGAAGACGGTGCCTACATAGAAATAAAAATGTCATGATAACTCAGATTTATAGTTGTTAAACTTACACAAACATGAATGATAAAAATATTCTAGCCACGTTATGGGTGATTTTCAGGCAAGAGCTACTGTCCCAAGTACCTAACATCCAAAAACCTTAACAGTAAGACTGTAAGAAGTTTTCAGTGTAGGGAGAAAGAACATGGCTCTAGTAGGCACCTTGCATTATAGAAAGTCTACAAAACTCTCTGGGCATTATTATCGGGAAGAAGTTTCCCTGTTTGAACATACGGTTTCTGCCTCAGCACCTTAGCTGCTTTGCTGATATCTTCTGACCCTACAGATTTTCTTAACTTGAAAACCTTTTCTTTCTCATTTACTCTGAGTCTCTGTTGGTTTGATAAAGCTGAACAATGAAAAAGGGCCCTTGAATTACAACCTGCTCGTTCCTATCCTGGAAGTTCTGAGCATTATTTTATATTTTTAAAATGTGAATTCTAACAGTGTTCATGACAAAAGTATTCAGAATTGATAATAAAGCTTTTATGTTTTTATTACAATCCAGGATAAACTAAATGTAGGGGGAGAATTTATAGTGAATTAAATATTGGTTTGAAAGTCACAGTTTACACAGGATATAAATTTCTGAGGTAAGCTAAATTTTGAGAAGAACTGAGAGGACTTGGAAATGTTCAAAGACAGGAAATGGAAACATGAGCATCCTTGAGTAAGAGATAAAGCTGATTCTAGGCTTCTGTCTCTTGCTTACTTAAGACCAACATCCAAAATAAACTCCATTTGGCTATTTCTCTTTTTTAAGAATCATTTTCATGATGGGAAATTGTAGAGATAAGAAAACACAAATACCTTATCCGAGTTTAAGTGAAACTTGTGACTTTTGTTCACACAGTCTAATTGTCAAGCCCCTGAAGTAATGTAAGGTAGGCTAGGTTGTGAATTGTGTGTATTAGATGCCTGTTCAGTGGGATGGTTACATTAGTTGCACTTAAAAAAGGAGGGGGGAGGCTTGTGGTGTGGCACCCTGTGCTGCTTGGTCTTGAAGTCAGCCGTCACTTAGATGGTGACGAAGAACAGTGGTGAGTGTCTACAATAAACCATTAACCTGGTAGCTATAGTGATGGAGGGTTTATGGCCATATCTTGAGAGATGGATTAAAATTACAAATCACACATTGCAGATTTAGGAAGGGAGATCAATGAGGAGAGGGCAAAATCTAAAACACTGGGACCATTTACTAGATACTCTTACTACCTTGTATTCCTTCTCCAAGCTGATTTAGTTTATCATTCTTCTCAGTTGAGGTGATTTCTCTGTATGTGTTTGCTCTATCCACTTGCTCATTGTCTTCAGTTCATCCAACTTTATCCTCAAAGTTCTGCATATGGTGTTTGTTCAGAGAGAGAGAGGAGAGAGAATGAGCATGCATGCATGTGTAGGGGAGGCACAGAGGGAGAGAGAATCTCTCAACAGTGAGATCATGACCTCAGCTGAAATCAAGAGTTGAGGCCTTACCTACTGACCTACTTAGGCACCCCTGCATACGATGCTTTTAATGGAATTTCTGAATTTCTTCTCATAGGGTCTTCAGGCACAGTATCATTCTCTGAGAAATATCACTAAGCTGAAAAAAAATCTTGCCAATCAAACCCAAATTATAAATAGAGTGTCTGCTACAAGTTCTAGCAGACCTTGAAGCAAATGAAGCATCCTCCCCCCAAGCAAAAATGCATGCTAGGATATATAATTTTTGGTGAAAGTAAAAGAGAAAAAGAAACCTGCTGTGAAATTTTTTACACCTCAGTAGGAACAAAAAACGTGGTTTTAACTGACTGCTGCCCATTGTCACTGTCACAAAAACATTTTTCCCTGCTTAGTGTCCAGAAGTTGTGGCTCAACTCCATCAGTCTTCATCACCTATGAACTCGTTCTCACATGATTTCTAGCATTCTTTGTAGTTAAAGTCTTATTTTCCCTTTTTCTCCATTTTGGATCCCGCTTTCTGGGTAGAACAGACTTAGTTTACTCTCATTCACTAAGACCTGCACCTAACTTGGGCCTTGGATTCTTCTCCTGGTTTGTCTTTTCCTTAGAGTTCTTGGGAAACACCTGTTACAGAGACACAAGGACCTGGGTCTTCATGAACAGGCAGTTGTCCTGTACCGTCAAGTACACAATGGAACTCAAGGATGCAAACTTTTCAAGGTGCTCTGCCTTGGTGCCTCTCTTCTTCCTCTGCTATTGCCTGTTTTTGTGTTTGACTTTTGCAAACTTGGATCTTCTCTCCTTTGTCATGTCCAGTCTTTTAACCTGAAGCTTCAGTCTTTGTCTCTAAGGATGTGCCTTTCACAGGCTTTGAGAAGCATGTAATGTGGCTAAGCTGCCCTCAGTTCATACTTGAATCTGTACATTGGGTTTGGAACATTGGACAAATTTCCTTTTGAACAGTAGTGTCTGAAGAGAACGGTGGCAGCTTTTTCAATTGGGAACTTAAAAAATGGTACTGGATCAGGGAGCAGAAGGAGCATGGGATCTGGGTTTTGAGTAATCTTTAGAAACTTAGAATTTTAGAGATCTCCTTAAGAGATTGTGTGTCACATTAGCAAGGTTTGGGAATAATCTTAGGGTCATGAGAATGGGGAGATTCAGTCACATTTCATACATGATAAGCACAATCCAGTGATGATTTTTACCATATTTAGAAATAGATTTTTAAAAACACTGAAATACTAGTTTCCATTCACCCCTTCTTCCTGGCTATCTGCCTCCTCCTTTCTGGGGAATGGAGAAAAGGAGGGTAGTTAATCTCCCTTAGTCTATCAGGGACTTGAGCGAGCGTGTTTGCTCAGAGAATAAAAGTAAGTTAATCCTCCAGGGAATGACTAACCTTCTGTCAGGCTGCTGCAGGATCATCAGCATCTTGTTACTTTATATTTCTTATCTGTAGGGAACATAAAATTCCTACTTGAAATCCTTACCTTGGCCGCAATTTTTCCAGGGCTTTAAGAGCTACCTTGTGCTTTGGGGAAAGGCCAAGTAGATTGAGTTTTGACAAAAAGTGTCAAAGGAGGCCCTAGACTAAGCCAGACCTGATTTCAAAGAACATCAAAAAGGCAGCAGGGGCATTGTAGCCCATATTTAGCACAGTATTCATTGTTCTTGTCATTTATAAGGAGCGGAGGGACTCGTTAGGACCTTCCTTCGCTGTTGTTTAGAGCTACCCTCATGAGCTAGTGTCCAAAGAGTGTTAGGCTGTGGACTGTAGGTCTCTGGGATCATTTGGGCAGCTAGAAAAACTCCTTCAGTTGTCCTCAGGTAGGACCTCACAGTGACACTTCACTAGCCCATGGCTGTCAATATATATTTAAAAATTTTTTTTAAGTTTTATTTATTCACTTAGCACAAGTGGGGGAGGGGCAGAGAGAGCGAGGGAGAGAGAATCCCAAGCAGGCTTTGCACTGTCAGGACAAAGCCCAGTGTGAGGTTTGAACTCACGAACAGTGAAATCATGACCTGAGCTGATGTCAGACCCGTAACCAGCTGAGTCACCCAGGCACCCTCCATGATAGATTCCTATTTTTTGTCAATAAAAAATGCTTATATGTTTTATATCTGTTGCACCTCAGACTGGTTTTCTTCATCCTGGGAATAAATCCCTAAATGCCACATGGACATAAACACACACAACTTTTTAACATTAATTACTAACTTATCTCTGTTTCCAAAGAAACCATCTGCGCATACTCTGATTATATGATACTCTCATTTAACTCTAGGCTTGAGAATTTGGTTTTGATGAGCTGCATAATACATGCTGTTTTGCCTACTGAATTGATGCCAGTGAGGGAACATTTACTTAAAAGCATTTGTTCAGAAAATGTGAGTGGATGGAACCCATTCAAGAATAAAACAGGTCTCAACAAATCCCTGTGAACAGGAGTAGAAATGTGTGTGTGCATGTATGTATTCATGTATATTATCATATTGGGGTATCTCTTGCCAAGATGAGGAAAATCATTTTCATATGCAAAAACACATAGAAGACATTTTTAATTGACAAGGAATAGAAATATACCATTCAGCTATCAATTTGTGTATTGACAGTCATGGGTTTGTAAAGTGTCACTGTGGAAACTTATCTGAGGGATCATTAAAAGAATCATCCATGCACAGTTTGTATTGGACTACTGCTTCCTGCATTTGTTTAAAACAACTTCTTACAGCTGCTTAGATGAAATGTAGTTTTGCATCCTTAAGGCAACATAATAGCTTCTTATAATATGTTCATACACACAGCAGGACCAGGAGACATCTAAAAAAACGAAAATTACTTGGGTTTTTGGTGGTGATGAAATAAGGTAGATTTTAACTTATTTCCTGTTATATTGTTGTAGAACTTAGTATATGATGAAAGTTTATGTGAATACTGGGTAGAAATCCTGTGAGTTCCACTCCTATATTTGTAAAGCGTCAAAATGATGGTAAAGCCAGTAGCAGGTTGTCATTACTGTGGGTTATGTCTGCAGGTCTCTTTTTATTTATCTGATGCTTGGATTATTTGGCTTAAACATGAAGGCTTTGCAATTGCATATAATTTCAGAATAGAAAACATTTCTGTAATGAAACTACTCATTAGTAACTCATTATTAACTTAAGTGTTTATTACTTCCTAGGTTATTTTTCTTGGGTGTATACTTTTTTATGGGGAGAAAAAAAAGACTTTCTAATTTTGTGATCTGTACTTTTCACTGAGTACATTTCGGTGCTGAAAAGTTCCTCCTGTGGCATTTGTTGTGGTTCCAAAGCATCACATTCCATGGATTTTTCATTATCTCCTATTTTTGAACATTGTGGTCATTTTCAGTCTTTTGCTATTATAAACAACACAGAGATGAACTTCTTTGTGGGGGAAATTATTGAAGAAGCTTTCTTGCATTTATTATCCTCTTGTTGATTTAAAAGACTGGCTAACATTTTTGAGTTCTTATCTTGGGCAAGCATTCTCCTAATGCTTTTCGTGCCCTGTCACATTTCAGTCTTGCAGAGCTGGGTGTGCTACCCTTCACATTAGAGAGATGGAGCATTTGAGATCTGAAGTATTCATTAAGAGTGCACATGAAATTTAAAATAACAGTTCAGGGTTCAAAAAGCAATTTACCACGTTCTCTTCACTTAAAATACTTCATAGTTATTGAACAGGTCTCAGCAAGTTGGGTTTGGGATTTGATGATAGAATTCTCTCCTTATTTGAACAATTTTATGAAATGAGACCTACGAAGTTACGTTAAATAGTATTTTAATTTTTAACTTGTTCAGAATCATTAAATACTGGTAAACATGGCTGCGTGGTTTAGTAAATGAGAAACTCATTCAAACTGATTCTTAAGGACTTCCGGTTCCATTGTGTGAACTCAGAGGCATACTCTGATTTTATGTCAGGTAAATCGTGTTCCAGAATGAGGCTCTATTAGCAAGTGGTGATAAGGCCCTAAGTAGGTGTTCAGGAATAATTTTTCAGAAGGCTGTGAGGATCTGCATTACTATTCTGTGGTAGAGAGAATGGTCCCCTAAGGACGAATACACTACTGGGCATCTGCAAATATTGCATTACATAGTAAAAGGTATTTTGCAGATATGAGTAAGTCTCCAGACCTGTATTGTCTGCATGGACCCAATCTGAGTAACACGAGCTCTTAAAAATAAAGAAGCTGAGTGAGAAGTTGAGTGGGAGTCTAAAAGAAATGGCAGAAGAGAAGGCATGAATGAATTCCAAGCACGAAAAGGATGGAGTATGGTATTGCTGGATGTAAGAAGTAGGATCCCATGTGCAAGGACTCAGAAACTCAGAGCAGCCGCCAGGTTCCAGCCAGGAAACAGGCCCCTTAGTTTTACAGGCACAAGACCTACATGATGCCAACAACCTGAGTGAATGTGGAAGCATATTCTCCCCCAGGGCCTGTAGTGGGGAACATGGCTCTGCCCATACTTTGATTCTGGCCTTGGGAGTCTCTAAGGAGAGGTATGGCATAGCCTGTGGTAGAGTGGTTGAGCCACACTATACCCAGATTCCTGACCTGTGGAAGTGATAAATGGATGTCATTTTCAGCCAGTAAATAGGTGGTAGTTTGCAGTGACAAATGGATGTCATTTTCAGCCAGTAAATAGGTGGTAGTTTGCAATGACAGAAATACAAGATAAATACACATTCCTTGTTGAATACATACCCACAGCAGTTAATCTCTCATACATCACATGATGCTGGGCCAACGCGAGTTATGATTTTTGATACCTCTGCAGTTTGGAAGTGAATTTCTACAACTAAATTCTTTCCTTCATACATGTATGAAATTTTCAGAATTCTGTGGAAATTAAAAGTTTATTCTTAATACTTTAAGAATTTGGAAAATATAAGCACTTTAAATGTTCTTCACAACTTTTTGATGAAACTTATCAGTCCCTTTTCTGCTAATTGCAAAGGAGCAGGGACTAGGTAGGTGGAATATAATAAGCAGAGACAATACTGCTTGTCAAAGAGTATAATTCATGTGGGAAGAAGGGGCTTAAGCATATGAAGTATTAAAATAATTAAGGGCTGGATATTTATTTATATAGTATTTATTAAGCTCAACTATATTATAATTATATGATGATGATGATGATGTTAGCTAACACCAACATAGTGTGTGCTATGTTTCAGGCACTGTTCCAGATGCTTTTGGTGTTACCTAGTTTAATTCTAAAAACAGTCCTCTTAGGTAGAGGCCTGTGACTCTGTCCTACAAACTGGAATCCTAGAACTTCTGTCAAAGTTGATATAAAATAAATGGAGACCTCCTTCTGCTATTTTAGGCTTTTGGATGTTGAGCTCTGAATCTTTTCTTCTAGTAATCTCTCCCATGTTAGCAGTTTTTAGTAGGCTTTCTGATTGGAAAGAGTTTTAGTTGATCTGAATTCATCTGAATACAAGTGTTTCTAATGTAGCATCCATATAGATAGGCGACCCCTAGAATTTCTGGGCCCTGACTGGTGTTATAGTTCTATATTTGCAGTTGAGAAACTCACCTCCAAAAAAGTACAATGAGGGGTGCCTTGGTCGCTCAGTTGGTTGAGTGTCCAACTCTTGATTTTGGCCCAGGTCACGATCCCAGGGTCATGAGATCAAGCCTGGTGTCAGGCTCTGTGCTTAGCGTGGAGTATGGATTCTCTTTCTTTCTTCCTCTGCCCCCTCCCCCACTCATGTATGCAGTCCCTCTATATCTCTCAAATAAATAAATAAATAAATAAGTAAATAAATAAGTAAGTAAATAAAATCTTTTTTAAAAAGTGCAATGATTGAGAAAAGGCATTTTACCATGTAAGGACTGACATGTAATATGGAATAAAAAGCATGAATTTGCAAATTATATTATGTCTTTGAAGATAACCTTGTTAAATAAACTATAAATCCATTGAAGATGTATTTAAATATGATACAAATTGAAATTATGCTAGGGGGCACCTGAGTGGCTTAGTTGGTTAAATGTCTGACTCTTGATTTTGGCTCAGGTCATGATCCCACAGTTTGTGGCTCTGCACTGACAGCATGGAGCCTGTTTGGGATTTTCTCTCTCCCTCTCTCTCTGCCCCTGCCCCACATGCACACTGTCAAATAAACATTAAAAAAAAATACTCTGGGCATACCAGAAAATAGAAACAATGAGACACAAAAACTAAATGTTTAATGAAGTAAACATAATATCTTATTTCATTAGGATAATTGAAACCAGAATGTCCAACATATGCTTGTTTACTTAAAATACATTTCATATATATGATATTTTTATTTGTCAAGAAATTCATATTGGCCAGCAACTAGGGCTTTGAGGAAATCTCACCAGAAACAGTAAGAGCACTTTTGAAAACTTAAGGAGCAGATACACATGCTTTTCTGAAAAGATGTCCTGTTGTTAGCGTGCTCTATTCAGCTTTGTTTCAATCAATACATCTGTAGCTTCTCCTGTGACTTACACTATGAAATTTATGAGATTTCCAAGAAAGGGACCCCAATAGTTATTTTCTGTTTGTTAAGATTACCATCTTAATCTCTGTTGGGTGGGCTAGATGGCTATGACGTCAGGTACTATTGAAGTGCAGGCTGCTGGAGGCTCCCGCTTACTCACTTTTGGTAGTGAGTGATTTGGAAAGGACACATTCTTAAAACAAATGGTTAGAACAGTCCTTTGGTCTGAGTGCTTCTGAGTTTTACCTTCCCTATCGTCTGCTGACCCTCACATGGTAGACTATTTCCACTGTGAATAGCTCTGATTATTTGAAAATTCTTAGAGCTAAAGCATGCCTTATTGTAACTTCACTTCAGTGGTCTGAATTTTACTTTCAATTTTTTAAATATCTGAAGCTCATGATCATGTTCCCTCTAAGTCTTCTCTTTCCTGCAGCAACTATAAACATTTCACTTCTATTCTTGATCAGAAACATATGTACTGGGGGCGGTACCAAGAGCCAGGATCAGAATGATGAGCAAAGGAGTCCGTTTCAGGGGGCTTGTAAGACACTACTGGGGACACCCCGCTGAAGGGGAGGTTTCACTAGCCTGCAATAGAGCTAGTATTGAGGCAGACGGTATAAGAATATGTAAGGAGGACTCGGCACCACTGCAGAAGGTGGGTAGCGCTCACAGAAGACGGTACGTAAGATGGAACCTGAAGGACAAGTAAGTGACAGGCACACAAAGTGTGGAGTTGAAGAAGCACTCCAGACAGAGGGCATGTGAAAAGGCCCAGCCCAGATTGAAGGAAAAGCATGGCCCTTTCAGAGAATTGCAAAAGTTCTGTTGTACTAAGACTGGAGCATTGATTTCCAGCCCCGCCCACCCCCCCAAACATAGAGTTTTGAGAGGAGGAATGGAGATAGAGATAATACTGAAGACTAGATCAGAAGACTGCTACATATGCAATATTAGACATTGGACTCTGCCATGCTGTCATGGGGAAGTATTTGAAGAAGATTTTAGGAAGAGATGTAATGTACAATTTATATTGTAAGATGATTAGTCGTCCTGTAAAGAATGATGTAGTTCAAAGAGAGATAAATTAGGGGCACCTGGGTGGCTCAGTTGGTTGAGCATCCAGCTTCGACTCAGGTCATGATCTCACAGTTTGTGGGTTCAAGCCCCACGTCGGGCTCTGTGTTGACAGCTCAGAGCCTGGAGCCTGTCTTCAGATTCTGTGTCTCCCTCTCTCTCTGCCCCTCCTCAGCTCATACTCTCTCTCTCTCTCAAAAATAAATAAAACACTAAAAAATTAAAAAAAATATAGAGATAAATTAGAGATGAACTGAATGGGAAAAGATGGCGGGCTTAGCTAAGTCAGGGACCCCTTACTTTTTGGCTTGAGACCCTGGGGGCATGGAGGTACTTGGTGTATGGGACATAGAGCAGTTTTATAGACGAGGAAAAAGAAAGTGACTTCACATTTGGAAATGTTGAGTTTGAGCTACTTGTGGGATATTTAGGCCCAGGAGGTGAATGGATACGGTCCTCTCGGGCCCTAGAGATACAGATATAATTGAGACACTGCGAGTAAGTGAGATTGCCTGTGGAGGAAGAGCAGAAGGTCTGGAGGGATGATGATGGATCATGAAGGATCACAAAGAAGAGCTTTGGGAGAAGAAAAAATGCAGTCAGAGAGGAAAGAGAAAAGCCTAGAGTGTGTGGTGTCATGAAATCCTGGTGGTTAAGAAGAGAACAGGAAACAGTGTCAAATCCTGCTGAGAGGACCAGGAGAATAAAGAATACGGCACCTGCATGTTTAGCTAGAAGGAGGTGGCTGTGTCCAGGTTATCCTCCTGTGGACACTGTCTGCTCCGCATGAACCTAGACAGATGATACTCCACACTGAACACCGTCCAGATCTTTCTGGATTCAATCAGGTTTGTGTTTGGGATTTTTGGGAGGGAGCCCGAATATCATGCTTCTAGTAATGTTCCTTAAAGCATTGTTACTCATTCTAAGTAATCGGATTTCCATTGTTAATTTATACCATGCTTGTATAAAAAAAAATTTATCAGATCTTTTTCATGTGAATCTCTGTGAAAGCAGAAGTTCTAAAAATTATCAAATCATCTAAAAATTATCAGCTCTTTTTAATGTGAACCTCTATGAAAGCAGATGTATGCACATGTAGCAGGCTTAAAATAACAGACTTAAAAACCTGAGTGAAGGACTTGGGGCATCTGGGTGGCTCAGTCAGTTAAGCATCCGACTTTGGCTCAGGTCATGATCTCACTGTTTGTGGGTTTGAGCCCCGCATCAGGCTCTGTGCTGACAGCTTGGAGCCTGGAGCCTGCTTTGGATTCTGTGTCTCCCTCTCTCTCTGCCCCTCCCACTCGCACTCTCCCTCTCTCTCTCTCAAATATAAATAAACATTAAAAAATTTTTTTTTTAATTAAAAAAAAAACCCAAGTGAAGGACTTGAGGACTTGATTCCGGTGCATCTTGTTCATTTCCAGCCACTTCGACCTACATATTGGTCTTTGAATGGTCATCTGTTGTTTAAGTTATAATAAAATTAACAGGCATATCTGTATATGTTCAATAGAAAATTCTGCATAAGAGTTTTTTAAATATCCGTAGGACACTTGTAATAGACGAGTAAGCATACTTTATTATCCCAACATGCTTAACAAATACCTCTTTGATACGGCGGCAGCAATTACCAGGAAAACAACTATTTGTTAAATAAACTATTAGGTGGAGAGCAGTAGTGTCTAGACATGTATAAATAACTTTCTTAATTTTCTAATTATTGGTTTCTAACTTTTGGTTTTCTAATAGGTAATCGCATGATTATCCTTATGTCAGGCTTGTGACAATATTAGCTCTTTAGAACAAAATAATGAATTTGGAAACAGGAAAATAGGCCTCTGAGGAAGGAACAAAGAAAATTGTAACTTAGCTTTTGGGAGTTCTTTCATAGGACAAAAGTCTAGCCGCCATCAATGCTCAGTTTGTATCTAAAACTGTGTTAATTACTTCAAGAAGCATATTTATTTTTTTTCTGGAGTTCTTAATGTCTTTACTACTTAAGATTTTATAGTAGTTTAAAAGTGAGTATAGTTGGGAATGGGACAAGGGAGAAAATTGGGTGGTGTTTCTTCTTACATTTAATTTAGGAAATTGAGAAGATAGTTTTTGTGTTTTTAAATGTTTTTATTTATTTTTGAGAGAGAGAACAAGGTGGGGGGAGGGACAGAGAGAGAGAGAGAGAGAGAAACAGAGTCTGAAGCAGGCTCTAGGCTCTGAACTTTCAGCATGGAGCCCAACGTGGGTTTCGAACTCACGGACCACAAGACCATGACCTGAGTTGATGTTGGACCCTTTACCAGATGCCCCGCTGTGTTTTTAAAATATCTCAATCATGGTATCAAAATTTAAGTGTTTGTGAAGTTAGTAGATTTACTAAAAACCTTTAGGAAATCTTTGGTGATTTATTCAAAGTTAGTTTGTAAGGACAACCCTCTGGTTAACTAAGGCCTTTGCCACAATTGATTTGTCTTCTCAAAATGATCTTTGTCCAGCTTGGTTTTCAAGGGTCTCTTCCTCCATATCTTCTCAGTTAGCCTCCCCCAGAGATGCGCCCTGGCACTTAGAGTTTGCATTTGACATTTTCTGTTGCCTCTTGAGTCTAGGCATTGATAGAAAAATAGCTTCCTTTGAATGTGAGGGCTGAAGGTGCTGTTAGAGAGTAAAGGAGAAGACAAGACAAATGCGTGTTGAATTTCGGGACAATTTGTGAACAGCCCTGCTTGTTATTGTTTAATATAGTGCTGAAGCACCTGGGTGGTGTGGCTCCCTCAATTAAGTGACAAACTCTTGATTTTGACTGTGGTTGTGATCTTGTGATTCATGTGAGGTAGAGCTCCATGTTGGGCTTTATCCTGACAGCATGGAGCCTACTTGGGACTGACTGACTGACTCTCTCTCTCTCTCTCTCTCTCTCTCTCTCTCTCCCTCCCTCCCTCCCTCCCTCTCTCTCCCTCTCTCTCCCTCTCTCTCCCCCTGTCCCTCCCCTGCTCATGTGTTCACAGCTCTCTCTCAAAATAAATAAATAAACATTTAAAATATTGCAACATGTTTCTGATGAGTGACAAGGAGAGAGGGAAAGTTTTGAGATCTCTTAGCCCCTTAATTACCCTCCGTGTAGATATTCACAAGAGCAAATATACCCTGAGCTACAGGTGTGTTTTGAATTATTTAGGGCTCTTGTGTCTTGAGTAAGTTTTACTTTTAATTAAAGTTTACGGTTCTTAAAAAGTGTCCTTGCAATTTTCCTTGTACTTGAGTACTTGTGTCTGTGAAACTGTTGATATAGTAACTGAATTTTATTTGATTGGATTACAGCATGATTCTATACCTAAAATACAGGAAAGGCTTTGTTCCTTTAGAGTGGAATTAAATTAGAGGAGAACAACATAAAAAGCAAAGATGGATTGCCCGTTGAAATGATAAGATTAAAAGGTTGAGTTTTGGGAAAACTAAGATACCTTATTGAATAGAGCAGTGATTCTCAACCCTGGAAACAGCCTGAAATCATTAGGGACCTTTGAAAAAGCAATTGCAGCAAGTCCTTTGCCTAGACTCTCCCCCAGAGGTTCGGATTTAGTTGGGGGCCCAGTATCAGTAGAGTGCTAAGGCCCCCCCACGTGATTCTAATATGCAGTCAGGTTTGAGAACTGCTGAAATAGATTGATGAAAATCCAAGCTAGTTAAAGAAAGCATTTCTAAATAAAGCAGTAACCCTGTAGCTGTTTGCCGAGAGAAAACCTGAGGGAAAAAACGAGGGAGGGAAACTGTCCAGTTAGTAGAGATTTACCATCTTTTACTCAGTTCTGAAATACAAAAGCTCTGAAAAACAAGTTTCTCATAACTTGGTGACAAAGTCTCAACTACACTGAACATCCTGAGGTTTTTTCTAATCTTGCATTGTCTCATTTGGTTTGAATCATTGTGTATTTCATTGCAGAAATATATTCGTGTGTCTGATTTCTGATCACACGTTGTCACCTCAGACCTCGCTGAGGATGTGACATAGGTAGTATCCTTTCTGAAATGTATAGAAGTTTGAATGCTGCAGTACATCTAGCTCCCAGGGCTTCCGGTCACAGTGGAGACGGATTATGATAGAAAAGCTCAAGGTAGTAATTGTGTACTTCTTCTATTACCTAGGTAGTGGTTTAGCACCCACATTAAATAAAAACAATGGCCAGTATCAGAATGTGGCTCTTGGCTCTACATGTGTATCTTTATATTTTTAATGTTTATATATTTATTTATTTACTTTTGGAGAGAGAGGAAGAGTAAGAGTGTGAACGGGGGAAGAGCAGAGAGAGAGGGAAAGAGAGAATCCCAAGCGGGCTTCATGCTGTCAGCACAGAGCCCATCCCCGGGGCTCGATCTCACCAAGTGTAAGATCACGAACTGAGCCAAGGTCAAGAATCTGATGCTCAACTGACTCAGCCTCCCAGGCACCCCTGCATGTGTATCTTTCTTAAGCCTGATCTAGGGAGAGGATTCATGGTAGTTGCAGTGAGAGACCCCAAGGTTAACCAACAACACGAGCTGATAAAGTAGAAAACTAACCATTTTCTTATAAAAGGCTCCTAGGTATAACAAATTGCCTGAAAATTTAGTGGTTTAAAACTTCACATTTATCATCTCAAATAGTTCCTGGGGGTGCCTGGTTAAGCGTCCAACCCTCAATTCCAGCTCAGGTCCTCATCTCACAGTTTGTGTGTTGGAGCCCAATGTTGGCCTCTATGCTGACATCGTGGGGCCTGCTTGGGATTCTCTGTCTCCTGTCTCCCTCCCTCTGCCCCTCTCCTGCTTGCTCACTCTCTCTCTAACATAAATCAATAAACATTTAAAAAAAAAAAAGCTCCTGAATGTCAGGAATTCAGGAGCATATCATAGCTGGATGGCTTTCGCTTGGGATCTCTCAGGAAGTTGTGCAAATGTGAGCTAGGGCCCTGGCCATCTAAAGCTTAGACGGTGCTGGAACATGGGATTTCTTGTTCAGTGCCAACCAATCCCTGATTCGTACCTAAGTAAAATTCTGGCCTCTGTTTCTGCAGTTGCTCAAAGTTTTAGTTTTCTTTTTTAAAAAAATTTTTAAAAACATTTTTATTTATTTTTGAGAGATAGAGACAGAGAATAAGCAGGGGAGAAGTAGAGAGAGAGAGGGAGACACAGAATCTGAAGCAGGCGCCAGGCTCTGAGCTGTCAGCACAGAGCCTGACATGGGGCTCGAACCCATGAACTCAGATCATGATCTGAGTCGAAGTCTGACACTCAACCAACTGAGCCACCCAGGTGCCCCTCAGAGTTTTAGTTTTCAATATAATAATATTTGCGTAGGAGGCCCTGAGTCTTTCTAGTATTCTGTCCTGAATATTCCTGCTGGGAGTAGCTTATTAGTAGGGAATGTCTTCTCTTTGCATTTTTCTCTCCGCTAGGTCCTTTCTGTGTTGTTGTTTTAAGATTACTTATGCACCCACCTCTTGTGGGTCAGTGAACAAAGCTGATCACTGTCCTGGATAACACTATCCATAGACAGACAGGTCCCTGCCTAAGTGCCGCTTCCATCCAGAAGACAGGAATCAGTCATTCATTTGAAAATGATTAAATACTTGCCAATGTGCTTTAGGGGAAAAAAAAAAAAAAGGTTCTGTGAAGATAGTGAAGGAACCTGTAATAAGATCTTAGCTAGTTTGTGTTTTTGCTTCATCAGCACCTTGTCCTTTGTGTTTTGTAGGAAGAATACCTACCTTTGGGTTTTTTTTTAAATCAGAAACCTCCATTCTGGGCAGAAACATGGAAACTATTCCACACCCTACTCTACATAAAATACACTTACATCCTCCCTGACAGCACACATTCAGGGGATTTAGTGTAGTTCTATAGAGTCATCTCATTTACTTAAAAAAAAAAAAATTTCTTTAAAGCTTAGATTTCTTCTCCACTCATCTGTGAAGTTCTTTTTTCTCTCACTGGCCTCTCTCCTCTCCTCCAACTCTGCCAAAATGTTGTGAGAGTTTCTTGTGCACCCTCTTCCTTCCTTACCCCACCACATTTTTGAAAAGATGAGATACTATACAAAGTTGGGAATCTACTATCTTCTTTTTCTGAGCTCTTTATATTTTGAGATTTATTTCTAACTAGAGAAAGAAAAACTGGAAACCTGGTGATTTCAGGTATGGAAAACTGACTGCCTGTCCCTGAACCATGATGGGATCTTCCCGGGGAGATCTTAAAGTCAGGGAGCCATTGACAAGATCCCAGCGGGTGTTGATTGGCTGCATCTTTACCCCCATCCCTGAGAATTTCTGACACTGTGAGAGAGGAAAATCCTGAACAGAGAGGGTCATAGTACAGTAAACCTTTGAAACAATTTTAAATATGTAAAAAGGATGCAATAAATGATGTTTTCATTTGTAGCTGTTTTTATTTGATTCCCCACACAGTATTTGTAAAGGTTTTTTAGTGGTCACATATCCTTTCTCTTTCCCCTGGCCCTCTTTTTCTTCTTTTTTTTTTTTTTTTTAGATTTAGTTATTGAGAGAGAGAGAGAGAAAGAAAGAGAGAAAGCGTGCACATGTGAGCAGGGGAGGGGCAGAGAGAGGGAGAGAGAGAATCCCAAGGAGGTTCTGCACTGCCAGTTCAGGGCCCAACGCAGACCTCAAATCCACGATCCATGCGAGATCATGAGCTGAGCCAAAATCAAGAGTCGGACACTTAACTGACTGAGCTACCCAGTGCCTTTTCCTAACTTGTTCAGCTGCAAATTTTACCACTATGAACGTTTTCAGAGCTGACATCCCAGGGTTGGAGAGGGACTGATGGTCTTCTCGGTACTGTATAATTTTCCAGAGAGAGTCTTAAGGTATCAAAGAAGGGGCTAAATCAAGAATATACCACTCGCCTGGCACACGCGTACCTGCCGGACAGGGAAAGCCCAGCGGTAAGCAGTCAGGGAAGCTGCCCTCCTCAGGGCTGGCGATGCCTAGCCATCGTGAGAGCAGTTCACAGCGGAGCCCCAGGGGATAGCATATATATCTCCTTTCACCTTCAAGTAAATGAACATAAATTAGATGAATCTCAGTAGCAAATCTTCTGTAACCTTGAACTTGTAAGTTCTTCCTATAAAATGTCATGAGTGTAATGTATTAAGCTGCAGGATGCTTCCAAACTCACCAGCACTTCCAAACACCTGAAATACACATAAACTTCTAAGCTTAAAAGACTGTCTTAGAGAGGAATGAGCTTGCTTGTTATGGAATTTTTGTTGGTGCTAAAACATAGATATCCTAAAGATTATTATCTCCATGGTATCTTTTTTTTTTTTTTTGGTCATGTTATTTTTGAAAATGACTATGGTTGGGGCACCTGGGTGGCTCAGTCAGATAAGTGTCCAACTTTGGCTCAGGTCATCATCTTGCAGTTTGTGAGTTTGATCCCTGCATTGGGCTCTGTGCTGTCAGCTCGGAGGTTGGAGCCTGCTTCAGATTCTGTGTCTCCCTCCCTCTCTTCGCCCCTCCTTCACACATGCTTTATCTCTCAAAAATAAAAACATTAAAAACATTTTTTTAAAAATTTAAAAAAGGAAAGTGACTGTGGTTATTTTTGTTTTACTGCTTATTAATTTTTTGAGAGACAGAGAACAAACGGGGGAGGGGCAGAGAGAGAGGGGGGCAGAGAGAGAGGGGGCAGAGAGAGAGGCGGCTCTGCTCTAACAGTAGAGAGCCTGATGTGGGGTCGAACTCACGAACTATGATATCATGACCTGAGCCAAAGTTGGACACCCAGCTGACTGAGACACCGGGTGCCCCAAAAGTAACTATGGTTATCGTTTTTGTTTTATGTTCTTCTTTGAGGTTGCTTCTAGGAAGGGACTTAAGCATTCAAAGTGGAGTGTGGTGGAGAGACAGTGAGCAAGCAAAAATCTGGCCAAATAAGTGGGATTGAAGGCATTTACAGTTTTAAAGTTCATTTTGTCTATTTCCATTTCATGGTCCCTGTGAGTCAGTGGCACTTGCTTTTATGTGGCATATTTTCCAAAATGGTTACTGTAAACCTGTCAGACTTCAAGTGAACATTGACTGTGTTTGAGTAGAGATCCAATTACACCAGGATCATCTATTTTAACTTTTCTGAAATTTCTATGGAAGTTAGAATCTTTGAGGAATAAATAGTATTTAGTATGTTTGCCAGAGCATCATGCATGTTTTAATAATTTGTTATTTGCATTATTTCTGAATGTTTTCTAATTACAGTTTTGAGGCTCTTCCCTTCATCATAGCAAAAATACCAATGTTTTACAATGTATACATCCTGGCAACTGTCTAATTTATTTTATGTCCATATGAGTCTTCCAGATTTTTGACCTAAAATTCCCTTGCAGAGGTTTTTCTATGATACTAAAAACAAACCAAATCCCAAAAAGTGACAGCAAACATAACCATAATTGCAATAACTCTTAATTTTGGTGCATACCTAAACACAAAGTACTGCTTTTGATAGCTTCATTTTCTTATCATCATTTTATTTTTTTCCCTACTATCTTATCAGGTGCAGAGAGAGCTGGCAGCTGTGATTGCTTTGAAAGCAAGGAAGTCTGGTGAGTAGCCCTTCCAGGGCCTGAGCACATCTCAGGAAGTTGTGATGCAGAATGCAGAAAAATATCACTGTTTGTTTTTAAAATTACTGATTATCACATTGAAATAGCATAAGCTATTATATATCATGCTTTAAAATTGTACTGCCTTGTTTTAATTTATTTCATATTTTAAGGAAAAATGAAATTAACAGTAAATATGTGTGTAGTCCATTGCAACCATGCAAACAGTCTGAGCACACAGCCCAAGAAGGCACACCACATTGCGTTTACCTACCATAATGACGGAGGAAACTAACATAAAGGTGGTCTTTGTTTAAAGGTTTGTTTTTCATCTCAAAGTAGTTTCTTCTAAAAAGATTTGTGAGTGCCATGTAAAAGCAAGCATTTCATGTAAGACTAATTGAGTGGATCTGATCCCTAATACCTGTAGGATATGATCTGGAAGCGATACGTGGAGAGGAGAAGGGAGCTTTCAAATAGATTTCGAAGGAGAGAAAGCCAAACTCTGGTGAAATTCAATATGAGATGGAAACTCACTGAGGTAGAAAAACACTTAAGAGGAGTGTCAGAGGAGATATTTTTTGCTGTTCAGAGGCGATCAGTGCTGAATAGCATGACAAACAGAAGGGAGATGCTTCTTGGGTCGCGGTAAACTGGAACAAGACTTTCCAGACAGAAAGACTATGACAGAATCAAAGAGATGACAAAAATTAAAGACATAAATGGAACAGAAATATCTTGAGAACATGAACCATGCATTTTGCCTCTTTTTTTTTTTCCAATTAGAACCTCTAAGGAAAAAAAAAGAAACTCTAAGAATTGGCTTTTCTCTGTTAGCTTTTGAATCAAACATCCCTTAGTATAAATTAGCTTATTATATTTGTACTATTTTCTTAGTTGATTTGGCTTGTGCAGAGGACACAGAGACTGTATGCCGTGAAGGTAGAGGAGGATGCAAAAGAACAGCGATCTTGACGCCGAGTAATCGTGAACAGAAAGTACAGCCTGAGTGGGGCTCCTCAGTGCCAGGATTAGATCTTGGCTGTTTGCACAGACGGAGGTCAAGATGGACAAAGGATATCAATATAAAGGTTTCGGGAGGGAGGGCCTAGAAATTAACTGTGCTAGAGCTGCTCTTGTTTTCTGTTTTCACAAGAAGACAAAGCTTCCAGTCTGTTTGAATTGGAATGGCAGTGCCTTTGAGAATAGGACTTTTTTGTGTGTGTCAGGAAATGTTAAGGGAAATAAAAAACTTCCAGTGTGTCATGGCTGGAGAAAAATAGAGTAAATAACTCTAGATAGGGAGGCTGCAGAAGTGAAGGGGTGGGCCCTGTGGCGATCGGAACGAGTGCCGTTGGGCCCAGGTGTGCAAGCTGTGTTTGAGGAACAAAAAAGAGGTAGGAATGGCTGGAGCCAGGGGAACAAGGAGAAAAGAGGTAAGTTTTGGATGTCAAGCTAAGAAGTTTAATTTTCTGGAGGTGAAGAGAAGTAAGCAAGACCTATCCAGGTTAGATTGTGCAAAATAAAAGATTTGGTATGAAGTTAATTTTATTATACGTTCATGTGGCTGTATGAAGTGAGATCTGTTTTCGTAATTGATGTGTGGAGCTTGGAGTGGGAACACCACTTGAGCAACTTCTCAGGACAGGGAAATGGTCTCTCATACATGTACAAACAGTCATGGTTTTATACGAAAGCAATATTTCAGTGTGTTGCAGTATCCTCAGCTCTGTCATCCAGTCACTCCGTGACTGGAGGTCCGTCGGTAGCGCATCATCAGAAATGCATGTGAAGATTCAGGTAGAAAGAATCCATTGCGGTTTTTTTGAACAGTAAGAAATTAGAAACAATCCTTAAGTCCTCATGATAAAGAAATAATAAAATTGATCAGTGCAATGGAATGTTTAAACAGCTTATAAAATGATATTTTGAAGAATTGACATACTAAAAATGTTCATTGCAAAAAAATACATAATGAACATACATTACTTCTCCCTTTCATAACAAAAATAGTTTCTTACTATTACAGTAGTTTTTCACTTTTACACTGTTTAAATGAGTGTATGAAGAAAGTGAAAAGTCACTCATTATCTCACCAAAAGAGATAACCACTGATACTTTTCTTGTATATGTTTCCAGATGTTTCTGTATTAATATGTGGATACTATATTATTTTATATTAATATGCAAATTTGACAAAAATGGGATCATTTTATCTGTATTCTTTTTTTTTGAGGTAATTATATATTCATATGCAGCTGTAAGAAATAATACAGGCATCCCACATTTCCTTTTCCTAGTTTCACCTCACAGTAACATTTGGCAAAACTATAGAACAATATCACAACCAGGATATTGATTCTGATACAGAATATTTCTTCCATCACCTCAAAGATCTGTCTTGTTGCTCTTTGGTGGCTACACTGACTTCCCTCCTACCCTTTCTCCCCACTTAACCCTGGACAATTATTAATCTGTTTTCTATTTCTGTAAGTGTCCCTTAAAAATATTATATAAATGAATCATATAGTATATAATCATTTGGAAATATCTCTTTTCACTTTCCATAATTATCTGGAGATTCAATTCAGGTTGCTATACATCAATAGTTCATTACTTTTTATTGCTGTATAGTATTCCATTATAGGAATGTATGATAGCATATTTACCGTTCACCTATTAAAGGACATCTGGATTATTTTCAGTTTGCACCTATAATGAATTAAACTACATCTACAAACATTCACAAATTGGTTTATATGTGAACCTAAGTCTTCATTCCTCTGGAACAAATGCCCATGAATACGGTTGCCGGGTCGTTGGGTAGTTGCATGTTTAGTTTTTTAAGAAACTACCAAACTGTTTTCTAGAGTTGCTATCCCATTTTACGTTCTTGCTAGCAATGTGTAAGTGATTCAGCTTCTCCACATCCTTGTCAGCATTTGGTATTGTCACTGGTTTTAATTTTAGCCATTCTAATAGACATGAAGTGGCATCTCACTTTTTGCATTTCCCTAATGGCTAATGATAATTGAATGTCTTTGGTTGCTGATTTGTCACCTGAACATCATCTTTTGTGAACTGTCTCTTCATGTCTCTTGCTCTTTTTGTAATTGAGTTGTTGTTTTCTGTTGCGTTTTAAGAGTTCTCTACATATTGTAAATGCCAATCCTTTGTTGGATATGTGGTTGGCAAATATTTTCTTCCAGTCTATAGTTTGTCCTTTTGTTTTCTTATCAAAGTCTTTCACAGAGCAAAAAATTTTAATTTAGGAAAAGTCAACTTATTAATTTTTTCAATGGCTCATGTCTTTTTAGCCCACTTTTTAGCAAGATTTTTTTTTTTTTTTTTACTTTTGAGTTTTAAGAGTTCATCACATATTTAGAGGGACAGTTCTTTTTCAGGTGTCTTTTTTGCAAATATTTTCTCCTAGTCTGTGGCAGGTCTTCTCATTCTCTTTACATTGTCTTTTGAAGAGCAGATGTTTTTAATTTCAATAAAGTCAAGCTTATCTTTCTTTTATGGAATCATGTCTTTGGTGTTGTAGCTAAAAAGCCATGCCATAGTCAAGGTCATCTAAGTTTTCTCCTCTGTCATATTCTAGGAATTCTAGGAATTTGCATTTTTTTTAGTAGATATGTGATCCATTTTGAGTTAATTTTTTAAGTTTATTTATTTTGAGAGAGAGAGAGAGAGACAGAGAGAGAGTGCACATGAATGAATGGAGGAGGGGAAGAGAACGAGAATCCCAGGCAGGCTCCGCACCATGAGATCATGACCTGAGCCCAAATCAAGAGTTCAGCGCTTAACCAGCTGAGCCACCCAGTCGCCCTTTGAGTTAACTTTGTGAAAGGTGTCAGGACTGTGTCTAGGTTCATTTTTTTTGCACGTAAGCACCTAGTTGTTTGAGCATCATTAGTTGAAAAGACTCTCTTTTATCTGTTATATTTTATTTGCTCCTTTATTTGCTCCTTTATCAAAGGTACTAATTTCTGTGGGTCTGTTTCTAGGCTCTCTACTCTATTCCATTGATCTATTTCTCTGTTATTTTGATGATACTCCACTGTCTTGATTACGGTAGCTTTAT
The DNA here is from genome assembly GCF_006229205.1 of Suricata suricatta. NCBI lineage: Eukaryota > Metazoa > Chordata > Mammalia > Carnivora > Herpestidae > Suricata > Suricata suricatta. Next base: position 96,557,102 of record NC_043701.1, on the reverse strand, counting down.
AGTAAGTGTCAACATCATGTAGTGTCAGTCATCCAACTTTGTCCTCCTCCTTTACTAACATGTTGGCTATTCTGGGTCTTTCTCCCTCAGTTTATTGATATCCACATCTATATCTATTGTCTTTTATAATTGGTATTTTTTGCTGCATGAGAACCCTTGATTTTGTGTCTCGTAAAAGTGTTGAACTCAAATGAATTCTAATAGCTTGTTTTAAAATGATCTTGGATTTCCTCTACGGGCAAATACATCACCTATTAATAATGACTAGTTTGTCTCTATTTCATCAATCCAAATATTTATCTTGTGCTATTTCATTAGCCACTGTCCTCCAAAATAAGGCTGACTAATGTATTGATAATTGGCATTATCATTTAAAGTCTCTGACTTTATTTTAAAGTTTATTTTTACTTATTTTGGGAGAGAGAGAGAGAGAGAGAGAGTGCAAGCAGGAGAGGGGCAGAGAGAGAGGGAGACAGAATCCTAAACAGTCTTCGCACCGTCAGCACAGTCTGATGCAGGGCTCGAACTCATGAATGTGAGCCTTGACCTGAGCCAAAGTCAAGAGTAGGACATTTAACTGACTGAGCCACCCACGCGCCCCTTGTCCCTGACTTAAACTGAATATAGTATTTTCTAGTTAGAAAAGTAACATGAGTGAACAAGATTGTTTTAGGGAAAAACAAAGACATTTCTCTCATGTACCTCAAACAAAGTTGGTAAGCAGTTTTGGGACAGAAATACCCAGCAACTTGTATATTAAAATATTCAGAGAATCCAAATATGAACGCACTAGAGATGCTTATCTGTTTCACTCTATACTCTCACTGCTTGAGTTGGCATTGATTGTAGGTGAAAAATAACAATGACAAGATACAAGAGAGGCTGTCCTAGATGTTGCATTCATTCATGCCTTTTTCAGATTCTAATTTGGCACCTGCTGTATGCCAGGTAAGTGGAAGATGTGAGAAAACAATAGCAAAGATAAACATGGCCCCTGCAGTTATTAAACTAGAACATGTTTCATAAATGAAAAACATTAGTGAGTCACTGTTTGAAAAAGAAAAACTTATTACTGTGTAGTTAGGAGGTGATAAAATGCAGAGACATTAAGCATAGCCTTAATTAAAATAGGGTTCCAGCTGCAGAATGGTACTTTCTGTGCTTGATATTGTTTTCTAATACTATTTTGAGAGTATTTTTTAAGGAAGAAGAAACAGAAGTTGATATGTATCTAATAAAAAGTATTAAAATGATAGTTGGCACATCTGGGGCGTGACAGAAGGAATTGATTACCCTAATATCTTACGTCTTGCAGTAAAACTGTTAATTAGGGCTCAGGTGGTCCTACCAGATTTATGTCTCATTGCCAAGGGTTATTAAACTAAGAATTCATGTAAAGCAAAAGTTTTTGATTTCAGATCACCATACAAACAGAAATAAAAGTAACTGCCAATCAATAGATTATATAAATGATTCAAGACTCTAGCTTAGTAAAAAATCCATTTTGTTGTAATTTTCTAAAAGGCCATTAGGATGTGCCTTTAAACAGTTTTTTCCTTCAAATGCTAACCTTACTGAGCGTGAATTGCATTTTAAGTCTTCAGGAGATTTACAAAAATTAGCACAGATATCCTTGCACTTTCTTTTTGTTCGATTGCTTATTCTGCTGCTAATGTTAGCTAATTAGAGTCTTGGGAGATATGTTTTTCCCCTTTTCTAGGAATCCACAGCCAAAGCACTTTTAGCTCTCATTATCTCTAGATCATAGGAAATTGTGCCGTGGTGGGCTTCTATTTCTGGAACGCCAGAAATACCATATTGGTAAATCTCCTCAGCAGTTGTTATATTTTACTCTGTCTGCTTAGTCCATAGTCAGTTGCATGCTTTAAAACTAAGTATCCAGAATATTAAAGTTTGGGAAAGAAGGAGAGGGGTTCTAGACTCTATTTATGCCCTTAACTGTTACTGCGACCTTAGCAGTGATTGCAATTTGTATCATGAGGAGATTGGTATAGAAGCTGATAACCTTAGAGATTCCTTTCAGCTCTGATATTTAATTACAGCAATAAATACTCTTCTTATTAATGGCAGTTATCCTTAATGGAGTCACAACCTCGGGAATATTTTATTCTGGACTCTTAGGTGTGGGTACTAAAAAAACAAACTGAAAACCTTAAAGGGAATTTATTGGCTCAGAGGGTCTATGGAGTTAGTCTCAGCAGAAAGCGTGAAGCTCTTTGCTGGCAGTTCCGACCCAAGTCCTGGTGGGGACCTTGTTGGAAGAATGACATGCCTGCCATTGGAGCAGGAGAAGCATGGCAGGGGTGGCTGGAGAGGACAGAATACCCTGCACAAGACACATGGACTGAGAGGCCACGATGCATGTGGCCCCTCGAAGAAAACCAGCAGAAGAGGGAGTGGCTCTGAGCAAATACAACCTGGGCCCCCCTCCCCCCAACCAGGAGTTGTTTGTGTTGTGTCTCAATCACAAGATCTAGGGAGGAAGTGCTGTGCTTGGGGTCACTTAGGCTGGAAAGCCACAGTCAGAATGCAAACCTGAGTTTTTCTTTTCTTTTTTTTTTAATGTTTTTTTTAAATTTTTTTCTATTTTTGATACAGAGAGAGTCACAGTATGAAAGGGGGAGGGGCAGAGAGAGAAGAGGACACAGAACCAGAAGCAGGCTCCAGGCTCTGAGCTAGCTGTCAGCATAGAGCCTGACGCGGGGCTCAAACCCATGAACGTGAGATCTGACCTGAGCCAAAGTTGGACGCTTAACCGCCTGAGCCACCCAGGTGCCCCAAACCTGAGTTTTCAACACCCAGTCTCTAGTTTTTCCAACTACACTGTGCCCCCTTCCTCGTTAGTGATTGATTTTCTGGATTATGAGAGTAAAGATGTGATTTGTGAAAAGACATTCCCGTTTGCCACGTTTGTTCCTGGAATGGAAAAAACCAGATGAAAAAGCTCATACACTTTCCAGATAGCAGATAGCATTTTATTTTCTCTTTCCAGGATAAATCAGCCAGGGATTCAAGTTAAAGTGTTATTTGTGTACCAATATATTGTATTATTTCTTTGGGATAGTGAAAAATATATAACATAAAATAGGTTAAAATAGCTTTACTCTATTGTGTTTAATTTTAGCTTTTTATAAACAATATTTTTTAATAGGCTTTAATAGAAAGGATGAAAGGGAAGCCAGTGTTTTACATTGAAGTTAAATTGTTTCACCTCGCCCTCTTAGATCTTCATGTTTGTTTTATCAAGTCTTTGGATATTATATTCAAGCTTAATTAGGCATTTAAATGGGTGTGTGATTTCAGCACTTGCTTGTCACTGTTTGCCTGGCAATGAACTCTGCATGGAACACATTCAAGCAGACAACCCCTGGATCTGGTAACTCCGGGTGGACCCATCAGACAGGTTGAAGGTCTTTATCGTTCTGCTAGTCTGGCTCAATCGCCAACTTTGAAGATCTATTAGTAATGATCACTGGTCATCAGAGACACGTACTAGGAAATTTTAGCAGTTTTCAGCCCCCTTCTTAAAACTATGTCTGTAAAATTGGGAGAAATGAAATGTTGACAGGAAGCTCTGATGTGAGGCTTGAGGTCTGACACAATTGAAGAGACATATTCTCCTTCAAGGCAGAAGCATTACAAAGACAAGTTATTCATGTTGCTTTGTCATGAGAAGTGAAATAGATTGATTATTTTTTAGCAGTAGAGAATAAGGCTTTTCTTTTGGCACATTCAGAAGACAAAAAAACTTAACCATTAAACCTATGGAATTGCTCTGACGTTTATGGTCCTCTAAATTTTCACTTTGTATTTTTAGCTGACAGATTTCTTCTTATAATGGAGAACCCTGTTTGACTTGACCCTTTCCCTTTTATAAACACATAGCTCATGCATAGGAGGATGCATGATAAAATGGGACTTGAAGGAAGGTGTTAATAATAAAGTCAGGGGCCAGCAGAGACAGCTTCACATGTCGTACTGTTCTTGCTGTGTCAGACTCTTTCTGCCTTTCTGGTTTTCTGTGATACTTTATGTTGAAAATTGAAACCTTAAATCTGTAGTGATCTTCTCTTACATGCGTTTTCATCTCTTCTCTGAGCGCTCTAATATTGAATGTTTGATCTAAAAAGGGCTATAATGACAGAAGTCGGTTGCCTGTGTTTTAAGTAATTAAGATGTCTTAGTTTTTAGTCATAGTTTCAACCACTGAAGTTTTCTTAAGTTTTCCATAGCCTGTCCTCTGAGGATGCACCTTGTTCGCTCACAATGGATATTTCCACATAGTTTGTTTTTTGTGCTTTTCTTCTTCTTCTTTGCCACCTCTTGGATGCCATGCCAGCCAGCGGCCAGCACGCTCACCCGTGGTCAGCACAGACCTACACCGATTGTCTTGTAGCCCCACTGAATGTGGTGTTCAGCACTTGTCAACCAAGAGGAAAGAAGCAGCATATGTTTTCCCCTAAAATAATCAACACAACGTTGTGGTCTTCCTGATTGATTGATGATGTAGGATGTTTTCCCTGGAAGAGAGAGCTTCGCCTAACACCGTGCTGATTGTTGAAGCTTGTAAAATCTCTCTTCTTCTCTGGTGCTATAATAACTCCTTGTTCTAACATTTCCAGAGACGGCTCTTCTGTCCCTGCTTGCTGACAGGTTTTGTATGTGCGCACCCCATCTCCACCGGGCGTGATGTTATCAGAGATCAGTTCAGTGGTTGACAGGTTATATATTCCTTTTTTTCCAAAAGGACATAAAACCATAATAAGAGCCTTAATATGGTAATTATCAATGCAATGTAAAGTTAAAGGATCTTTGAAAATGTGAAACTCTTGCAATCAAGAAAATAATAGCATTGGTAAAACCCAGGACAATTGGAAATGCTTACAGCAGATGCTTTGTAAATTTCTCGAGCTCTCCCACTGGGATACAAAGAAAATTGCCTTTAAAAAAAATCCCACGACACTGTCTTTTGTAATTAGAGCTATTAAGTCGAAATGATAAATAACCATTCGATGGCATACTATAAAAGAAAATAGCCCTTTGCCCTGATTTCTCCTTGAATAGCAAGAGATCTGAGAGTATTGAGGTTGGGCCCCTTTAACTCTGAGCATTGTTTAGAATTTAGGAAAGCAACCAAGCAGATTTTCTTTTTTCATCCTTCACCATGGTCGTGTCCATTAGGATAGTAACTGAAACTGGTGTACCAAGGAGGTGAATAATTAAAACCACAACAGAGTGTGTTCCAGAATGCAAGGTTTCTGTTTTCAAATCAAAGTGCTCTGGGGCACTTCAGTGGCTGCATGTGATGCTTATAAGGCTCAGTAGACAAAGGTAATTATCACTCCGAAGGGGCTAGCTAGTCCCTGGCTTAGAGTATCATACACTGGGAAGGAGAACTCACCGAGCCCTGATGGCCCCTGTCCCTAGGAATGTCAGGGCTCACAGACCAGGCTCTTGTCTTGTGTGATTTTGACAATGATTTTATGTCATTCAAATGTTTACCTGCTGGTGCCTATGTTTTATGATTGTCGCCAAGCCTCCCTGAGGTTCGGAGCAGAGAGGTGGGTGGAAGGCAGGAGAGAGACTCTCAAGGAAGAATCAGGTTTTCTATTTGAGTGCCGGAAAACGGCTTCTAGCACTGCAGCTCCTGGGAGCGTTATTTTCTGTGAGGAAACTCGATGAGTATAATGAGTGTACCCTGTGCATAAATTCAATATTAGTTCTACACCCAAGGTCAAGTGAAAGTTAATGACCATTTGCACACCAGAGATCTGAAACCCACATTCTGCTCCTTTCTCATAATGACAGAAAAGGAGAGCAATTTATATTTAAATTGATTTAAATTTCAAAGCATAAACACAGAGGTCTCCCTGGCACTCTTTCCTTGTCAGTGAAACTTCCTGGCAGGGCTCGACTTTCATAAGAAATCCAGCCCCATCCCACTGCAGTTCCCTGGTGTGGACAGCTGTCTTGTTTTCTGGGGAACTACCCTCTTCCCACCCTGCTGGGTTGGTGACGCCAAGTCAGAAGCCAGCAGTGCGATCAGGGCCACTTTCTTTAATGATTTAGGTTCTGCATTTGTTGAGCTAATTAGCTGATTGAGGCAGCTAATGGGTGTCTGTAATCCACTGTTGACTGGGCACCTTCTCCCCAAAGCCTGGCAGCTCCTTTGTTCTCAGTCTTCTGGGGAGTAGGCGCTGCTTCCCAGATGAACATATGATCCATGCCGGCCAGCCCGGGAGGCTGCTACGCTAATTACCAAGTGAAGGTCCACGCCTGCGTAAAGCCCTGTGGCTGACCAGTGCTTGGTGTACGGATGAAGGTTCGCGTTTGAAGGGGGCCCGGGTGAGAGGGGGAAGGAGGATTGATCTATGGTCCATTTTCAGAATTTATAACTCTGTGATTGCTTCTGTGTATACCCCCCAAGGCACAAAGTAAAAGCAATCTGGTGATGTTTTAAAATATGAAATACTGGAAGATTTGAGGATGATTAGATAATTAAATGGAAAGCTGTATTAACATGGCTAAAATCATCCCCTTATGAACTAAAAATATTACTTAAAAAGAAGAAGCCTTGCCATATGCTGTTTTTTTTATATAAAGTTAAGAAGTTTTACAGTCCGGTAAACACAGCTTCCTACCAAAATCCCGCAGTCGTAGGTATGTGGTTAGGAAGTTTGGCCCCATGCTGCCTGGTGTTCATTTACTCTGGTAAGTCAACTGGCTTCCGTCAGCCTCGGTTTCCATATTTGATAAAAGACTTGGTTGATGCCCAGAGTACCTTGCAAAGGCTGCAGGTCATGTTCTAAGTACCAAGTACTAGGCAGCTTTAGTTCTCTTTAATTGTACATTGGAACTCTTCATCATTTAATTTGCTTTCTAAACTTTTTTGACTCATTGCCTTTTTCCTCAGTGAAAATCCGCAGAAGGCCCTTTCCTCCCCATCACCCTCCCCTTCAGGGGACATTTTCTAACTCGCATTTGTATCGACAATTGAGAGCTGTCAAGGGAAATCTTTGTCTTGGCCACATGACCCAGCTCTTGTCCAGCATTCGTCACATTAAAAGTCTAATTGTATAAACAGCCATGAAAATGGAGCTGTTCTCAGTAAAACTACAATGACATGAAGACAGTGCGTGTGAGTGTAAGTAAATAATGCTCCACAGCACATACACAAAGCAAACAATTTAAGTTAGCCGAATTAGACCAACGTGAGTGATGCTGTTGTAATAAAAGTGAAATTTGCTTCATATACAACTCTTTCCATTTATGCAACACACACATGAATACCTAACATTTGAGAATTTCTATATCAGATCGTGGTTCTAGCCATTTGCTTTTTTCAGATAAATTATACAAATACTGCATTTTTGTGCTGCACACAGTGATTGAGATCTGTTTTTGGAATGAGATGGGTGATGGAAATTTTGACCCCAGAGTCTTGTAAAACCTCAGCTTCAACAGTACATTTTGACAATGTTTTTGTTTGGAGATGGAGAAAGAGAGGAGGGATAGATACTTTTTAAAAGAATCCTGGGTTTCTTTCTGAAATCAAAATTCCTCCCTGACTGAAGAGAATCTTGTTTTTCTAAAGGAGTGATTCTCAAATTTAATTTACATAGCAGTTAATTTGTATCATTTATAATTCCTGCCCTGCTCCTCCCTGCCCCCCATACACTCCAGTTCAGTGTGAATGGAGGCCCTGGTGTGTGAATTTTTAGGTGATTTAGGGGCCACAGAGAGTGAGCTACTGTTTTTTGAAGGGTGTTGGTCCTATGATCCAAGCATGGTAGAGACAAACAAAATGTTGTTTATACTTTGGCTATTAACTCATTTACTGGACAACTGCCTGACTTTTCAGTGTTTCTCTATATGACTAGAGATTTTGTCTTGGGGATGATAACGGAATTATAACACTCCTTTGTCATTGGCAGTAAAATCTTTATAAATGAAGTGAATTATTACCAAGGTTCATTTGCTGGGCAGACACAGGAATAAGGGAATGTTCTATTAAACTCACCAGGAAGACATTTGCGGGGGGAGTAGTTGGCACTGTTTGTAGAGGAGGTGAATTTAACCCTGGCCCCAAACAAGTGCCCCTGAACCAAAGCCATATCCTTGTAAATTGTGGGCTGATCCCAAGTCAATAGAACCAGCAGGCTTGTCTGGTTCCCCTTTTGCTAAAAAATGGCTGCCTTCTATCTATTGAAAATATAAACACTTAATAAAAATGAAGCATTCACATTAAGACCTATTAAAATCAATGGAGGAAGTTTGCACCTTATCATCTAATTGTTTACAAGTAGAAAGATGACTGTGGGAAATGAGAGGTTGAGGTTACTTGGTATCTGTCCTTGGGAACAGTTTTTAGGAGTGTTGCCTATAAAATTTTGCTCTACCTTTGAGAGTGAGCAAAGCATGACAGATGCCATCACCATCTCACTTTTATATATTCTTTAAAAAAATTTTTATGTCTTTATTATTTTATTTTGAGAGACAGAGAATGGGCAGGGGAGGGGCAAAGAGAGAGGAAGACACAGAATCCAAAGCAGGCTCCAGGCTCTGAGCTGTCAGCACACAGCCCGATGTGGGGCCCAAACCCACTAACCGTAAGATCATGACCTGAGCCGAAGTCGGACGCTTAACTGACTGAGCCACCTAGGCGCCCTATCACTTTTATATAGTCTTATTTTCTTCACTTTTATTTTTAGTCTTGTTTTTGAATGTTTAAAAGGCCCATTACATATATTATAGTTCCAAAGGTGAAGCTAGGTGCAGGTGATTTTCCTCTCCAAAGGAGGCCTTTAGACAGTAAACACAAATTTGTCACATGTTAGCAGTAAAACCCACTCCCCCCACCCTTCAGATAGGGCTCTCAAAGGGTGTTTGGAGATGGTCAATGAGCCCTGGCTGAGAACCTCTCTTGGTGACAGTGCAGGGGTACGAGGACATTATCTCAGCAGCCTGGGGTCCCCGGTCAGGGAAGGGGCAGATTCCATTACTGGGCTTCCTGGTGCTCGGGCAGCACACCTGGGCCACAGGCTTGACCAGTGGGCCCCTCGCACCCTCTGGTCCTCTTAGACTCATCCCTGAAACGAACTATGGCCATGTAATTCACACTTAGCATTTGTACCTAACTCCAAGGGACTGAAGTTGCATCCTTTTGTGGGTAACATTAAACCTACATGAATTCACTAATTTCAGGGTTAGTGTTAAAATCAGATGGACACTTTTGTCCAAAGATCACATTTATTTGGGTGGTTCAGGTCCCTCCAAGGAAATTTTCATGGGACCTGCTCGAGTACAGTTTTTGGTTACCTTGGTATTTCAAGAAGAAAGTCAGACAAATAAAACAACCTATAGTTTTATCAATTTTATCTGAAAAGTCAAAACACATATACTTCTATTTGAGAAGAAATGTAGTTCAGTGCCTTTGACATGAACGTGAAAGATAGTTTGGGTGCTGTATCAAAACCTTTTTTCCCCACAGGTATTTTGTCTTGGTTTTATTACCTGATAATCTGAGATTATTTTGTGAGCCATTAAAGTCCTTATATTGATACTCAGAAGTGCTCATTAACAGATTCTCACAATTATTCTTCACATGGAACGTAGGTGGGGGAGTGCTGTGTGCTTTATTTTTGACACCTGCTCTATAGTGCTCAACAAGCTGCTGCTTACTACCAGAGAGCAATATCTTAGCTGTTTTTGAGTTGAACTCTTTTTTGTCATAAATGGTCTGTTCAAGAGATTGTTCCTGCCTGGGCTAAGTTTAAAATACCGCCATTTGGATCACTTGGTCCCTGGCATGGGAGGGTCTTTGGAACCCCACAGTGCTCCTGGTTCCCTGGTCTCTGCAGAGGTGCCCGTGTGACAGTCAGGGGCCCATCTCAGCTATGTTAGGGTCTCTGGGCCTTTCTGTTCGTCTTGCCCTATATTACCTCTTGCTGAGGCTGGAAACTCTACTGTTGCCTGCTGCAAATTCCATCTAGCCTATGGCCCTCAATAAAGTAGGCTCCGTTGCAGGCTTCTGTCCCCAGGGCATATAAAACTTTTGAGACCTTGCAGATTTCCCACCCTGGGAAAGAGGAGCAACTCAGGAATGATAAGCTCTGTACCTCGTCTACCCCTTGTCTGCCCTCAGCTTTACTGTGCTCACTGCTGAATCGACTGTGAGCGTGCTGACCCCCATGCGGGGCTGGCGGTGGGCCGTGATCCAGTCTCCTCTGTGTGCCAAGTCTCAGTCTGTGTGTCCACCTACACTCCTGTTTTCGGTGTCCCCTCAACCATCTACCTGGCCTCACCTTCTGAGAGCCCAAGCCCAGCCAGGGAAGATGAGGCCCACAGCTCTTACCTTGCATCTCTACAGCCTCTTTACTGCCCTGCCCCGCCCCCCAAACCTGACAGTCCACTTGGAGTCTCCTGGGAACTGCCTTGAGCTTTTCTAGCCCATTACTTACTGACGGCTCCTTGAGGGGGGCAAGCCTGTGGCTTAGCTATTCAGGAGAGAGGGATTTGAGATTTGGAACTTCCAGAGTTGGTTCTTGATATGCAAAGAAAGACCTTTCTTTGTAAATCTTTCCCTTTCAAGGCAAAATTCTAACTCAGATGGCAGAATACAAATATTAATGACTTTGTTTCTATGTTCCTTATTTTGCACTCTACCTCAATAGTGGGTGGGTCTGATTAGGAGAAAGACCCCATCTATGGATGAAAATGCAAAAGGGAAAAAGCACATTACTGTGTTGGAGTGTAAGGTGCCTATCCTTGATCAAGCACTTTAGGTCCATCCTTTCTTCCATATACCCAGCCTATAGCATGCTGATGGCTAACATCTCTTTTTCAAGTAATGAATGAAGTTGAATTTTGGTGAATCGATATAACTTGACAAAGGTCATATGCTAGATGGACTGTAGGAATGGTGCCGTGTTTTTCCCCAAATGTGTAATAAAAAGAAGTTTCTTTAAATTCTAGCAGTATAGATTAGATGATTGTTATGGAAATTTTCACATCTTTCCCTGGCCACCTCTTGAGCTGCCTGCCCTCCATTGATTGCTGTATTGATTGAACTATTTGGTGTCTTTGCTTGTATTTGCAAACACAGTGACTCTTAGGGAATTCTTGGGGGTTCCTCTGTATGTTTTAGAATTTCCCTATAATGCCAATGAGAAGATTTAGCAGTAGCATTACTGACGATTCAGGAATTTAAAAAAGCTTAGGAGCATCATATGAGTGCAGAAAGCTGTAATGTTATTTCTAGAAAGTAGATTGCTGGTCTACTATAAAACCTTAGTTAAGTGTCCATGTAGATACGAGCTGTTGTGTTTTACAATCCTAGGGGCAGGTTTGTCTAGCTGTGAAAAGCAAATCAGGAGACTCAGGTTCAGTTCTAGCTTAGCCACGTGCCAGGACTTAGTGGCTTCCGGAGGCTCAGTTTCTTACTCTGCAAAATGGAGCTAATGGCATATGCCTCTGGGACTGTTAGGGATGGGGAGTTGAAGGAGATGCCATAAAGCATGTAGTTTCACATCCGCTCATAGTTAAACTCAGAAATTACTTTTCTTTTATTCCCTGAGATCAATCTTTTAAATGTTTAATTCCTGAGAGAGACAGAGAGAGTAAAGGATGCAGTAGGGTGTTTTTAAATAAGTAATTATCTTGCACCAACTGAGTACCAGTGCTGTTCATATCTTTACCATATGATTATAGCAGATTGGCCTGAACCTGTCCTGTCGCCAGGTCATTTCCTTGTAAGGCACTCAAAAAATGAAGGCTTTTCTGTCTCTGAAGATAAACGCTGAAGAAAAATGGTAACTAAGGTTAACTCGATTTTTTTAAATTGAGGCTTTATTTTAGTTGGATCGTGTACAGCCATCTTTGCATTAAAAGGAAGCTTTTATATATATATATGTATATATATATATACACATATATACATATATATATATATATGTTTCCTCAAAAGAGCAACTGAAGGACTTACTGGGCTCACATACTGATTAGTTCTTTATTACTCTGGCCAACGGAGCAGATATTTATGATCTAATTAAAGGATTTGATACAGGATGCAGTTTGCTCTTTTGACATTATCATTTTTCTCTGTTGAATAACTTTTCCATTGGCTGGACATGCATTAAATGGGATTCAAAAGAAAACACTATAAAAACCTATTACGAAGTGGAAGGGAGGAAGTTTGAAGCATGTAGGCTACAAGACAAAGGCATAAGAATTGAAGGGGAATCCTGTCTGCCCGAGGGCAGGATAAATCATGCAGGCGGCAGGGCAGCAGTCCAGAGCTGGTCTCTCAGTGGCATGAGCTGCTTCCAGCAAAGTGTGCAGAGCGTGGAGCATCTGATGGGGAAAATGGCAGTTTTTCAGTTACCTCTGATTTTAGCCTCCTCACTATGGATTTATTATGTTGTCTGACTGCTGTGAATTTCCAGAATTATCAACACATCTATATTCACATGTTAGTAAAAGCAATGCCTTTCTTTGGTGCAGCAAACATTTATTATCTTCTCTTGTATAAAAGCAGGGTTTAGGAAGTCTGGCGAGAGCTGACGGAAAGGGGTATGTATGTAGGAGCATTTAGCAATGAGTAAGTCATTTTGGCCCTGACTTTTACAGACTGAACTCCCTGTAGGAAATTCAAGTCAATTCTCAATTAGACTGTTTACCATGAACCTCTGGGGTTTTTTGTTTTCAGTCTCACTCCTGTTCAGTTCAGTTTGGACAGTTTAAGTCTTCACGGTGGACTGGGACAGGTAGAAAGTCAGACCTGGGTACTTTATCTCCTCTACTGACTTCCTGTGTGATTCTGGGCCCACTGGTCAGCATCAGAAGCTTCAGCCTGAATGGGTCATAGAGCAGGGATCACAGGTGTCAAAACTCTAGAAACGCAGAGCCCCAGGCTGAGCCCCACTGCACCAGGAATGCCAGGGATGGGGCCCTGGAGTCTGACTTGGTACTCAGCCCGCTATGTGACTCTTCAGTTCTCTGGGTGGGGAGAGGCAGGAGTCTGAAGGGGTGGGGGGCTGGTGTGATCGGACTCACCTTTTGTAAGTAGAATTGGGCATGTGTGTGGAGGGGAGAATGGACTGTAAATGAGGCTGCTGGGAGGCTGTTGCAGTGGCCCAGGGAAGAGATGGTACAGTCCTGAGCTCTGATCCTGACTGAGAGGAAAGAAGGTGGAGACATTTCGGAGCTGGAAGTGACAAGGTGTAGTGAGAGACTGATATGAAGGCAGAGGGGAGGGAAGGACAGGAAGACACCTGGTGATGACTTAAACTGAAATGCTGCAAGAGGAGAAAGGGGCTTGTGAAATCTGGTGGACACGGTGCTGGTGATTTCCGACCTTTGTGTCCTCACACCCTGGGGACAGAGGCAGTGACACCACACTATCGTGGCCGCTTGTACATAGCAGGTGCACAATGGTCTGAGAAATGAAAATGTTCAGAGTGTAACTGGAGATGTGAGCTGGGACTCCAAGGAGAGGGCAGAGATGGAGACACAGATTTAGAAGTAATCTGTATAACCAGGAAAACTGAAACCAGAGGAACAGATAAGACCACTGAGGAAAGAGGCAGGGAGAGAAAAGGAGTCTGCGGGAAGCTTGCATTTTCAGAGGATTCAAGGATGATAATGATCCAGGAAAGAGAGTTTTAAAACAACAGTCTTAAGTTCAGCTCACAGGCTCAACCAGTTGGGGCTGAGAAAAAGGAGTTGGGACAGAGGTGTTGTAGACGTTGGTCAGCTTTCAAAGAGAAGTGGAAATGGCACTCTGGATGGACCAGATGATGACTCTCTACAACAAATCTTTACGGTGAATACGGAGCAGTAGTTTTCAAATTTTAACTCTAAAACAAACAAAGCGAGTGATGAAGTGAAGGCTGCAACTGCTTTTCCCCCTTACTTTTTAAAGATTTGAGCATTTTGAAGCATTTGTGATTATATAGTGGTAACCAAAAATAAAAAGACTCCATCAGCGTTTCTTGCTGCAAGCTTGCTGCCATGCGTTTCAGAGGGAATGCATTGCTTGCTGGATGTGGATGGAGAGTTGTTAGGGGCCTCTTAAAATAAATATTATGGCCCCTCTCCAGGAATGGTACAAAAAATAGCTGGTTATTTAGATAATGAGGAGCTGGGTTCTGCCTCCTGTGGCCTGGAAGCACCTCGGTGTTTTCCTAACATTTTCACGCCCCCGACCCATTGAACACACAAAACAGCCACGCTTGGGACACATCTCGTTCGCATTTGTGAACAGTACCTGACGTTACTGGTTGCGATGCATTTTGATGTTCAAATTTTTTCCCCTGTTCTTTCTATTTTATTTTGTTCTGTTTCATTAGAAAAGAAAAAACTGAAAAGAAAGACTGGTGAGTCCCCACACGGACGGACTTGTCGATGTGCACTTTGACAATGCTATTCCCAGATACGTACATTATGCAGGGGAGGGCTAGCACACGTTCCTTCACCTCACCTATAAAATGAGGATGCTGTTCCCTGTCCGCATCTTCAGGTTGTATGAACATCAGATGAGAAACCCTTTATGAAAACTTCCTCCGTAAGAATGCCACAAAGGTGAAAGATGGTGTTATTGCCCAAACTTGAATTCTTGGCAAAGTACGCAGTGAATTTCTTCTCTTGACTGTATTTGGTGATTTCTCACATTGAGACTTGAAATGCTAAATTTCTCTGTGTAGTGACATTTTGGTTGATGTCTAAATAAAAACAAAATAGTTTGGTCTGTAAAGAACACTCTCAAGTATAGTCACCTAGCACGTTAGGTTCCTTGCTTTTAATGTTGTGTTAGAGCGGTTCTTTCTTACCTTTGCAAAACTGATCAGAAATTAAATGTTTCATTTTGAAAGGATACCTGTCTTCTTTGTGTTCAAATAATAATATTAGTAGAGTTATTAAGAAAGTTGTCTTAGCAGTCATCCTAGTTAGCCATGAGGAGAGAAAACCTGTTCTCCTGAAGGTACAAGGAAGTGATTATAAGGCAAGCCCTGAAATCTTGGAGGCTGTCTGCAGTAGCCCATCTGGAATGGCTCTTGGCTAACTTACAGATAGGCACGTTAAAACTAAGTTCTCTTACGTGAATTGGTGCTAATTAACCCACGTATATACTTGGTGTTCATGTGGGCTTTCATGTATACTACCGAAAATATATGCTTTAGATCTTGTGCTTGTGACTTTTGCTGTGTAAGTTATTTTCAAAGGCCTTTTCTTGCTTTTAGACTCTGTGTTGAGAGATAAGGAGATGGTTTGTGTTGGCAGAGAGTGAGGCTCCGAGCCTCCCTCAGCCCCAGAAGCTGTCATTCCTGTGTACGTGTTCCACTGGAGGGAACTGGCCCAGAATCAATATTTGCGTAGGAAATTTCCCCAGCCTACTCTTATTCTGACCAGACGAAAGAAAAATTAAGCTGAAAAAACCTAAATAACTGCTTCCTCCTCCTTCTATCATGGGAGCCACACCACTAGGAGGCATGAAGAGAAAAGTTGTCTTTGTAGGTATTGCTTGACATTGATCTTCATATTAAGGGTGCCTAGAAGACTCCCTTTTAGGTGACTGACTGTGTTTCTTATGGGAGGCTTCCCAGGGTGATCACAAATCCTCAGGAGTCCAGGAAAAATATGTTTTTGTTCCCAAGTAGTATAAGAACTACTGGCTGAAATATATTCTTGGAATCATACTTTTGCAGTACTTCCAAGAAACTGCTGTTATTTATATGTCAGAAAAGACCACACTCTTCCTTGTCATCAAGATGCTGAAGATAAGAGTCTACCAGAACTTTGAGAGTCTCTATCGTGTGCATGGAGATGGATTGCTGAATTATCTTGCCAAGTCCCTGAACGTGCTTGTGTTTGTGTTTCTTGCTCTGTGAATCGAATTGGAGGGCTCTTCAACTAATTTTGAGGTCTTCAAAGATGTGATGAGAAATGTAGTATTGTTGTGTGGGAATAAGCTAGAAATACAGGACTGAATATCCTAATCATGCTTAATGCTAATCCCATCCTCCTTTGTTTCTGTTTATATGTACTAAGAATCATGCCTAAATCTTAAAAAATAGTGTTAGCTCTCAATTCTGAAATTGGTTTTCATTGTCCCACATGTCTTATGTTAGAGTATAATGTGCAATAATAATTATTATGCCTAGGTATCAGGATGTTGTTTTAAAAACATGAATTTAGTAAGCAAAATATTCCAAAGTTTAATTTTCTTCATTTGTATCAAAACTGAAACTTCATGGGGCACCGGGGTGGCTCAGTTCGTTGAGCGTCTGACTTTAGCTCAGGTCATGGGTTCGAGCTCTGTGTCGGGCTCTGTGCTGACAGCTCTGAGTCTGGAATCTGTTTCAGGTTCTGAATCTCCCTCTCTCTCTGTCCCTCCCCCACTTATGAGGTCGGACTGTCTGTCTCTCTCTCAAAAATAAACAAACTTAAAAAAATTAAAAACAAAACTTCAAAAAGCAAATGTTCAAATTAAAGCAAAAATCAAGTGCCAAGCAAGGTCTGGTCCACACTTCATGTGGACGCACTTGTCCCCATTATACAGGTTGAGGAAAGACCTGCCTTGTTTCAGTTAAGTAGAAGGCAAATAATAGAAGTAAAAAAACTCGATAGCCATGGCATTTTTAAGTAGCATTTACAGTGTTACTCTGTATTTTTCCCTTGGCATTCTCACCTCTAGTTTTTTGAGAGAAAACAGAAGAGTTTATCTTTCTTCTCAACTTTCTTCATAATCGAGAAACAGTAGCAACAGGGGAGCCCCTTTGAACAAGCACGAATGGAACTGAAAACAGAAGAAAAGCTTCTGTCCACTTCCGCTGTTCCTGCTTTGCCTCTAGATGGTCAATGATAGGCATGAGACTAGTTATTCATGGAATTTCATAGAAGAATTTCCCTCCCCTATTTTTCATAAACAGTTAGGAAAGAAGGAGTTTATGCACGTAGGTGTAGTCAAGCCGTGCCGGTAGGGGCACTTGGGGAGGGAACGGTTCATCCAGTTAGATTTTTACAGAGCTCATACTGTGGGCACAGCACTTGAGGTGCACTCTGTGGTAAGCACCTCACAGTAGGCAGAAAAGGTATTCAAAAGCAAAGGGGGCATGAAATGATACTTTAAAAACTATAGAGCAGAGAGCATGGTATTTGGTACACAAAACACTGCAAAGTGAACCCAAAAATACAGTGCGTGACCTCACTGTCAGCAAGGTTGGCAGTGTTTCTGCGCTGCTTTTGATGGAGAGTAGAATAAATGGCACAGAAAACAGAAATAACTTATTTTACTTATCCCTGATTGCCTCATCTCCTCATCTCTCCCTGCCCCCAAGCGTATTGAATTCATTGGCAAGTGGTATCTGTTTTGTGTAAAAGTTCAGCTCAAATTCTCCATGTTTCTTCAGCTCGTTCCCATGTCCCTTGTCTGAACCATCATCCCCTCTAGTCAATATGTCAGCAATTGGGGGCACCTGAGTGGCTCTGTTGGTTAAGTGTCCAATGTTGGATTAGGTCATAATTTCGTGGTTCATGGGTTTGAGCCCCGCATCCAGCTCTGCACTGACAGAGGTTGGAATTCTCTTTCCCTCTCCCTCTGCCACTCCCCGGCTCGTGCTCTCTCTATCAAATAAACACAGAAACTTAAACAAAAAAGATGTCAGCAAGGGTCACCCAAGTGGCCTCCCTATTTCCCGTCTTACTTCTCTTAAGCCTGTTCTCCACAAAGAAGCCCAAAAAAACTTTGGGAAATACATATCAAAGCATGCAATTCTAATTTAAAATTCTTTTGTGCTCTCCCACTTTCTTAGGCTAAAATCTGAATTCGCAGTGGGCTGTGCTTTCCCCAGGGTTGTCTGCTGTCACTCTCACCTGTCTTGGGTGGCTCTATCTGTACCTGGAGGTCTCTGCCCAAGTGTCATTTCTTCAGGGAACTACCATCGCTGCCTCCCTCCCTAAAGTGACATCTCCCAGTTGGTTTTTTGTCATTTCCCCATTTTTCGTGGCATTTCTAATGCCGTGTTACTATTGTTATTATTATTATTATGGTTATAATTATCATTGTTGTTATTGTTAGCTGTAGTAGTAGTTGCTGTCGTTCACAGTCGGTCTCCCCAGCCAGGACGCGTACTTCATGGAGTCCCGGGTTCTCTGCCTTGTGCGCAGGCGCAGCCTCAGTGGCAGGCACCCGGGCAGCCTTCATTAAACATTTTTAGGGTGAAAGAGCAAGCTGGACAAAGAGCAAAATAATCAAATCATTCTGCTGGGATCAGGGTTGCACTGACTGTCCATGTGAAGTGGGAGATTAGGAGGAAGTTAGAGAATTCAAGGAAGACCGTCAGTGACAAATAGAGAATTTATACTTGATAATATAAATGATAACATAGACCAAAACATGGTACTGATTATGTTTTTTGAGACTGATTATTTTAGCAATTGTGCCCCAGCTGGATTGTATTAAGGAGAGGATGGAATCAAGACCTTTGTCTTTGGAAGTTATTGTGTGAGCGCAGAAGGGGCGATAAGGACTTGCATAGGGAGATGCTGGGGAGAAGAGGTAGATTCAAGATTCCCCAGTTTGGAGTTTTGTGGTAACAGTGCACTGAGCATCTAAATATACAGTTTACTTTCTTATTATATGACCGTAAACTACCAGCCAAAAAACCCACATTGTTTAAAAAAAAAATACTGTTCTCAGATCAACTTGATAGAAGCTTTCACCTACACCCCACATCCCTTTTGAATGAAGCCTAGTCCTGACAGGCCGATGTCAGGAGGGGTCCAGATGAAGAGAAGAAATGAGAGCAAACTGTTCTGCTGCTAGTGATTCAGTAAGCAGGAAAATGTACATGCCCAATGCCATTAAACTTTCATCCAAATAATTAAAAATAGCACTGACATTTACATTTTGTGAATCTCCCTTTCATTGTTTTTTTCTTGCCAAACTGCCATCTAAAAAAAATTTAACATTCTTTTTCTCTTCTTTGCTTAAAGCACTTGAACAAGATGAAGACAATGGTGACAAACACGTAATTGTGACAGAAGCTGAAGGTGTTCCAGATTCTCAGGTATGATCAGTTCTGTGACGGTCCCTCGTTAGCCCTGTCTCGTGCATTGAGAGTTGTAAGATAATGCAGGTGTTGGCAAATGATCCAGCTTTGACCTTCTGTGTTGTGCAAATAGTGATATTACTGAGAAGAAAGTGCTTATTTTTGATAAAGAGGCATTTCACAAGAAGGGCCCTAAATTGTTAATGATATTTATAATTTGACTCATGAGAGACGGAAAGATAGGCAGACATACTCCACTTCCCATAGAAAGCAAGGAAAGTAAGTGAAGAACCGGGAGAGGCTACCTTAGGACGGACCACCCCCCAGAGACGGCCGAGAAGAATCTTCTGGCTGAACAGCCCTGACAGCCAGGGCTTGGCCACCCAGAGGAGTGTGACGCCTCACATGCCACAGATTCTGTTCCAACACTCAGTGTCTAGCTGACGGAATAAAACCCTGAGCCGCTCTGGCACTCTCAAATGCTAACTTGCTGTAAATCAGAGCATTTGAAGATTCTTGGCTTAGTTGACCCATTGCACTTGATCTTCCAAGTTCTGTATCTGTTGATTCTGGTCAGAATAATTACATGAGCTTTTTCAGTCAAGACGGCACAGGCTGTACTGTTCAGGAAGTTTATATAAGGAATTGTTCAGAATTGTTTTCCTGTGGTCATACTGAACATACTGCAGTCCTCAAGTTCATACTGAGTTCGTGTTTCAGGCTTTTAAGCAAACCTGGTCAGGGATTCCCAACCTAGTGTATTCTACACTTTCTCAAAATTTCTTAAATCATTAAATTATTAGTGAGACAGATATTTCTAAATGTAAACTGTTTTGAACTTACTCTGTGGGCAAAAGTCTGTTTTAATGCAATTCTATTTCTTTGTCTCAAGAGGCATTTGAGAATGATCCGGCTTTTTGGGATTTTGTGATTTTCTTCCCCACCAGTGCCGTAACTACACAATTAGGAGATGCTCAGAGGGATAAAATAATGAAACCAAAAGAAACCAGTGAGTCAATGATTAGATCAGGAGTAGATTTTGTTTAGGTTTGAAACGCAAAGGTTAAGTTCACTGGAGGCATAATGGTGGGTGTTACAGGCCAAGGCCACGGAGGAAGGAAGGCAGCTGTGACCTCATCTGACGCATCTAAGAATGTCTGGCCTGCCACCACGGTGCGAGCCCCAGTTTTCAGTTTGATTCTGCAGATCTGTCTTTCCAAATGCTCTTGGTAGAATCCTCCATAGCTCAAGTGGTGTAGGGTAAGTTCAAAGAAAACTTTGAGAATTTTACCATCAGATACCTAGGTAGAATTAGAAATAAATGTATCTGGGGCACCTGGGTGACTCCCTCGGTTAAGTGTCCAAATCCAGCTCAGGTCATGATCTCACAGTCTGTGGGTTCAAGCCCCGCATCAGGCTCTATGCTGACAGCTAGCTCAGAGCCTGGAGGTTGCTTCGGATTCTGTGTCTCCCTCTCTCTCCACCCCTCCCCCGCTCACTCTCTGTCTCTCTCTCTCAAAATAAAATAAAGACATAAAAAAAATTAAAAAAGAAATAAATGTATGTGAGTGCACATGTGTGCCCTTGACGCCAAAGTTTATTAATTTGGTGTTTGGTGTGTGTACATATAATTATCTGTATGCCGTGCTCTATGGTATTTCACATTATTGCAGTCTTCACTCCAGAGCATCTTTTAAGCAAGTTAAGTAGAAATTGGTTTCCGACTCCTTCCCCATCTGTGACAAAATACATCACTAGGGGGAAAATGCCCTCAGGTGGTTGAAAACGTTGGGTATGTAAAGGGTTAAAGTGGGAAGACTGGGTCTTGTTGTATACAGCTTTCCCACCTATCCGAAAAGTCTAGTTCTCTCCTCATGTGTTCGCTCCTTTCTTCCTTTTCTCACTAAAAATACCTCTCCTGCCTAAGAAACTCCCGGCTTTAATGCAGTGACGTGTGGGTGGAGTGAAGGGAGCATGGAGACCTGGGTTTGCATCCAGCCCTTCTTCCAGCCTGTGCCTTTACACAAGCACACACGTTCCCTACCCGCTAACCCTGGGGGCTGCTGTAGGGTAGCATCCTCGTGCTGTCCCCATAGTGTCCCTGCATGCAGAGCCCCTGCAAGTGACTGTCTGCTTGATTTTCATCTCTGGAAAGCAGAGCTATTATAAAGTTGTCTTGAGGTCGAAACGAAGCAGCATAGAAAATGCCTGCCATCCTGGCACGCCAGCGTTTCTGTAAACGTCAGGCAGCACACGGGAGGAACGGCGTGCACCCTCCAGGGCCAGACTGGCTGGGCTCTCCTCTGGGCTCTGCCCCCGTAACCTTGGGCAAGGACTTCTCTCCTGGGCCAGAGAGTCCTGTCGCGTGGTCGCATTGAGAGTTCACTTGTGTAGCAGTGCGGATGCTGTAAACACTCTCCTAAGCTATGTGTTTTCTAAACGCCGCAGCAAACTCTAAGAGGTAGGTAACGTGTTCACCACCACTTCACAGACGAGCTGGCGAGTGCGAGGGCCAGGAGTCGGACCATGCAGTCTGGCTCTGACGTCCTGGCTTTCAGTGCCTATACCAAACCACCTTTCTGACGTCTGTAAAATGGGGATGATTGCTGAGGGGTTTTGAAGATTAGATGAATATATGTGAAACAGAGCAGTGTGTGGCACAGAGTGAGTACTCAGGAAAGTGAGCCTCTATGAGTTATTATTGTTCTCATCCTCTATCACATTGCTCTTTGGTTCGACTAGTTAAGGCATCTGACATGGTTGGTTGCAGTATTACTCTCTCTATATATGGTATCTTCACATACATAAACATTCTAAACTCTTGACTCTTTGTCACTCTTTATATAGGACTAAATGATTAAAGGATTTTTTTTTATCAAAATGTATAGAATTTTTGCCACGTTCTGGTTTCAGGCTCTTAATGAGATCTTCAATGAGTAATTTATAATGTATTGAACTTTAGAAATTCTTCTTTTGCTTCAGGTCACCATTGACCGCAGGATTCAGGAATCATTTTTGTTATCTCCTGTCTTCCATTCATATCAATCATCTTAATATTAAGTGATGGTAACTGTTAATTATACACAGTAATTGCCAAATATTTGATGATTAATTTACCAATAGCCAAAATGTGACTTCTTTTTAAATATACTGAAGAAAGCTGTTATTTAAGGGCGGAATATCTATTATAGAAAACAGGTGATCACTTAAAATCCTTTATGTTGGAATTTATTAGAATTTGCTTTTTTTCTCTTCTTCAGTATCTGTCTACTTTGCTGCCCAGCTTAACAGTGTGGTCAATAATGTTTACAGATGGGAGCTTTAATTTCAGGTCAAAAAAAGACAAAATATTGATGTGCCCCCTACTCTAGTCTGAAAGTTCAAGGAATCAAGTATATGAAATCAATGAACCTTTTATATCATCGGCTATGTAAATGTATGACAATGTATTTTTTAGTTTTATCAGAAGGGATAATTATGTCAGTATAATAGATTAAGAAAATTAAAAAATTTTTAATGTTTATTTTTGAGAGAGAGAGAAAGAGAGAGAGGGAGCGAGCGTGGGGTGGGGAGGGGCAGAGAGAGAGGAAGACAGAATCTGAAGCAGGCTCCAGGCTCTGCCTGTCAGCACGGAGCCTGATGGAGGGCTCCAGCTCAGGAGCCATGAGATCATGACCTGAGTTGAAGAGGGACCCCCCGACTGACTGAGCCACCCAGGCGCCCCTAGAAATATTTGAGGGAAATAATAGTTTTCAAGTCCATGTAATATGGTTGCTGCCTCGTTCCCTACTCAACACTATGCCCTGGCAGGATATAGTTTCATGTTGTATTTGTATAGGATGGGTCTGTGCAACCATAAGGTGTTTTTATAAACAAATAATTTCAGAAAAGAGAAGGGCCAGAGAAATGAACCTCCCTGAACTTGGGGCATCACCTGTACGGTGATGGGCCCAGAATCATTTCTGAGGCTCTGTGATGCCCCAGCATGGTGTCTGAAGCCTTTGCTAGTGATGCGCTGTGCATTCGTAAACCTGCCTCACACTTTCTGTCACATGCACTTTTCACTGTGGATGCAGGTTGGCCCTTTCCAAAAGAAAGGGGTATAGTTTTATATTATCAAAAGATAAATTTTGGGGAGTGCCTGGGTGACTCAGTCAGTTAAGCATCTGCCTTCAGCTCAGGTCATGATCTCATGGCTTAGGGGTTCCAGCCCACATCACGCTCTGTGCTGACAGCTCAGAGCCTGGAGCCAACCTTCGGATTCTGTGTCTCCCTCTGTCTGTGTTCTCCCACTCTTGCTCTCTGCCTCTGTCTGTCTCTCTCTCTCAAAAATAAATAAACATTAAAAAAAAAAGATAGGGGCACCTGGGTGGCTTATCGATTATGCATCTGGCTCGTAGTCTCAGCTCAAGTCATGATCTCATGGTTCATAGGTTCAAGCCCTGCCCTGGTTTCTGAGTTGGCAGCACAAGGCTCACTTGGGATTTTCTCCCTCTCTCTCTACCCCTTCCCGCTTCCTCTGTCTCTCCTTCAAAATAAATAAATACACTTAAAAAGATCAATTTCTTTATCCCAACGAAGAAAAATTCTTCATAGTTTTCTTTCTCTCTCTGAAGAAATTTAAGAAAATGAATATTGCTGCCCTACAAAATAAAATACTATTATTATTAATTTGCAATTTTGTTATATTTAATATATCATTATATAACAAATACTATAATGATGTAATTATAATGTATTCTATCATATACTGCATATTGTTATAGTATTAATATATATTTAATATATTCTATTTGTTAATCTATTATTTTTACTTAGTGTGAATTGTCTTCTGAATTTTCCTGGGAAGAACTCTTAATATTTGTTGTCTAGGAAATAGATACATACGGTTAAGTCATGTAATATGCTGTCCCAACCCATTAGTGTTTTATCATTTGAGTTTTCTGTTTAAAGTAGCAAAAAAAGATTATTTTATGAATTTCTGTGTGAGATTTAATTGTTAGAGAAATGACCCTATTGTGTAGTAGTGCATAGGCATTTATCCAAACATCCTGGATTTACGTTAAGTAGCGTTCTGTTACTGAAAAAGCGCTTGCTTGAGACGTAGGTGCTCGGATCCCGGCGTTCCTTCTCTTTTGCATGATGTCTGACCTGAGTGTTTTAGAGAAAGTCATTTCTAAAGTCAGGATAATGCAGATAATGTTTTCATCTATAAGCTGTGTTCTTTCACCTTTTGTCCTGGGGGTTATTCATGTATTATCCTTGTAGCGGCTCCTAATGGAATTCCGTCCAAGCTTCGTTTTACCACTGAAAGAATGGACCAAACATGTTTAGGACTCTGCAAAGGAAACTCACTTTCATTTACATTCATAACATTTTTCTCCTCAAATACTGAAAATCATATGAATGGGTTTAATTATACATGACAGAGATTTTTTTTCAAAGCAGACCTTGAAATAAGGCTCTTAAATAACTCTTCTGACAGTTACAGATTAATCTTTTTTTTTTTTCTGGCTTAGCAGTGTTAGGTAAACTGTTTATAATTAATTTCATAGAGACAAATTAGGTAGTTCAGGAATGTGAAAGTCCCGATCAGGAGCTGTTACTTATCTTGCTTCTCTTGCCATAACAAAGCTCCTAAAATATATTAATAAATTCATGGGGGTTTTTTGAATTAGATTACCAAATTGCAGAGCTGTGAAAGAGACCCCCCAGAGAACATCTGGCATGGTGGGGTGCTTCCTGAGAAGATTGCCTTAGAAACTATCTAGGATATATGGGCATCTCTCAGAGCGTCAAGTTCTCCAGGGAATGAAGAAGCGTTCATAACCCTCCTTGAAAGCCTTTTTTCATAGTTATGGAAGCACCATTGTAGAATTGATTATCTAAGAAAATGTATCTAGATATCATGCAGAAACCTGAAAATCAAGACAGCACTATTCCTTTTTTAATTATAAGGTATTTTAATTATAAATATGAATTAAGTTGCTTAGAAACCCATTTTCTTAAGTAACAACATTTTGTGTTTAAATCTACATCATTTCTGCACCCAAGTGTCTGGCCCTCATAAAAATGTACTTCCTCATTTGGGGCCCCCCGGGTGGCTCAGTTGGTTAAGTGTCTGGCTCTTGATTTTGACTCACATCATGATCTCATGGTTTGTGCGATCAAGCCCCACATCAGGCTCTGTGCTGGCAGCTCAGATTTCCTTATTGAAAAAAAGTCTGTATTTAGAATCCTAAGCATATGATAACAAATGTTTAGAGTTGCTTAAAACTCATGTTCCCACAGAACCCCAAGAAATAGTCAAGGTCTCCTAAGTTTTCACTACACAGTCCCACTCTGATGTTATCAGTTGTTTAAAAAAAAAAATAAAGTATACAGGACCCACAAAGGAAAGACTATCTTCAAATCAGAGCACATGAGAGCCTAGTCCAGTTCCTTTGGAACCTGTGTTGGTAAGAAGTAACAGGTTCAGTCTCATGTGGCTGTTTAGTCCTGAGGCATTTTCCTCCTGTGTACCCCCTCCTAGCCCCAGTCACACACACCCCCTCTCTGATGCAGGGCCCTGCGCTAGGGAGTAGAGAAATTAGGAGTAATCCATCATACTACTGAGTAAACAACCACAGGGCATGTCCTAATGTTGCAGGGTCGTGAGCCGCCTCTCTCCACTAGCAAGACAGTATGTTAAATGCTGTGAGGATGACGTGGATGGAGAGAGAAGAAAATCTAGCTGGCTAACAGAAACGAATCTTTTAAGTAACAGAAACTTAGTCCTTTAAGTGTCAAAGCATTTAAAGGATGTTAATCATTTGTGTATAGGAATTCCCCTCAAAGTTTCCTTGTCTTTTTTGTTTAAAGGAGGATATTTAACACCACTGATCCTCTTGTACTTTCTCTGGTATTGATTAAGAATGTCTCTTCAAGATCAACATATGTTTAGTATTGTGTCAGGTGATGGGCTCCATTATAATCCTGACAAACAGAAATATGCTCCAAGGAGGATGGCCAGGATGTATAAAAAGCTCTAAAAATAAAATCAAGTGGGCCCTTAGTAATGCTTGACCATCTTACTCTGCTTCTCTTGTCCTATTTCCTCTTTAGTCAGGAGTGGGTAAACTACAGTGTGCTCCCTATTTCTATAATAAAGCGTTATTAGAACAGGATGTGCTCACTCACTTACCTGTTGTATCTTCTGCTTTCACAGAAGCACTGCAGAGTTGGGTAGTTGCACCAGAGACCATATTGCCCACTCAGCCTGGAGCATTGACACTCTGGCCCTTTACAAAAAGACTTGGCCAAACTTTGCAACTGAAATGACCATTACCGCCTTCTTTTCTCATATTTCCACATCTTCTCACAGTCCCTACTTTCAGCTAATAACTAGACTTGTTTTTCTGGGAAATAGAAGCATTGAGAAAGGAATTTCTGCATTTTCTCACTATAAAATGTGCCAGCCTACCTATTTACCCTGTACTTCACCTGCCCTCTTGTTTTTGGTGAGTGAAATATTTGCCGCCCTCTTGCTTAGAGTAGATCTTTATGCTCTTCTTTGAGCCTGAAGGACATTCCTCCTAAAAATGCCTCCTCTCCTTCCTGCATCATCAAATTTCCCTCTGTGATGGATGATTTCTAACAAAGATAAAAAGGCTGGCATATCCCTCACTGTAAACAAGCAAGCACTCTTTAGCTAGTTTCCTATTGCTTGTAACAAAATGCGGAAGAGTTGTCTCTCTCTGTTGAACCCCAAACTAATACAGCTTTTTCCCCTACCAACATTTTTTTTTCAAAAAAAGCAAAACAAAAGGTTTATTCAGAGTCACCAATTACTTCTGTCAAATTCATGGTCTGTTGTTTCAGTCTGTCTTACTTGATATTTTAGCAACGTTTGATAAAGTTTTTCTTTGCCTTCTCTTTGAAACCCCTTCACTAGTCCCTGGGTTCTTCTCCTGGAGCGCCCTCCTTCTTAGTCCCCTTTTCTGACTACTCCTCATCTTTCCATTGTCCAGACGTGGGACTCAGTTCACGGATTCCTTGTCATCTTTGTTAACATCACTGCCTTGGTAACTTCTCTTATTCCTCTAGTTTTAAATACCATGTACACTGATGTCTCCCAAATTCGTGTCACCAGCCTGGACTTTCCTCTGAGCCATCAAATGGCCAACCAGGCAACAGCATTTTGATACGTCAGAGGCCTCTTCCTCCCTGGTCTTCTCAATCTTGGTAAATGACAGCCCTCCCCTCCCCGTTCCTCAGGCTAAATCCCTTGGAGACAACAGTATCCGCTGCTCTACCTTTGGACAGTATTCAGATTCTACCCACTTCTCACCGGTTCCACCACTACAATTTCCAAACTTCTCTTCTCTGAAGACCAGTCCCTTACTGGTCTTCTGGTTTTAGCTACTTCCCCCCATCCAACCATGTTTTCTCAACCTAGAAGACAGAATGATCTTATTAAAAATGTAACTCAGATGATGCTAGTCCTATATTCAAAGCCTTCTGAAGGATTTCCATTTTGTTCAGAAAAAGAATCCAAACTCCCTCCTGTAAGGAAGCAGTGTGCTCTGGTCCCACATCACCTCTTTGCCAGTGTCAGAGGGTTAAGCCTCCCCCTTACCAACTCTGTGTTAGTCATGCTGTTTTTGTTCATCTTCCCTCAACATGCACACCCAAGCCTCGGGGCCCTTGCACTTATATTCCTCTGCCTGGAACACTCTTCCTTGCTTCCTTTATTATTTTCTTTAAGTTTGTTTATTTTGAGAGAGACCTCGAATTGGGGAGGGGGGGGGAGAGAGAGAGAAAGAGAGAGAAAGAGAGAAAGAGAGAGAGAGAGAGAGAAGAAAGGAAAGGCAGAAAGGAAGAAAGAAAGAAAAGAAAGAAAGAAAGAAAAGGAAAAGAAAAGAAAAAAGAAAAAGAAAAAGAAAAAGGAAGAAGAAGAAAAAGAAGAAGAAAAAGAAAGAAAAAGACTCCCAAGCAGGCTCTGCACTGTCAGCACAGAGCCAGGTGTGGGGCTCTAACTCACCAATTGTGAGACCAAGACCTGAGCTGAAATCAAGAATGGGATGCTCAACTGACTGAGCCACCCAGTGCCCCTCTTCCTTGCTTCTTTCAGATTTCTATTCAAATCTCATTTTACTAAAGAATCCTTCCCTGACACGCTTGTCTTGATAACACCTGCAGTCATTTCTTCTACTCCCTCGCCTTGCTTTATTTTCCCTCTTATCATATATTACCATCTGATACATGTTATATAATCCACATCCCCTACTGAATGTAAGCTTCATGGCCTGGGGGACTTTGTTGTTGTTGTGGTTCAGTACTATATTCCTAGAATGTGTAGTTCCTGACTTGTGTTTGTTACTGAAATAAAATTTGTTGCATAGGTGGATGAATGAATAAAATAGAGAGGTGGGGGGGGGACTATGTGGACAATATTAAAAGGATATAATAAATATCGGTGTTTAAATACTTGGAAGATTGCCATTTTGGATAAGAAATAGACCTAGTTTCAGGTGGTTCAGTTGGTTAAGTATCCAGCTCTCGGTTTCGGCTCAAGTCATGAGCTCTCGGGTTTGTGAGGGCTCTGTGCTGGCAGCGAAGAGCCTGCTTGGGGTTTTCTCTCTCTCCGTCTCTGTGCCCCTGCCCAACTCGTGCTGCCTCTGTCTCTTGTGAAAAAGAAACAGAAATAGACCTGGTTTCAGTTGCTTTTAAAGGTAAAACTAGTTGAAGTCTCGCAGTTTCTGAGTTGAGTGTGGTGAGGGACTTTCCGACCGTGTGGTCTGCAGCAGTGCAGACGCCGTCCGAAGCTAAGCGGCCATCCCTATGCAAGGAAGCCTTGGAAATGAATTGGAGGACCACTTGTGAGGGATGTTTCAAAAATAAATCTCTGACTTTGATGGAGGAATTCCACTTGCTGTCCCCTGGGAACCTGTGATTTGGGCCACTTGAAGGATTTTTTTTGTTTCTTTCCAAGTTTTTGGGAGAAACTGCTAGATAAGGAGCTATCCTTGCCCGTGGGAATAGAGATGCAGTCATTGTCTGGCATGGATAAGCCCATGTCTTCAGTACCCACTCTGCAAAATGGGTATCTTTTGCACAGAACGTGAAGACCATAAAACTAAGCCTCCCTTTTGGCCCTTTCTCCGTAATTGGTCCTGTTGCGAAGTCCATTCAAATCCTGTAGGTTGTATTGGATAAAACGGGAATCCAAAATTCTGACTGCTTCTGCCAAGAGTAATTTCAAATTTCATTAGATCATGTTCTGATATGTCACGGTGAACCATTTTTTAAAGAATTTGAGCAGAAACAATTCATAATTTGTGCTATAATGAATGTACTTGTTTTCTAATCAAAGTCCTAGATTATCCTCCTTCATATTATTTTTACTTAAGTACTTTGGCAAAAAATGTGTTGCTTTATGGATCATTTCCAATTCCTGATGACATTTTAAGCTTGCTTTCTCCAGTCTATTTTGAATAAACTTTATGGTTTTTTACCATATCTCATGCAACATTAGAGATGTTTTGCTAATACCCCTTAGTAACTTTCCAGCTGTGAAAAAAAAATCTTGTGATTGCCTTGTTAGCTGTGTATTTGTACGTGGAATAATCTGGTGGAGTGAAAGAATTAGGAGTTTGTGTACTGGTATTTTTAGTACTCCGTATCACTTCACCCTTTTTGTCAGAGTGGTTCCTGGCTAACTTTCCCATGAGTTTTTAACCTCTTGTGAGGCTTTGCTTATGTAACAGGAAACAGGCTGTCAGGAACAAATAGTGGCATATCAGGAGCGCACTTCAGTAGCAAATGATTCAGTTTGCTCTGCCCTTCGCTCTCTTAAAGTAGACCGGTGCATGATCTCAACTCGTAAGACTTTTGGCGTGGCATTCCTAGGTTAAAATAGTACAGTTTCAACTTTGCCAAGGCGAGATATTTGACCACGACCATGCTTTACTCCAGGCGACAGAGAAGATGAGCTTATCATAAGGCACATTTTCCAGTGGGGTCATGTCCTGGGACTGTGGATTTAAGTATATCTTCGCTTTTTCTCCAACTCTCAAGGCAGGAGTGATGTGCAAACTCCAGGAGAGAGATGACATCGGACGGATTGAACTGGTTCAGAAGCTGACAAGAGAAAACTGTCCATTTTTGCAGACAGACAGAAAGGAACAGGAGAAATCTGAACACGTAAGCCCTTTTTCTCATGGGGGTGCAGGCTTGTAGGGGTGAAAAATGTTTCCGCCTCATATGTTTGAAGGAAGAAATAGCTTAAATTCTTTAGTTTTGTTTTTTCTCCCCAAAAGCATCCTCCTTGATAAAAATGACAGCTGCTCAAAACTCTAAGCTAGGCATTGGTAACCCTGCATTTATAAGATGACTCTGCTCAAAAGTAAATCACGTAGACATATAAGAACACATGTAAGCACGTATAAATGCATATCTGTTTGTGATTTTAATTTTGATTCGATGTCCTTCAAGTTTGACTTTGGGAGTTTCAACCCATCAGCTAGTTTGTGGGATATGAATTTTGAAAGGACGTGCTGATGTACTTTTAGGTTGAGTATGGGGCGGCTCTAATTAGCAAACAAATGTGTCCTGAGTCAGTAGAAAGAAATGAGAGCAGAATAACAGATTATAGATGCTCTCCCCAAGCAGGGGAGTCAGAAGGGAGTTTTCCCAGCATCTTATGAATGTTTGTGTTCCAACAAAAGTTACATTGTTCAGATGTAGTTAAACTGGAGGGAAGGGACGCTGTGCTCGGTTCTCCTGAAAGCAGTTATTCAGACGGAGCCTTAGAACCGAGAAGCCTTCCGTCAGGCCAGGGGGACAATGGTACCACTTTCTTCTGCTACGCATTGTTGTCCATTGACTTTCTGTTGTTGTTTGCAAGACTTGCCTCTCAGGGCTCAACCATCCAGGGTCGCTCATGAAGGGGAACATTCCTCAGTGCTCATAAACATGTCTCCCTCTGACTTTAATTTTCCCTTGGAATTTTATTTTCAACTCTGTCCAAAGGGGAAATATTGCTTCATGCCTTCTCTTCTCTAAGGCCGTCAGTACCAAAGCCAGAGTCTTACTGAGCAGGAGAGGAGGTGAGGGTGCAAGCGTGGCAGCCTGGTTAGTTTAACATAACGCGTCTCTAACAGTGCGACGTCAAATCGTAACAAGTGATGTCTGGCGAGGAGTACGATCAAGCAGTTTCAAAGCCTTGTAACTGAGCTATTCGGGGTGACCGTTGACTTCAAGTGAGAGTGGGCGTGTCAGGAGCCTTCACTTCACCAGGGACTATTGAAAAATTCAGGGACTTGTTTAAATTGTTAAAAGCACCCTGACGGGTGACTCTATCCAAGACTGACTCTTAATCTCTACCATGTCCTTTGAATATTTGGGATTAGTGTGTGACTTAAGCTTTTCAAAACATTATTCCTTTTGATGGATTTAAATGAGAAGAGCAACAGTGTTCATATATCATATTTTGTTGATTTCAAAATGCTTATTTCCTCCACATTTTAGCATCTCTGAAATCAGGATAAGTCTTAATGATAGATCATATGAAAACACACCCTCGTTTAACTGTGAGCATTTTTTTCCCTAGTGGTCCTTAAAATGAATGGTATGTTTTACAATGAATTGCACATTCAGTTCAGTGGACCGGTGACAGCCTGAGGGTAGGGCAGGATCTTTTAAAGTCAGAAAAATAGCAGAGTGCTGCTTACCGTGGCTAGAAACTGTCAGCCTTTTGCCTCTACCAACTTTAGGCTTATTAAAAAAGATACCTGTGTTGCCTTCATCTTGGGTTTAGTTCAGTCCAGAATATTATAGTCACCACTAAGGAGACTATCTATCATACCCTCTAAATAGATAAGAGAAAGCTGAACTTGGTGCTGCTAATTGTAAAGACTTCTAACATAAGATAGAAATTTAGTGGTAGAAGATTGACGACTTTGCTTATGGTTATCTACTCTCTGTTCTCTTTAATCCTTCATTTCTGGATTATAAAACCGAACACTAAGGTTTGTTACTTCTTGCATGAATGTCACAATACGGATGCATTACTGGCTCTGAAATACTTATGTTCCTGAGGAAAAAATGGTATGTAAATAAACATTGGAATTATGGCCTTGGCGGCATAGACTCCTCCTCCTGCAGCTTAGAGGAAGGAGAGGTGAATATTTGGGATGAATATAATCTCAGCCGTTCTGCCCTGTCCCTCCATGCAAGATGACAGTAGGTGCACTGATCCACTCTGCAGGCTGTACCTGTTCAGGGCTCCACTCGATGGATTATTTGATTCTAGATGCTTACGCTGTTTGCCGTAATGTATTAGGAATGAAAACCCTCTGGTCCGTTATCTTGCTCATTTATGTCCTGAGCATTTGATGGAGCTCCACGTTTGCCTGGGCGCTGAGTCCACTGCGCCCCTGAGGTGGGTGCAGCCTTGGCAGTTCCCGCCCCGTTTCAATGGCAGCCATCTGCTCCCGCTGGTGATAATCCAGCGACAACACACAGTACGTACAGAGGAAATGGTCATTTAGTTAATGTAAACCCAGGCCCACAATTTCTTCTTGTTAGAACAGTAATAACAATGACCAAGCCCTGGAGTTAGACACAGATTTCCTTTCTTTTATGATTTTAAAATGCCCCAGCTACGTCACCTACCATTACTAGGCCAAAGGTATTTAAGTAGACAGTGGTGAGATTGGAGTTAGAATCTAAGTTACCCATTGATTATCTTTTGAACTGAACTACATTGCTTCTGCAGTTCTAGAATACCACATCCCTTTAAATACGGTGACAAAATGAAACAGCTCCTTTTTAAAGTACTACTGAATAGAAAAAGAATAAAGCTTTTGTTGCCGGCACATCTTGTCACAAATAGGAGCTTAGAGCTCTCTGAGAAGCACATTTCTAATATTTTCGTAAACTGGTCAGTGCCATGATTATAAATGCATGCAATTAGAGAAACACTTCACTCTGCTTTTGCCAAGGTATTTCTGAAAGAAAACTACTTAAATGTATAATTATCACAAGTTTCTCAGGAGCACTTGGTTTTCTTACTTTATATTAATAAGCTGTAGGCAAAATTAGCCAACGCTCATTACTAAGTGTCAGAAATTATGATGCAAGAACTTTAAGAAGGGGGCAGACATGGGTTATTTCTTCTAAACATTATGATAGTGGTATTAACATTTGGTCAGTAAGTCTTTAAAGAAATTATCTCTTATGTACATATCATATTTCCTCATCTTAATCTAATTATATGAACAGAGGAAGGGGCACGCGTTACCAAATGGGGATGCTCAGGCGTGACCTGGAAGGCTGACTGATGGTCACAGCACGGTGTGACAGGGAAGAGCTGTGGAGCCACAGGACTAGCAAGAAGGCATATGACTTGGGCACTGGGTGATTCATGGGGGAAGGAGGGGAGTGGGTTGTAAGGGAGGTTACGGTTCAGTTGTAGAAGACCTCCTAAGCCACTGAAAGGAGTTTAGGCTTGTCTTTCTGGCAAAGGAAAGCCATCAAAGAAGGGAAGTGGCACGATCAGAGGCGGTATTCCCAAGATCGCTTTGGCATTGACTCAGAGGGAAAAAATGACTGGAAAAGAGGAAAGTGTTGGAGAGAATCCTTAGAAAACTGTAGTGAGTCAGTGAAAGACAAAAGCCTGAATCAAGGTGGTAGCTAGGGAAGTAAGAAGGCCCTAGGTGACAAGAGTCATTGAGATGGTAAAACTGGCAGAATTTGATGACTGGTGATGGTGGGGGTAAGAATGGGTGTTATTTTATATTAAGCAAGTTTTAAAATGTTTATGAAGGTTTCTTTGGTATAGTGGTAAACATAAGAATGTTCTGTTTAGCATTAGAATGGCTGGTCCCCTTCACGAAAAGCTGTAAGACATTCACTGGCCTTGTTTCCCTGCGGTGTGTTTCAGGTGTCTGAGACAGACACCTGCGTGTCTAGAGCGCTCAGTGTCCGTCCCGCTGGCAAACTGTTAGGTAAGCGTTCTGGCTGAGAACACGGGAACTGCAGAAACCGTCTTCTCACACCAGACCGTTAGAAGATAGTTTGGGCAAAGCCAACACTTTGGCATTTGCTGCAATGATGTGTGAGGCTTTGTCAGCCTTATCTGTGACTTTAGGGTTGCCCTCTTGACCCATACAGTCTGAGTTGCTATTACTGTGCTGTTATTTCAGAATCCTCTTGGTCGTTTATTCATTCAATCAGCCTGTATTAAAGCCGGAGTCATAGGAGATTCAAAATACCTCCGGTGGCTTCTATCCTGAAGAAGCACAGCCAGGCTATAGAGAGAAGACATTGGCACAGATAACTGAGATACAAGAAGACAGTGTTGTTGATAATTTCCAGAGGGATACATGGAAGTTGGAAGAAGCATGTACACGTGATACAGCAGAGGTAAAGTGTGATGTGAACCTTAAAGTAGGTTGGGGTTGGATTAAACTATTCAAATTGGAGAAGAGCATTCCTAGCAGGGAGAACAGCGTTAGAAAATGCACAGAAATGTCAAAGTACAAGGTAGTTTTGGAAATCAGAAGCCATTCTATGTCACTGGAGTCCCAGAGGGAAGAGATGATGGCAAGGAGGTGGAAGAAGGAAGATTGTGTGAGAAATGAGATTGGGACCAGACTGGAGAGAATTGTGAAGGCTGAGAAGTTTTATTTCATTCTAGAAATAATGAGAAGTCATTGATGATTCGGTGTTTTTAGTTTTCAGAGGAGAGGAGGATGGATGGGGGGGGCGCTTGTATGAGGTAAATGACACCATTCAGTTTGACAGGTTAGAAAGCCGAGGCTTCTGAGTGACTCGGCAGGGCGGGGCTAGAGGGGACCCAAGTCTGATGGCTTCTGGGTGCATCTTCTCTCCGCAGACATTGCAGGAGGGAGGGCTGATCAGGACAGGAAACCGGGACAGTGAGCATCATGATAATCCCAAGAAAGAGGAATGACAGGGACCACCCTGGATGGAACAGACAAAACAATTACATAACAAAGCGATGGTGGTGGCAGATGTGGGAAGGATTAAAAGAGAATGCTAAGGTGCTTGCTTCGGTTGAGTCCTAACTTAGATTTGAAAAGCATGTAAACTGCTCATATTTTTGTAGCCATTAAATAGCTGTATTAAAGAAAATATCTAGAGGTGGGTACTTTTCTGGAACACAACGGTACTATTGTCCAGAAGACCCAACCTATTTTTTCCTAAAATGTCGCTTTGGTAGCATATTGACTTGTAGGGCAGAAACCCCAATAGTAGCCGCTAAAGTGAGTTCCTAATTTGCGAACTGCAGAAACGTGGATGTGTAAAGTGTAGGAGAGAGCTGTGCTAGGCAGTGCTTTCCCTAGGGACCCTGTCCATCGCCCTCCCTGTCCCCACCGGTTTTCTCCAGCTCCTTTGTTAAAACTGAGGACCCACCCTACTTCCTTCCCCTTTTCTCATTCACTTATGAAATATGGGTGGGAAGGGGATTTTGCACATTCTGAAACTTAATCTTGGCGGCGTCTGCTGCCCGGGTAGCGTCCCTATCACTCAGCCTCGACCAGGATTTCCTTTTCCCTGTTTCCTGCAGCCTCATCCTGGAATTCTGCCTACGTCAAAGGGGTCCTTGTTCACAGATGACTAGGGAAGAAGCGGCTTGGGGAATTCTAGCTGCTGCCCCTCTTCTTTCACCTATTAAAAGTTAGTCTCTGCCTTTTTCCAGCTTCTCTTTGGTCTATTGCTTTGTTTAAAAAAATAAGGCAAAGTATAAGGCGAAAGCCCTCTTTGTACTTTACATGAAATACTAAAAGCAAAGGTGGTTTTATCATTCTGTATTCAAACTTTCGTTTTATATGTAGGCAAGTAAAGTTCAGAGCAATCATGGCATTACTTAAAGTTTATCAGCAATTTAGTTTAATCAAGAAACTACTTAAATACAAACAGAATTTTATAATGTGATTGCTTACTACGAAAGCCAAAATTTAGGTGTATATATAACAGGCAATTCATAATATGTTAAGTTGCCCATCTGTAAACCGACAAACCACTGTAGAAATGAGGTTGTTTTTCTCAGTAACAAAAACCTGACTTCGTGTTGGTTTGATGCTAAGGGACCTTTTCACAGGAAGAGACTTCCTTGAATGAATGGTTCTAGTTCATTCTTTATCAGGATTAATATGGCCACAGAGTAACACAAAAAATGGTAGAAGATAGTGCATGCCTCCCGGAAGTTTACAGGTGAGCTGGGTGGGGGCGGGGGATTCACACGTGGAAACAAGTAGCCGTCCAGGACAGCGTTAATCAAGTGTTTCCTTGACTTGACAGGCGTCGAGAGAGAGGGAAGCACCCTGGTAAACACAGTTCACACCAGCAGCAGCCCATGCTCCCCTTCATTCCACAGCACGGTTTAAAGTTTGGTTCACTTCCTGTGCTCTTTAAATTCTGGTTTGTTTCGATCATTTATTTATTTACTTCTTTGCCAGGAAGACAGCAGCGGAGCTGCCAGGGAAGGCGGTGTGCTCGTGCTGTCTGGTCCTGCCATCTGCTCGGTAGCTGTGTTTTTAAGTTCTCACAGGAAGCCCATTGCAAGTCCCGACACTGATTTTTATTTTTTTTAATGAGTTTCAGCGTTTTTAAAGAGAGGAATTTGTCATTATGGTATTTGTTTATTTTAAATCCTCAAGTTTATTTTAAAAGGCCCAGTTAAGAAAAGTGAGAGTGGCTCAGTTAGGTTTATCAAGATCATGTTCCCAAAGATCTTGTATTCCCCAGAGGACGGATGCTGCTTCCTAGGTTGATGAAGTTCTTATTCTTACAAAATTAAAGTAGTTGTATCATCTCTAAAGTGTCTGAGGGGGCGCCTGGATGGCTCAGTTGGTTAAGTGTCCTATTTCAGCTCAGATCATGATCTCCTGGTCCATGAGTTCAAGCCCCACGTCAGGCTCTGTGCCGACAGCTCAGAGCCTGGAGCCTGCTTCATATTCTGTCTCTCTCTCTCTCTCTCTTCCCCTCTCCCTCTCCTTCTCTTTCTGCCCCTCCTCTGCTCACACTCTGTCTCTCTCTCTCTCTCAAGAATAAATAAACATTAAAGAAATTTTTCAAATAAAATTTTGAGAAATCATTAAAGTAAGTTATTAAGAAATAGGTTATTTTTCTTTGGTTTATGCACCTCCCCACCTCGGTATACCTCAAGCCAGACCCTAGACAACTTTACATTCTTTTCCTTTCTACCCCATCAAGGCCTGATCTGCATTATTACTCTTAATATAATAACATCATTACCTTCTAGATTGTTGTCTGATTAGGTAACAGTAGAAATCTTTGGTAGTTTAGTTTTATTTGCATTTACAGTGGCTGCATTAAGACAAAAAAGTAAGGAAAAGATGCATAGACAGATGGACAGTCCTTCACAGACAGATGAACAATACTTCATGACAACTGTGTACCACTGAGGCTTGGAGAGATAAGGACATGAAGAGATCTCAAGGAGAAGGAAGACGTAGGTACCAACTCATAATGTGTTTTCATTGCTGTGGAAGGTCCATCACAGCCTGCAGAGAGCTAACACTGCAAGAAATTCAGAGGCTGAACTCATAGTTCCCTGTGTCCTAAGTGTTCTGCACAGTGCTCTGGAACTTGTCACAGGGTCTAGGGAAACATGCACACGTCCCTGAAGAAATGAGGATCTGAAGGGCCAGAAGCATCACTAGGAGAAGTGAGGAAGGACAGGCATTCCTGGCAGAAGAGAGAACACGAGTGCTGATGCCGTTGTGAAGGGCTCACGCTGAGAGAGGAGGCTGCAGGCCCAGGGCGGAACCGAGTGGCCAGAGCATGGCCGCAGGGGGCAGGCCACAGGGGCCAGAGGAGGCAGGACCTTACAAGCTTAGCCAAAAATTGTGTGCTCCTAGTCAAATAGCTTTGAGCTCTTGTGAAGAATTTAATAAGCAAGAGAGAAAAAGGTGATTATATTTGCATTTTTGAGATTCCTCTGCTGCAGTGCCAGAATGGGTTTGCAGGAGAAGGCTGGGTCACATACACTCCCTTTTTTCATAGGCGTCTCTGTTGGTTTTACAGGAAGCAGTCACCAGCATGAACTAAGGATTTTGTTTGAGGAGCTCAAGTCCGTGAACTTGAGCTAAAGTCCCTGCCTGGGAAGACAGAATGTCCAATTATAGCTCAACTCTAATTCCAAAATACACCACGACACCATCATTTTCTTGAAAACGTTGACTGTGATTCAGTCCTTTTTTTATAGAAATGAATTTTGAGCTTGCATGTCATTTGAATATTTTCTGTTAATGACATTGGCGTATATGTTCACTTTAAAAATACTTATTCTGTGGTATAATGTTTACCTCATTGATTCAGCCGAAGTTTGGTGACTTCTGAGTGATTCAAATACTTCCGTTGATAAAGATGAGGATAAGAAATGTATAAAACATTTCCATATAAGATGCAAAGAATTTCTTTTTCCTTTTGCAGTGGGAAATGGATGGAAGGAAAATTCCATCTGGCATTCAGCAGCCCTAAATGTTGTTTTAAGATAGCAAAAATAGAAGATTGCTTAAAATATCATAACAGAACATAACAGACTGTGGCCAAGTGTGCAGTACATATTTCTCTGATAAATCATGTTAAATATCCATATTTTACTTAAAACATGACCATGTTCTTATTTTTCATTACATAATAATTGGTCTTTAATTTTAAAAAGTAGGCCATTCCGTTACTGAAGCAGGAGAGATTTCTTTTTTTTTCTGTAGAAGTTGATGCTACAGCACTCAGGCTTACCTGGAATCGATTTCTTAATTTTTCTGGTGGTTGTTGTTTTCCAGTATTTCCCTCCTGTGTTTAAAAAAATGGAGAAATAAGATACGGCATGTGGATTCATTTACTGTACATTTGTACATAATTACGTGAATAAGGCCCAACAATTTTAAGAAGCCCTTGTAAATGTCCTCTTTGTTCAGATTCCAGGAATGGCTGGGCATGAATGAGGCGAGCTGAGTCAGAATAAAGGATTAGGGGCTCCTTCAGATCCAAGAAACATATATAGAGAGAGAATAATGGTGATAATAAGACAATTAAGGTGGCAGGAAGTGGCTTGGGGGTAGGGATTTGTAAGCAGCTCATGAAAACTTAATAGTCATAAAAGCATATCTTGGTGATTGCAAAGGTAGGGGTAGGGGTGTACGATTTTGACCCTCCGCAGTCAGTGAGGAGAGAGAATGGTACGTCAGACAGATGAGTCTTTAAACCTTTCATGGTCTTGCCTTGGCTCGGATTTATGGAGGTAAAACAAGCTTCATATTCGTACTCTTATGAAGAGAGAAGTCTAATGATCCCCAAATGGTGCAATGCATAATAAAATCCCAGATCGAATTTTATGCTTGATGGATGCGATCACTTTCTTGCTGCTCTGCGAACTTACTGTTATTACAAGTTGGGGGATTGTGATGATGCGTTGTTTTTTGCAATCAGTCTGAGTATCCTGGAGTTTTCCACTGAGGGTCACAGCCATCGGAAAGAACTTGAGATATCCTGTGTCCTGATTGTTTGGGTAAGAAAAACGTTCATTCAAAAACTGGCACCTTCTAAATAGAATTATAATGAGTTTCCTCTAAAATGGGCAATAAATACTATACAGTCCATTGATTCTGTTGGAAGTTTGTTAATCACAAGAAAAGGTTAAAAATATTTCCGCTATTGATATTCTTCTAGTAAAATACATAACCTTTTAACTTCTGTAATCAGAAGCAAAAAAAATCATTAATAAAAATAATAATTATTAGAGATCTTTTAGGTTTATTAAAGCTATAATTCATTCCTGGCATTTTTACCTGTGTTCCTAAAAATGTAGTTGTGGAGACGTAAAGTAAGGCTAGCTTGATTGAAATGGCCCTTGTTCCCATGAAACATTTCTGATGAACTGTTTCTTTTCTACTTATTATCAGTTTCCCTATTAGAAAATTAACCCAGCAACTCCCGAAAGCAGGCACAAGCAATTTTGTCAGCAAAAAATAAATGGGATCATTTGGTGCTTCTCATTGAACACCCATGGGGTGTCAGAGCTCTAAAAAATTATCTCAGTATTAAAACAATACTCAGAGATAACTCTAAAAACCTGGGAACCGAGAGGGTTATTGAAGCCATGGAGATAATACTGTGTCCTCTAGTAATTTGTATGACTGGAGTTTTAAAGATGTAAGTGAACAGAACTACAAAATACAAAAATGGCAGAGATAGTAGCACACTTGGCCCCAGTTGGTGGTGATTTGTAGCTTCAGGTTTGAGGTTAAGGGATAAGCCAGTCAAGGTGATAAAGGGAAGAATTTGAGTGCGGGTGAGGCAGAATTCTGATTAACCTTAAAATCCAACAGAAGAAACCTCGGAAGAAAGCGGAGAGCCAGTTTTATTCTGATTGTCTTCTGAGGACTATAGTTGAATGCCAGGTGCGTGTGGACAGAAGCCTTTCATGACTTGTTGAACTATTAAATGCAATTCCCATTATAATTTGGCAATCAGGTCTGACTTTATCTCAATTTTAAGTAGATCCCGTTTCCGTCCCAACTCAGTAAATCTCAGATTCCTGTCCTTCAGTATTACTCATAATCTTGGCATAGAGCGGAGATCTGCACAGACCTGAGAGTTCACCACACCCTGGAAAAATCCTTGTTAATGAAGATCAGAGAGCCTGAGGTATATCCACCCCTGCAGCTGGTGCTTCCCTGGCTGTGCCCCTCCCCACCCTGCTCCACGTCTTGCCACTTGGGCATCTTTGCCCCAACATCTACTCTTACCTTATCACGTCTGGTGACTCCAGAACCTTTGGGGAAGAATATGGTGGAAGAGAATTTACTAGTCCATTTTGGCCTAAACCTAAGTTCTGAAATTACTTTAATCCAGAATAGAAAAGCCAGAAATGGTGTCTCTTCCTTCTGAGTGACAGAGGATGGCAGACTGTAGGCATGTTAGTCTAGGGACCGTAAAAAGAAGAGCTGGGTAACACAGGCTTATGGGAGACCCAGAGGGAATTGAATATGCATTCCTTGGTTGAATGTGGTGACCACTGACGCTGGGGAATTCGGCCACTTCCCTAACTACACTGAGAGCTTCAGACAGAAGCCAGCATCCCTCATCAGACATTGCGTTTGTCTGCCATTAGCAGCTTATCTCTGACTCCCATGCTTGAGCTCCTCGAGATGATGAGAAAGAATCTAAGTCCATGAGGATGGTTGGCAGCCAAGTAGCTATTTAGCTTGCCGCTGCCAGTAGTGACCGTTCAGCCATTAACATACACTTCACTTGGTTGAGGACCCAATTTTTTTTTTTTTAGTGCAGTAGACTTTCCTTTTCTTTTCATATATTAAAAAAAATTTTAAATACCTGGTTAAGATCAATTTAGTCTTGCCTTCATTCATTGAGAAAAACATTTGTTGAGCACCTATGAACCAGGCACCATGCAAAACAGAGCAGGGACAGGAGTGAGCAAGATCTGATTTGACCTCAAAGGAGATTGCAGAAGAACATCTGCAAGCAGAGGAAAGGGCATACTTTGAATAAGGTGTTTGTTTCCAGATTGTTACTTCACATTCCTGTGAGGCATTTGCTAAATTGACATCATTCTTTACTTCCTGGGTTATGACTGGGAAAGGACATAAATCATAAAAGGCAAAGGTCATGAATCTTAAATCTAAACAAAGTTGCATATGGTTAGCATTTACCATTTTCCCTTCCTCCCACGCTCTAACTACAAAATATATATTTTTAAATAATATACTGTATATAGTTTTGGACCTGTTTTCCTGATTGAATTTGTTTCAGAAAACAAGCTTCTTGGAGAGGTTTATAGGTGTTTAATAGTCGACAACAAGGTATTAGGCACCTTGCTGGAGTTTATAGCACATTCCTGGGGAAGATTGTTTTGTCTGAAAATTATTGTACTAATTGTAAAAGTAATATATGCCTTTTGCAGAGAATTTAGAAATCATAGAAAGCTACACGGAAGAAAGGTTTAGTAGTAACTAACCATGATTGCCCCACGCCTTGCCCAGTGTGGCAGTATATACGTTGTGAGTCTTGCCTTATGTTTTCATAGCATGCTTTGCTTAATCACCCTTCAATTCGGGCACAAATATGTTTACAAAATTTTGCTGTTATAAATGATCTGACCTGCACATCTCTAGAAAAATTTTGAGCTAGATTTTTAAAATAAAGTTTATTTATTTAGAGAGAGAAAGTGTATGTGTGTGGGTGCACACACGCAGAGGAGGGGCAGAGACAGAGGGAGAGAGAGAAAGTTCCAAACAGGCTCTGTGGTGTCATCATGCAGCTGGACATGGGGCTCCAACTCACGGACCACGAGATCATGACAAGAGCCAAAACCTAGAGTCTGATGCTTAACCGACTGAGCCACCCAGGTGCCCCTAATTTTATATTTCTTTAGGATAAACTCCTAGTTTAGTAATTTCAGCTTATAGGTTTGAAGTGTTAATCTCTTTTATGTTTTTGCTCAGTTACTTCCCATAAAGCCTGTGCCAGTTTTCACTTATGTCAGCAATACATGAAAGTACTTGTTTTAAAATGTCCTCACCCTTACCCTCATTGAACATTCTCGGGGGTGGGGGGGGGATTAAATATTTATTTAGGTTGATGGGGGAAAGTATTATCTAGTTCCAATTTAAGTTTCTTATGAGGTTGGAAATTTGTAATTTGTATCAATCTATTGTCTTTCTTCTATAACCTCCTTTGCCTATTTTTACATTGGAATTTTTTTCATTGATTAACTTCTTTATATATTAAGGATATACATCCTATTTGCTGCATGTAGTTTTCTCCCATTTGTTTCGTTTACTTATTTTTATACATATATGAGCAAAGCAGTTGATTCACATTTTTTAATTCTTAAAAATACCCTGAAAATGAAAAAGCCCTTCCCTATTTTGTGGCCATATACTCAATTTTATTTTCTTCTGTTTCTTCTAGAATTGCACCTTTCACTTTCATCTTCAATTAATTTACTATTTTGTTACCAGCATTTAAAAGATCATTTTATTCTGGAAGACTTAAAATTCTATTAACAAACTACCTCCAAATTCAATATATTGAGTACAAATTGAGTCACATTACCTCTTTGAGCTTCAGGTTTCTCATCTATAAAGTTAGAAGATGAGCGATCTAAGATTTCTTCTAGCTCTGAAATTCTTTTTGTAACTTGAAGAAATTCAAGTTAAGAAAAATTCAGCAGCATCCATACTTTTGAGTGTTGAACACTTTTTAGGAAATTGTTGCCATTTTATAGCAGATAACAATTGATTACCCAGGAGGCTTTCGGTAGGCATTTTTTACTCTGATGGAACATGTCTATCAATGCCAAGAATCATTCTGTTCTTTAATGTTCTAAAAATACTCCTGCGGATAGAACTTCTAAAAATTTACTCTTTGTGAAATAGGATTGATATGGGACAGATGGCTGATCTAGCACATCCAGCTAGAAGTACCTCTGCTATCAGGGTATTCTCATTATATTTCATGTCAAGTCATTAAATATTTGGAATTGTTTTCCTGAGTTCAGAATGTCCTGAAGAGGATTGAGAAATGCAATTCCCAAATAATGACAAACCAAAAAAATGTTAGATCTTACTGCCTTGAACTCTTAGAAATAACAAGGAAGTGGACTAGCTGTTTATACTGGCTGATAAGTTCATTAACTATGCACAGCCTAGCTCCAAACCACTCCTTTTAAAAAATACAGATTTATAGCTCTCCTATAAAGAATTTATTCTTTGAGGTCATTCCTCATTTTTATTTGGACTTTTATCCCCAAATGTCTAGTGCTAGACTTTCAATCAATGTTTGAATCCAACAGAGAAGGCAGTTGTAGGTGGTTTGAAATGTTTCCCAAGTTCAGGCACCCAAACCAAATCTGTACAAACCCAAAGTTGTACCTGCTCCAGACTTCAGTTGTATGGAGATTTGCAGCTTCAAATGAAAGGTTGTGTACAATAGGGAATTTACTTGGAAATAACAGGCAGGAAAGACAGGGAGATTCATCATCAATAGTCAGTTTGTAAGTGTAGACAAGCCTTTGGGAGAACTCAAACTTGGTAAAGAGTAGACAAAAGCTTTGAGTCTTCAATAAGTCATAGTTTATGGAGCAAGGATTTTACCTAGGCAGGTTTGTCTGTGATGATCTCTATCCTCTTTGGCAACCAAGTCAAGTTAATACTCAGAAAAATAGAAAATATTTTCATCTGTATTATATCACCGAAGTACTTCCATTTCATTTTAGTCCATCTTTTCTTCAAACACACCCATCCCCACCCCAGAAAAAGAGGGAGAAAGACCAATACTATGCAACCAAATTTATTTTTGTCTTATTTTTACCAAGTTTCTCTTTTTTTTAACCTTCTAATTGTGTTTGTTTGCCTTAGATTTAGCTGTATTTCATTGCATTTTAAGTTCTCTTGACCTATTTTAATGCCACCTTTCTATGGTTTTGCAATGAACCAACAGTGACACAATCTTACC
Organism: Suricata suricatta; assembly: GCF_006229205.1. Lineage (NCBI taxonomy): Eukaryota > Metazoa > Chordata > Mammalia > Carnivora > Herpestidae > Suricata > Suricata suricatta. The sequence continues at coordinate 96,512,517 of NC_043701.1, read as the reverse complement.
TTTTTCCCAGTCTGCTTTTAAACTGGGGAATGAGGTTTTTGAGATGTTTACTGTAGAGACCAAAGGTGTGCCTCTCTGAAAACACTATGGGATGTACAAAACATGAAAAAACAAGAATATTTTTTAAGTCCCTTGTATTTCCTTTCTCCCCATGCCATGTGATCCAGCAGTTGCTATGCTAACGAGGCATTTTTCATTCCCTAACTTGTGTAAATATTCAGGCTGCCTCTTTTATTGCTACTTTGCCCTCTCTAAAGTTAAAAATGTATGCATGTGTGTGCACACATGCAGGCACACACATGTAAATGCACATTTACATAAACACAAAAGGGATTTAGAAAGAGTTACAGAGTTCCTTGACTTGAAGCCTTCCCATTTTCCAAGCGTATTACTTTATACTTTCTTTACTTTTTATTAAAACTTGTTTTCTGGCTTTACTGAGGTATAATTGACAAATAAAACTGTATATGAAGTGTACAATGGGATGTTTTGATATGCATACATTGTGATTATCACAATCAAGCTAATTAACATATTCACACCTCAGTTATAAATGTATGTCTGTGGTGAGAGCACTTTAGATCTATGCAGCAAATTTCAAGTATTCACTACTTTTTAAATTTGAAGAATAATTCTGAGTCCGTTCAGAGTTAAGAGCTAGCTTTTTCAAGTAATTTCAGTTGATAATTGGGTTTTCACTTAATCGGGAAGTATTTTCAAACAACTGAATTTCCTACTGGAGGAATTTGGAAGGAGAAACCAAAGCTATGGGAAATAGTCAGGGCTAACTTATCAAGTACTGTGCTAAAAGTTTATACTGTCCTCTTGTTACTCAGATTTTTAAGGTTTCTATAACACTGCTGTGAACTACTCAAACCCCAAGTGACAAGGATATGTGCAACTAAAGCGTGGAAACTTCGTCTGAGTCATAATTTAGCATCAGTTTTCATCCCAGGTCTCGGCTGTTTGGGGAGAGTGTCAAGATATTTTCCCCTTAGAATAACTTTGCAAGTATGTCACACGCACATGCAGAGAGACACACACATTACTGAATGATGTGAGAACACTTGGAAACTAGAAGGTATTTCTTTGTAACATTTCTATTTGTCGTGTTTGTAAAATCTAGAAAACACGATTTCAGATTTTTTTTTTCAATCTCAGGTAACATACATATTGCATTTTGAGGGCCATCAAGATAAACCAGTAATGAGAGAGAGAGAAATAAGAGCCATTCTCAGCACTAAGTCATCTCAGTGTTTTTGCACATATCAGTCTGCACGGATGCCATGGATTGACAGAATTCCCATTTTTAAAATACTGAGTTTCTCTCCAGTGACCCCAGTCATTGAATTTTTTTCCCCTTTCTTCTCCTGCATGTTAGGAAATGCTTAGAGAGCTAATTTAGGATTTGAAGCATCCTCCTATCTTCCAATTTACCTTCAAGTAGGCTTCTGTCAGATCATATATGCACAAGGCAATGCCTTCAATTGCCCTTTGACCTAGACACCTTAATTCCAGAGAAGCTAGCAGGTGAGTCTTGGTGATTCCCAGCTGACCCTTTGTATATTTCCTTGGGTCCACTGACCAGGGCGAGTGTATGTAACTCATGAGTCTCAGCAGAATGAAATGACTGTCATATCTGGGACAGAAAATCAACGAAAGCAGAGGGATTCAGTGGCCTGACCCCAGTGACAATGGCTGACATCACCCTTTGTTTATTGGTGCTAATGTTTTATCATGTTTATACTTTAGACGTTCTCGGGCTAAAACACGCTGACTACTCCTTACACGTGATCAGGAACCCTCCCAAAGACGAGGAGCTCATAAAGCATTAACTAACTCTTCAAATTTTATTCAAACAATGTAAGAGTCAGAGACCACTAAAATTCATCATCTCCTGTCTTTTAGATTTTGGCTTCCAGAAGTGTATGGCTTCTTGGCGAGGGAGACTTAGGCTTGAGGGGTGAGGTGGGTGCCAGAGAGAAACTACCCTGCACTCGCATGAAAATGAAATTTCTCAGTCCCCCTCCCAGTTCTCTAGCAGAGGGCATCCAGCCTTCTTTCTTCCAAGTTCAGTGAGCTTTGTGGTTAACTGGCCATGATGGTGCATGCATGCAGCCCGAGACGGAGTAGTTTTTGATGTAACTGAAAAGAAGTTTGATGACGTTATTTGTGTTTCTTTCAATGTGGATGATATTTAAACACACATATACATAAGAACAAAATTGTAGCAAGGCCCTGATACAAATTCAGTTTGTAACATTTTGTAGTTCATATGCTTGCATGGCATACACTTATGGTATAGTTTGTATGTTTTTCTGCATCCATTTATTGAGCACTCATAATTTCTCTATGTCCAGCACTCATAATTAGGTCAATAAGGTAGATATTATCCCAACTGACAGGCAGGAAAAACTGCTGAGAGAGACTGAACAGCCCTGTTAAGACCACCCAGCAAATCTAGGATTTGAACCTAGGCAGGTCTGTCTTCTCTTTAGTGGTTATCAGTTTAGTTAAATTCAGCTCATAGGATCTTTGAAGGGCTGCCATGATCTGAGTTTGATTTTTGTGCTAAGAATTGGTTATTACCAATGAAATGCAAAGGGACCATACTTCTGACATGGGGTCTGATGGAAAAGAGCTTAGTAAGGTGTGTTGATTGTTCAGCAGATTATTTCATCTGGGAATTGGGAACTGGTCATTTAAAAAGTAGTTTGGTGATACTATGTTAGGCCTTGTGCATACATAGTCTTTTTTGGTGCCTAAACACCTTCTGAGAGGTATAAATCCTCATATTTCAAATGACGCTTTGGACGCATTTAGGGAGTCCATTTTTGCCCCCGGAACACAGCTATTATATGGTTGTGGAATTTTACTTCAGACAAGGCAAACCCTGTAACTCTGTCCACTCAGGATAGCTTGCGGCTGCCTCTGCAGTTGTGAACCCAGACTCTTTGTGAGGACAGGGCCAGCCCTGGATGAGAAGTGACTCAAAAGATCTCAGAGTCAGAATCAAGCTTCGTTTCTCCTGTGGATGAGCTGTATCCCTTCCTCAGACTTTTTGCCTACATCTGACTTTGGGGCATCGGTTCCTGGCTACAGATGGTCTAGATCTCATCCTTTTGTTCCATAGGCTTGTAACTTGAATTTCTCCGTTCTGCCCTAGCCTACTGTCTGGACTGAATCCCTGTGTGGCTGAACTGCTGCGTCCTTGCCTCTATCTCTCTGTCCTTAACCTTGGGCCATTCCGATGGACAGTATCCGTCCACTCATCTGTAATTCACCAGGCCCATCATTCATTTACCAGGCACTGTTGTTCTGGGTGGTGACAGTAGCACAGAAAATGAAACCAAGCCCCTGTTCTCGTGCAGCTAATATTTCTCCTCTCTTTTCTCCCCTTCAGCCTCACCCCCAAATCTGGTCCTCAACCAAAAACTTTTATGCTGGAACCAGAGGACGACTTGCTGGGAAATGCTTTTCAAAATTTAAGCTTTTACTGATAGTGTGGAGCCTGCTTGGGATTCTGTCTCTTCCTCTCTCTGACCTTTCCCTCCTCATGTTGTCTCTCTCTCCCCCAACCCCCAAAATAAATAAACTTTAAAAAGATTAAGATTTTATGATAAAAATGACATCTTTATGATTTAACAGCTCTCAGGGGTCACATAGGGAATGCTGGGTATGAAGCAAGTTGTGGGATCTGAATTGCAGTAAACTAATGTAAGAAGACTATTAAGATGCTGAAACATGCAGAGATTAGATTAAGTCAGACAGGGAAATGATGACATATGCTACTCTGAAGCTCTTAGATTTTTGAGTTGCTTTCCTGACCACAAGATGAGGGACTCCATGACCTATGTGGGAACATCTAAGTTAATGGTAAGTTGGCTCAAGCTTCCCTGAAAGTGGAATGGTCAGCCGTTCCACATCATCTGCATTTGCATCCTCTCTTGCATTTGCACCTGTGCTCTGCTCAGGGGCCAGTGAGTCCTGACTCCTGTGGACTGTATCATTCAGGCTGTCTTGCCTGCCATCTCCCAAATGGGACGTGGCCAGTGGGGTCCGCCACAGGAGATGAGCGCACAGAAGGGAAGGAAGGTCAGGCTGGTGGTTGTCCCCACCCCTGTTCTGCTTCCTCCCACAGTTGTGGCCATGACTGCACCACTCTGTGACTGCAGCTCCTCCCTGGGAGTCTCTCTTTGACATCTCCAGCCCCCAGGGGGATCCAGCACTTACTGTTACCTCCTCTTTCTTGAAAGCCCAAGGGTGGTTAAGATCTCCCTCTTTGCTGGTTATGTCACCATTTTCTGGTTAATTTCCTGCAAGCTACCTGCACTTCTGTAAGTAGTCCCTTCATTAAACCCTTGCAGAACTCTAGCTGAGTGTGCCTCTCCTTTTTTTGCCAGAGTAATCAATCAAGCTAATACAGCATATTGCAATATACTGGGAGGAACAGATAATGACTTTATATTTCAGTCTATTCCTATTTCTTCTTCCCGGTCGTTCATTAGGTTGACTTGCCGAAGGTGGCCTCGGGATAAAATTCTTAGGCTTGCCCTGATATTAGGATCTTTCGACAACTTGTTTTACATAATAATAATTACTAGAGGCAGTGAAATTTAATACATACGGTTCTTCCGTAGCAGCCTGAGCTTTCCATCCAGACGTGTTCACCAGGTTCCTGTGGGGGTTTGGTCATATTCACTAACAACTTTGTGTTTGCTTTTATACCTACGGAAGTCAGATTGTACCTGGATTTTGTGAGTTTGGGGATGATGAATCCTATTCATTCTACTTAGGTTTTCGGTTGAATTTTAATATTAGTATGCGTGGGATTGAGGGGGAAAAAGGAGCCATTATTATTGTTTACTCTCTGTGTGGCAGAGTAGCCCGTGCAAAGATGTGATTGTCAGGTCAGCACTCGGCGGTCCAGTTAAGTCTAAACCTCGCTCTCCTTGCACACGTCTGCTTCTTTTTAGTGTATTCTCTTCATCAGATTTTCACTTTTTTCCCATGAGAAAAAAGAATCATGAGATACATTGTCAGCAGATTCTGTGAAGGTTGTTTTCAGACAAAATTGTTTCTGGCTGGGGAGATTTTTTTTCAGATAAGTATTTTAATTCTGCCCTACCCACATTTATGGTACAAGACTATATGTGGGCATTGGTGGTTCAGTTTTCAAAGCTGTGTGTGAATTTCCGTAGTACAAGATGAGAAGAGATAACTAACTGCTAAATCATGTGCATCTTCCTGTGTAGAAGAGCGAATGCTTTGGGCTTTTGTGAGAAAACTGAAGTCAAAACAGCTGAATTTTGTGGAATCTTAATATTGGATAAGATACCAAGGTCATCTTGTCTGGACCCCACTCTCACTAAAGAACCTTCTTCCCTTGTGCATAATATTGTTGACAAGCTCTGCTCCAGCCTAAGGGAAAGCTTGGTCCATATCTGTTGTCATACTTCCTCAAATTGAAACACAATCAGCCTTTTTATCTGGCCACCCATTAATGGAAGGTCACCTTTCCAGAACATCATGAGTAATCCTATGGCTTGCTCTCCCACAGGAAGCGTAGCTCGGAGAATGGAAATTGCCCACCAGGGTTTCACTCTCCTGAGCTTTTCTTTCCTAGACATTGCAGCTACATGAACTACACCTCACAGGGCATGTTTGTCAACTCTTTTTGTAGCTCGTTGGCGTAGGGCCCTGTATACCCCAGTCAGCAAACTCTTAGGCCCGCAGTCTTATCACGGCCCAGTTTGGAGTTAGTTTGGGGGTCAGTGGTTGGTTTTTGAGGTAAAATTCACATTTTAAGGGGCACGATTCAGTGTCTTCCCAGTGCTTAAGACTCTCGGGCCCAGGCAGCTAACACATTGGAAGTCCCACCAGCCTTAACCTTCATGTCCCTGTGTTCCCAAGTTGGGCGGCCCCTGCCTCACAGTTTCCTCTCGTCATTGCCATGTTTAACTCTGTTCCTGCCACCACTTCGTTTTCCCTTTGCTGGGTCTTAAGGTCTGCCTTGGCTTGAGCTGGGTTAGCTGTGGTCCTGTACACTGCTCAGCCCTTCCCAACCCTCTTCTCTTGTCATTCTGTTCCTCGATGGCTTTTCCTAATCACACAGACCGTCTAGCACTGAACACTGGCCGCCCTCGTAGTTTGGAGCCTCCCCAAGACTTCGTCCCACCTGTGGTGTGAGCCACCGAGCAGTGTGGCCACCAGCATGAGGGTGAACCGAGCCCCCTCCCATAGTCATCATGTATAATGTGTATTATTGACCATCTTTAGGGGACAGCTGTTGTTCCTGTTTGTGACCAAGTCCTGGAGCCACCTCACAGTGATTTGCACATCAGCCACTCTCAGGCCAAGATGCTGAACTAGAGCGAGCAGGTCGTTTTGATCTGATGTCCAACCCCTTGCCTATATTTATCATTGTCCAGTTTGATGAGCATGGCAGCAATTCTCTTCAGTTTACTGAGTCTGAGTGCCTCATCTAAGTTGATGGTCAAGATGCAGAACGGCACAAGCCAGGACCATCCACCACCAGAGGAATCTGATGGCCCTTCCTTAGGAAGAGCCCCTCTCAGCAAAATGCCCCTTGTGGCAGCCCGTCACACTTCACCACTTGAAATGTATTTTTTGAGACTGAAGGTGCTCTTCTCTGCACCTCTACTCAAAATGTGCATTTATCCATTCGTCTTTTTGTTCATTTATTCATTCGGTGTTCTATGAAGCATTAAGTCCTGGCTATTCATTGGGAATTCAAAGTTGAAGATTTGGTACCTACCTGCCCACAAGTGAGCTTTGGGAGACAAAAATGCGTATCAATATGTGTTGTTCAAAATGTCGAGTCAGAAGGAGTCCCAGGGTACTGTGGAGTCCAGAGGAGGCCAGCCAGATCAGCCTAGAGGGGAAGGGGCAGCGTTCCTGGAGGCAGCAATTCTTGAAGTGAACTTAGGGGGATGAATAAAGGTTAGACCAAGAAGGTTGTGCGACGAAGGAGTCCTAACAAGCTGTCGGCTCTGCATGCCGCCTTAGTCCACGCAGGCTGCTGTGACAGGACACTGTACACTGAGTGGCTTAGAAATGGCGGAGATTTTTTTGTCACAGTTCTGGAGGCTAGAAGTTTAAGATCAAGGCTTTGGCAGATTCGGGGTGTGATGAGAGGTTGCTTTCTGGTTCATAGCCATCATTTCACTGTATCTTCACACAGTAGGAGAAGCAAAGGAACTTTCTGGGGGCTCTTTGAGAAGGGCACTAAGTCCATTCATGAGGGCTCTACCCTCATGACCCAATCACCTCCCGAAGCTCCCACCTCTAGATACCCTCACACTGGGGATTAGGTTTTAACATAGGAATTTTGGGATGGGGGGCACATTCAGTCCACGGCACATGCCTTCCTATAAATAATTAAGATATTTAGGTACTATTTTTATAAACTTGAGGGACAGCATCACACTTGTGTTCCTTGTAGGACTTCCTGAATGGCATCAAGCCAGGTGATTCTTAATGTTCTCCACCTGAAAGCTTACCTGACGCCGCCTGCTTCGGACAGGCTCGATGATGGAGCACTGGGCCATGAGAGGCTGCTGAGGGTCCCGACTGGGGCCGAGCAGAAGGAGGACATTAGAGAGGACAAAATATACATCCTGTCCAGTTCATGATTTGGCCCACAATGTGATCTGTTCATGGCCACCCCCTTTTTATGTGCCCTAGACCCCAGGACAATACCATTTAGTGAATGCTTTCCTAGTGCTGTGTTAGCTACATGGTCTCTTCTATGTTAGTTGCATGGGACCTTGGTTTGGTAGGTTGAATAAATAATTATAACATTCAAGTTCGAAACACAATTAGCTCCTGTGATGAGTATTGTAAAATAGGATTGGGACTAAGTGGAGGGTGGGGGAAGCCTCACAGTAAGAATAACCTTTGAGCCTTGTGACATAGAATTCTGCCTTTTAAAATGTTTTTTAAAATTATTTTGAGAGAAGAAGAGAGAGAGAAGAGAAGAGAGAGAGAGCGCACAGGGGAGGGGCAGAGAGAGGGGCCACAGAGGATCTGAAGCAGGCTCTGTACTGACAGGCTGACAGCAGCAAGCCCAGTGTGGGGCTCGAAGTCACAAACCTCGAGATCACGACCTGAGTGGGAATTCTGCCTTTTAAAGGCAGTTCACCCACTCTCTTGCTTGTTCATTAATTGCATATTCAGTAAACCTTTATCAAGCGATTATCACGTGCCCTGAGCTGTGTGTTAGAGAAATAGAATCAGAATCCCTGCCCTCAAGATGTCATCATTTAGTGGAGAACACAGGACAGATGATTAGAGGTCAATGTGATGGAGGTTATGACAGCATTTTGGGGACATCTCATCTGGATGGAGGGTGTTAGTGGCAGGGCTTGCAAAGAAGGCTTCTTAGGTGAGGTGAGAAATATAAGTTCCATCGTATGGAACCGTTTGCACTCTGTGGGGTTCATAGACTTGAAGGAGACTGAGGACTCTGGACTCAGCATAAAAAAATGTGCCTACACATAAAAATGTCACATGCTTTCAGAGGGTTCTCAGAGACCCTAAAGCCCATCCATGAGCCCCCAATTAAGCGCTCTTTTAAGAGGTTCTGCCCATAGAGCACGGGGACATGACACCATGGATAACACCAGCAGCTGCTTTACGTAAGTATTTGGGAGAAGACTATTTTCCATCATCTGCGATAATGGAAAAATCAGGCGAGTAGTTGTGACAATTGCAGCAGGCCTGAGAAATCCCTTAGTAATCACTTTTTCTTGCGAGTGCTGGTGATAAGTGAAAATATAAATACAGTCAGAAACCTGCTTCAGAAGAGTGTAAGTTAAGACCTGCTAAACTGTGAGCATCAGTTCTTCACCATACGTATTTTTAAAAAATCAGTATTTTTATTATTTACTAGGTGTTTTCATCTTAAAAATAAATGTCTTTCAGAGGAATAAATGAAAGAAAAGGTTTGATTTAGAAGTGCAAAAGCTGATCATGATCAAGGAAGGTAATTTAAAGTAAGTCAAAGTTACTGGTTCTATAATTCATTCAGAATTCATAGGCAAGATAGCAGTGTAGCCAGAAAAAGGAAATAAATAAGAACTATTTGTCCAAAGAATGGAACAAAGATGAGGAGCAGGGGAAACTGGAAAAGCTCTCCTCTGTTTTCATGATCCTGATGGGCTCCAATCAGTGGTCCCATAATTCTGTGATCAGTCAGCCTTCCCTATGATCATTTATCCCGCCCAAACCCACCCACCCCGCCCCCTCCCACTGTTTCCCCACCTCCCTCTTCTTCCCAAACTGCATCCCATAGGCAAAGCTATGAAGAATCCATCTGGCCCGGTTTTTGGAGTTTGTTCTTCCCACCATCCCATCAGAAGAATATGGAAGGAACTATTTTCTCCTGATCTAGAGGCTCAAGTGTGTTTTGGGAAGAGGTGGAAAGTTTCATTGACCATTTACAAACCAGGGCTGAGCACCATAAGCAAAGGCATGAAGGAGCATGGTGCCTTCTGGAATCCACCCTGTGCTCCTCTTCACCTCCCATATCATTGTTGCACCTGCAGAAGCCCCTTCTGCCCCGAGGCCTGTCCCCCTTGCTCTGGTCTCTGTCCTTCAGTCCACATGCTCTTCCATCTTCCTCTATAGCTTTATTACCGGTCTCCTACCTTACCATCTCACGGGCCCTGTTCCCAGCAATCACTCTTCACTTTCAGGAACATTCCTGTGTATGACTCTCTCATCACCGTGACAAGGAAATGTTTGGTTTTGGTTTTTTTTAGTCCTTGACTCCAATAGCCGCTATCTCCACACCAGTCTGTATCAATGGCAAGGCAGCATCTTCTAACTCCTGTCAGTGTTCTCCAGCCAGCCTGGGACACACCTGTAGGCAGACAAGCTGGGTTTGTTGCTTGTTGCCGAGGCCCAGACCTCACACCAGGGGGAGCCGTGGGGCAGCTCAGGATGAGAGGGTGTTAGGAGAAAGGACTCCTAGGATGTGGGTTGTGTCCAGTGATGTGGGGGCAGGTTTAAAAAAGCAGGGCTTTTCTGTCAGGAAATGGGGTAACTCTCTAACCGAATATCTTAAGCTTTATCTAAGGGAAGGCAGACTAGAGCGAAACTAAAGTGGTAATTGGAAAAGAAACAGCAGTCACTCGTCATCTGGGCTTTTTTGGTGTTTTCTGGCTTGGCCAATGTGCATGCTTTGTCTGTGCTCAAGTGTGAGTACTGCGTGGCCCCATGTTCGTCTGGTTCTCTCACAGTCACAGGGTGCCCTTGTCTGATGGCGATTTCTGCACAGTCTCTGATGCTCACAGGAGAACCCCAAGTTGAGCTGTGAGCGCCAGGCCAGCTCCTGCATATGGGGCCTGCTTTTCTGTTCCACTTTACATATTTGCCTCCTTGATCAAAGCTTCCACTGGCTTCCTTGCCCACTACCTCCCTACCCCCTTAGCTCTCTGGGGACTCATCCTCAGCCCCTCCATGCTTTCTCAGCTTATCAACCCCTTTCCCTGGCCAGACAGATACTGTGTAGTGATGAGCCCCGAATCCCTTCTCTTGTCACCTCTTGTTGTTTCCTTTGCCAGCAGGGTCGTTGGGTGTGCCCCATTATTGGTCGTTCCCCTCGGAGGTTTTTGAGCATTTCAGCAGAAAGGCACATAACCATAAACATGTGCTTCTATACTACTGGTCCACAAAGCCGCCTAGCACCCCTCTTTTTCATAACGTGTTTATCCCCTGTTGTGTGCCCGGCAGCTGTGTTTCCACCAAGTTTAGCCTGAACCTCCTCTTTCCAGAAGATAATCTTAATTCCCACTCTGCTAAGTAGATGCCGTCTCCAATGCTCTACTGTGGCTTCCTTCTTTTCCCAACTTTATTTTTTTTCTGAGTCTCCACCCATCCTTCTTCCCTTGAACCTCTCTTGAGGGGAAGAAATACCAGCCCTCTTATAGCCGAACCCTCCACTGTGTTCCTGATCTTGTCCCTTCTTTCCCATATCCGCCTCCCCTTGCTTCCTTCCCCAGCCACACAGCCCCTGCAATCTGACCCCTCCCTTCATAATTCAGTTCCCAGGAAGTGGTCTTTCTTGTGTGTGCACTTCCTCCCTGTTCACTCCCACCTTAACACTTCTCTTCTCACATATCTTTGTAAACCTCACAGCATCAGACCAGCTTTTTCCTGGAATCTCTTGAGACTGTGCCCTCCAGCTTCTCCTGGCTCATCTTGGTTTTACTTCTTCATAATTTCTATAACGAGCTTTCCTCAAGACTGACCCTCTACCTCTTCCCCTATGTTCTCCGTTTTTCTCTTCCCTAGTCCCATCTTTATAGTTCCCTGTCTCTCCTGCTCCCCCTTCACAATCTCATCCACTCCCCAAACTTGAATAATTCACAAATTTGTCTCTGCCCTTGACCTCTACCGGAAGCCTGGCTCATTATTTCGAACTGCCTGCTAACTATCTACAACATGATGTATTATCAGTACTGAAACATCACTTACCTGGAACTAGATTCGCCAGTCGCACCAGAACCCAGTTCTCAGTGCAGTTTTGTCCCACTTCATGGCATTCCCATTCTCTGGCGCCCACAATCCTCTTTGACTATCGCACCCCAAGGACTCTTGCCTCTGGCCTCATCTTAGGGTGCTTTCCAAGTTACAGCCATGTTGTTAGGGAGCTCGTTACTTGTCAGTCAGGGGCAAGGGACTTGGCTTACTCATCACTGCATGCCGCTCGGTATCTAGCCCACTGCCCTGCCCGGAGGGGGCCCTCATATTTGTTGAATGAATGACTATAAATTAAGCATTTTAACGCTTTGCTTACAGTCAACCATTTGTCATTGAACAACTTTCCATCCTTAGACCCTCCACATACTTTTATCTTCGACCAAGCAAGCACCGGAAGAAAGTTTCATACTCAGAACCTCAATCGTGCTACTTCTGCTCTTTTTTATAAGAAGAGCAATTAGGTGAGAGTGCCTGGGTCAGGAGGCAGTCATACTCTCTTCTTTTTTGAAAGCCAGATATAAAACATAGGATTATTCTATTCTCATGGCAATTTTAGGCAACTTATAGCTCCCTTTACACATCGATTTTTCTGCTTTTTCCTTTCTTTATTTTTTAACAGGTTTTCAAAATGGAAGCTATCACTATGACATAAGATGCTATTGATAGTACATCAATATGATTCAGCTATTTCCCTGCCCAGCAGAGTGTGGCTGCTCTGTGCACAGCCCTGTAATACATATTAGTTACACAGACATTAGAGAAGCCCTTCCCATCCATATGTATGTGCGTGGCCCACGGAAGTTAATAATGCCATATATCACGTGCGTGTAGAATGTAAAATGTACTTCAGAGTGACAGTGGGCTCATAGGAAATGAATATTGGCTTACCATGAGAGGAAAACCAGGGAAAGATTTCTGTCCTTTCAAATCTACTGTTAAGTGAATTATTTGTTTCTGTGTCTCAGTATCTCAGACCCGTATTGTGTCTTTTTGAGGGGGAAGGGGTCAATATATGCCCCTCTCTCCAGCCACCTTATTTCACTTCAACTACATGGATGACAAAAGAACCCCTTTGGAGAAATGAAAGATAGCAATTACACATTGGTATTCATGTTACAGGAGTCACACTGCCGTCCTCAGGGAGTTTAACAATGAATATCCAACATTAATTGCCACAGTAACTGAGTGCCTGACCTTGCTGAAATGTAATACACCAGTTTTACATAGTAAAAGTATTTGCCACTAAAAGATATTTTTATTTATCATAAAATGTTTAGAGTGAGCACTATTTTTTTTATTTTTGTCTCTACATTTTCTTGGGGGATCAGGACAGGAATCAACAGTTGAAATCATAATTTTATCAATGATTTTGTTGACAGTTAAGGAAAGATAAGTGCCTTCGTATTCTTATGAAAGGTGAATAAAATACATTGGCACCCCTGTTGCTTCTATGGCACTGATTAATAAGGTACAATGGACATAGTACATTTTACCCATGGGGGGATTTTTTTTTTATGATGTTTGCATCTAATTATAGGTTGGATTTCTGCCAATGGCAGAAACATGGTAGGAGCTCTAGGGCACGTTTCCCTTTTGAAAGAGGTGACATCGTTTTTAAGGTAAAGCCTACTTACTATCAACTTTTCTTGCTTGGATCTTTTGTTCAAATCCTCAGAAATACGGAAGCTGGGTTTTCTGACATGCATTTTACAGTTCTTTTTTCCTGGGCTACCTTCCCCTTCCTGGGTGTCACACACTGGGAGAATGTCACCCTGTGTAGCCTGGAAGTGTCCATCACTCAGGGTCGGGCTCCACACTGCTGGGTCAGCAGCGAGCCGGACTCCGGCAGAGCCTCGTCAGCGGGCGTGCAGGCCCTGGGCCGTGGAAGCTGTGTGTGCAGAAATGAATGATTGTTCAGCCTTCTCTCCTTTTTAAAAGGGACTGAGGTGAAGAAAGTCAGTGCACTCACCCGTGACATGCGAATTTCAGCCTAGATGAGATTCTAACTAGAGATCCATTTTTGCTTGTATTCCAGCAAAACCGGTACATGATAAATATGAAGATCATCTTATGTCTGGGGGAAAATGACCGAAATGATAGAATGGGTAGTATTTTTGCCCACCTTTTGAAGTAAGGCTGTGACGTAAATGAATGTGTTCACTATAACTACTAAAATGGCTTGCTCATTGTTCTAGTGTTTAAATGATTTATGACTTGCCAATTTTAATATGGCGAATGTTTAATAAGCACTGAAACGATAAAAGAATACACATGCAATTAATAGGTTGTATTTTTTTGAAACTTTGAACTTTGGATTCCTTAATTCAAATCATTCAGTTAGTTTTTAAAGTGAACTCTCTGAATCCTAGCCCCACTTTATTTACTTTTTCCCTTTTCCTTTACAGTATTTATGTCTCCCAAATGCTTTATGTGTCCATAGAACTTAAACCTGGACACTCTACCTACCGAGAGGGAGATCCCTGACCAGACTTCTCTTTTTTACAGAATCTTGAAAGAAATCATGGTGGAAAGCACCTTGAGAAAACAGCTTCAGTTTAGCTCCTGTTTTGTTTTTCTGGGGTGGGGATGGGGGTAGGGGCTGTTTTGTTTTGTTTGTGTGGTTTTATTTTTGGTTTTGCTTTTTTGCCCGTGTAATTGCCTCTCCCTTTTTCCTCCCATCCCACGCACATCCCCAATTAAAGCAGGATGAGGAAGTGGCGACTGTCCAGGTGAAGGAGCAGGAGAGGAACGTCCTGGTGCTGAAGAAGGTGCAATGCTGTGGCCCAGCCCCCGCGGGCGGCAGCGCGGAGAGTGATTGGAGGTGAGTTCGCACCGCGGCACGCGCTCCGGCTCCCTGGGCCCTGCCTGCCTCCCCTTCTCTCGCTCCATCTCACTCGCTCCCGCTGCCTCCCGTCCCTCCCTCTCCCTTTTCTCTCCGCCTCTCGAGCGAGCGAGCGTTCTAGCTGACTGCAGAGCTCTTGGCAGCCAGATGGACTCAGTTCCCGGCGAACGGACCGAGATGGCAAGATCTTTCAGCTCTTAGGGGATGCCTTTGTTAGTAGTCGGTCACAATGGGCAGCTCCCGGCTGAGGGTCTTTGACCCTCATCTAGAGAGGAAGGAATCCGCAGCGCTCTCAGACCGAGAGCTGCCCTTGCCTACCTTCGATGTGCCTTATTTCAAATACATTGACGAGGAGGATGAGGACGATGAATGGAGCAGCCGCTCGCAGTCTTCCACCGAGGATGACTCTGTGGACTCTCTGCTCTCTGACAGATACGTGGTCGTGTCCGGGACCCCCGAGAAGATTTTGGAGCACCTTTTGAATGACTTGCACCTGGAAGAAGTCCAGGACAAAGAAACAGGTAAGGCAGAGCGCGGGGTCTCCAGCTTCCAGACTCAGTGCTGCGGCTGCCCTTGTCAGTATCCGTTGGGGCAAGGCCCCCACTGTACCCAAAATCAGCATGGGCAGAAATTGCATATGCTTTGTTCCCCACCCCCCCACCTTGGCCTCGTGCTGTTTTGTTTCAATCCAGTAAATGGACACATGTAGATCCAAGCAGCCGCCTAGGAAGTTGCTGTACAAAGAAAATTATAAGAAGGCAGATGTTCTTGGGTCTTCTGTAATTTTTACGAATCTCACCTAAAGGCAGTTGGCAAGAGGCCAGTATCTTAATAGCCAGTATTCATTGGGAAGAAATACTAGGGACAGACATTCACCTGGCCTGTGGGAAGTGCAGAGCTGAGGGGGAGTAGCCTCCCTGCAGAAATGTCAACAATTAATGCAACTACTCAGCAACTATAAGCTTCACAGGAACTTCTGCCTTTTTCCAGGTGATTTACAAACTGCTCAGAGCAAGCCCTGCTCTGCAGAACACCATACTCATAGCTTGGCAGACCAGAAACTATAATTCACTGAAGTCGTGATCAGATGTGTTGTCCTTTCTGTTTAATCTGGGAGCAAAATACCCATTTAGCTTTGTCACCCTTGCATTTTTGGAAGCACTATCACTGCATTTACAAAATACCCTAACTATGCTTCCTTTATCACCAAAGGGCAAGTGCCTACTGCTCTTAACCAAAATTCTCTTAACAAACTTGTAATTTGCTCCAGCATGGAACAATTATTACAATAAATAGGCCTCTGGCTGTAACTTGATTTCCTGACTAAAATGTACTTTTTGCTGTTATCAGAGTACCTGTGATACCCACAGTTTGCAGTATATTGACTGAATCATTAAAAACTGTTTGTGGGTTGAATTCCTGCAGAGTATCACCTTAGGTTTTTCCCTTGTAGGAAAGACTGTGAAATGACAACATAGGTGGGAACAAGTTTCCTTGGGTCCCAGTAGTTTGTTTGTTTGTTTTTTTGTCTGAACCTAACTGATGTCTGCCTCTAAACTGCATTATGAAGGACATTACAAGAAACAAAGTTGTGTGAAATGTGTAAGTGGGTTAAAAACAAGAGAAGGAAAATGACCCAATCTCATTTCCTGTCGTCATGTTACACTTTGATGACAAAATTCAGATAGACACTATTTTGCATATGTTTGGCAGGGGTTGGGAGAATCACTAGTTGTCACATATACACAGACTAAAAAAAAAATTCTCATGGCATTTGCTGGGTTGTTTTTGTATGTCTATTGATTCATATTTTTTGCATTTGAGCACTGTTCCCATGTTCTGCTTCATCAGATATAATCATCATAGATCTGGTCATAATTTTCCATCTACTGGTTACCATACTGGCTTACACAAGTAGTTTGGACTAGATAATAGGAACTAATCTGCAAAAAGGACGCCTTTCAATGTGGATAGATGTTTGGGGAGACAGAATGTTGCTTTTTCTTTTATAAGATGATTTAAAAATTTTTTTAACTTTTTATTTATTTTTGAGAGACAGAGACAGATCAAGAGCAGGGGAGGGGCAGAGAGAGAGGGACACACAGAATAGGAAGCAGGCTCTAGGCTCTGAGGTAGCTGTCAGCACAGAGCCTGACGCGGGGCTTGAATTCATGAACTGTGAGATCATGACCTGGGTTGAAGTCTGGTGCTCTACCGACTGAGCCACCCAGGCGCCCTGCTTGCTTTTTCTTAATAGCACCACAGTTCTCTATAGTATGAGAATTTGTGTCTAGATCATATAGTAAGTGTAAAAATTATTTAAAAAGTTTTTTAATGTTTATTTATTTTTGATAGGGACAGACAGAGTACAAGCAGTGGAGGGGCAAATAGAGAGAGGGAGATACAGAATCTGAAGCAGGCTCTAGGCTTTGAACTGTCAGCACAGAGCCCGACAAGGGGCTCGAACCCACAAACTGCGAGATCATGACCTGAGCCAAAGTCAGACGCTTAACCAACTGAGCCACCCAGGCTCCCCAATAAGTGTAAAATTATTAAAGCCAGTGTTAGGCCTAACTGATTTCATTTTTCTTTCTTTCCAATTCCAATTTCATTTTTCTTTCTTTCCAATTCCAGTGGTTTTTGGAGAAAGACGGCCTAGGTGCCAACTAACAAGTCCCCACTGCTTAACACTGGGCATGAGAAATCACTCTGATTACTAATGCCAGGAGTTTCCCGCTGCTGGAAATGGTATTGTGCGTGGTGTCTACTGACTGTTATGCCAACACTGGGATCAAATATGTCACTTTAGCCATGTGCTCAGCAAAGCAAAGAGGACCAGAGCTCAGTGACTTGACCTAAGCAAGGCAAGAAGAGGCTTATCAGGTTCAGCCTCTCCTCATTTTCAGTCATTTCCTCAGAGTTTTCAGAGGGTGAATGAAACTTCAAATTTCTGTAGTGACACTTGAAAGAAAGCATGGTGGCAACTTTTCCTCTGATTCAAGGAGAACATTATGAAAATGAAAAGTCAAACTTTAAGAGATTGATGGGTATGTCATAGAGAGGCCCAAGAACATGTGGTTCTTCAAAACTTCACATACAGCACTTAGAGAAAATACAGCAGAAAAGCCTTCATGTGGTTTCTGTTGCTAAAATGAAAAGATACACACACACACACACACACACACACACACACACACACACACATATATATAATAAATTTCATGGGCAAATTGAAGAATAGTGGCTGATAGTTTGCTCTAGTTTGAATACTAGGTGAATCCCTTATTGAAAGTAACTGAGGCCTCTTGTTACCAACAGAGGTGAATTCTAGGCATTTTGGCCAGGCTAGCAACCCTCATTATAAAAAGACTACGTGTGCAAGTGCTTAATAGCATCGTATAAACATATGGAAGACAGATGGAGGAAAATGAGAAGAGGCTGCAATAAAAGTATACAGCAGTGTTTTTATGTTCCTGAGCACCCCTTTTAGAGAGAAGGAGCCATATGGGGCCAGCTAGGGCCGTATGGTGGTCGTCCGCATGGCCCCGATGGCAACGAGGAGGGAAGGGCACATGGGAGGACATAAATGCTCCTGGAGACTGGGATGAGCCTGTTCTGGGTTCTTACATTCCTGTCCCCACCAGAGGCTGGGGAAAATAATGGTGCAAGAGATGTGAGTAATTTCCCATCTCTTTGCCACACAAGTCACTTCGTTGTGAAAATGTAAGTGCAAGGCCCAATAGAATAAACCTTCTGCACTCACAGAGGAGCAGTTGAAGTGATGACTAATAGATGTGAACGTGCAAGTGGAAAAATGTTGACTTAATTGAATGGAACAGGAAGGAGAGAGAACGCCAGAGCTGTTGACCTGATGTAATCCTGTTGGCACGTGAACCGAGACTACAATGGGAAACCATTCCTATAATGTCTGTCCCCATATGAATGAAGTCAAACTAAGTTTTAAAAGCGAAGATATTGTCAGAGATGCTTAATAGCGCCTACTAATGATTCTCCTAAATGGTTAGATCTACACAACACATAGCATGTGTGTTTTCATAATCCCCTCTATGTGTGCCTTCCCTCCCCTGTAAGTGCCAGGCATGCGGGCTCTTTGCAAGATTAGCTGTAGAATGAATGAATGAATGAATGAACGATTCTTCATGGTTTCAAATGGAAAAACTGGCCACTGGATATCTATTTCTGAACATGGAGAGTGATGGAAGCAGCTTTCGAAGATTGCCTTTTCCGTCAAGGTTCAGGTTCTGACTTAAGCATTTGGAATGTTAGGGAAAAATCAGAGGACAGCTCTGTCTTCCATCTTCCCACACAGAGGGTAGACATTACTGAGCCCTCCCAGCCCGGGACAGTACAAAGTGGGCAAGGAGAAAGAAAAACAAGGAATTGTGGGTAGAGGAGCTGGAGGGGTGGCAGAGCGGGTCCCCGCACCCCCACCTCTCCGCCAGCCAGCCCTGGTCTGTAAGGTCTACAGGGTTCCTGCCCCTCCTTAACTCTTTCCCATCCCTGGAAAGGATACAGTATTGTTTAGAGATGCTACTGGTGGGAATAATGACTTCTGGTTCACAGTAGGGGAAACATTATGTATTGGATGAGTTACATTGAGAAAAACCTTCATATTGATTTTTCTTTCTGAATATGCATTAGGGCAGGGCTACCTCAGGGAGAACACAAGAAGAAATACATTATTTGCTCCCGTCTTTTCTTCCATTGCCTTATTCTTTCTGCATCCTTTTGAAGCACATGCACTCAAGATTATAGACTTTGAAGAAAAACAAGAGAACAGAGAAGAGGGTGGTGGGAACAGGTGAAGCCAACCTGCTCGTTCTGACTAGACTTGACCTGCGTTCTCCAAGGCGTGACTGGTTTGGTTATTTGGCGAGGCTGCCATTCGGCATATTCTGTGGATGGGCACTCACTGTGGAAATGCCTGCCTCCAACACCTTGTGGAGGCCTCAGTGTCGGTGGCATGCTTTCAGCAGCACCTAGGAGCTTGAGCACATCATTGAGAAACTGAGTCCCTTATCTTTGTAGTGAGGCAACAATGAAAGTCCCTGGCTTCTATTGAGGGGTGCCTTGATTGACAGAATCCAAAGGTTGATTTCCATTGCCAGCTTAATGCCTATTTTTAGGGCAATGCCCTGGCAGGACCTTGAGGAAAGCTAGAACAGGCACCTCATTTTTTATTGACTCCTTTAATCTTCTTCCTGGCTAGTGCCAAGCTTGCCATAAGCACTTGATACATATTTCTTGGGAAGAAAAACTAAGAATGCTTTCCCCCCCCAGGCATTGGGAAGAGAAGAGATCATTTAGGTGAACTTCTTCCTTGATTCCCTTACCTTCAAGATTTCTGGAAAGATATTTGGTACTTCTGTTCCAGGCTTCCTCTGGGAAGCAGAAGACATTAATAACTGTGTAGCAGCATCACTTTTGCAGAACTAAAACTTGTAGAGACATGGAAATTCTTAGTGCGACATCTCTCCATGATTTTGTGCACTTAATATGCATATGACATTATCTCGAATTTATCTTTTGTTTTTATTTCTGTAATGTCTGGTAACAGACTAGTGGATCTTATGCATGGCTGCACATGAGTGGTGCATGGCACACTTTTTAAAAATACCAGCACCTGGGTCCCACCCCAGAGATTCTGATTCGGTGGGCCCGGGGTGGGGCTTACGCTTTACTGGCTTTAAAACCTCCCCCAAGTGATGCTGATAGGCAGTCAGATGTGGGAGCCACAGATAACAGAACATCGAGCTGGTCTCATATTCCCCCCGCCCCCCGCAACTTTTTAAGATTCATTCCAAGTTTCTAATAGTTTCAAATATATATTTTCCTTGGAGAGTTAGGGCCATCGTTTCCCCTTTCCTCCGCTTCCCCTCCATTCTGACTCCTCTCCAGGGCTTTATGTCCACTGGTCAGCCTCATGTCTGCTGGTCCCTGCCCCCAAACCTCTGCAGCCTAAGAATTTCAAAATTTACAAACCTTCATGGTTGGTCCATCCACTGAAATGATTTTGAAAAAATAAAGGAAAAAATCAGAGGAGACTGAGGTCCTGGACACATAGCTGAGAAATCGAAGAGAGCCGTTCGTTCAATTTCTCAGTGTTTGGAATGAAGATACAGTGAACCCAGCCCATTTGGATTTTTGGCAGGATCTGTCACACCATAAAAATCCCTGTGTGGCCCTAACTACGTCTCATGGCCAAGATACTTACTTGTGCAAGAAATAGTGTTTTAAGGAAAGAGAAAATGCACATAGAGTAGAGAGGATACTAAACTGAGATTCAAGTCTTAGATCCCAGATCTGGGCTCCTGAGGCCTTGAGCAAGTCATACAAAAGATGATCTTTGAGCTATCTTTCATCATTAAAGTACCTTCATTCAAAAGCATCTATATCAACCTCTTTCCAAATGTCACAGAACCATAGAATTCTAGATCTGGAGGAGAGACCCCAGGATTCATGTAGACAGTTTCTGGAAGCTTGCGGTCATTGTATGCCGAAATCACTGTCACTTAGCCATTATACAAGGACATGGGCTGTTTAGTCTATCTCCATATTCTGGTGCTGCTGCCTGTCTTTGGACTCAAAGCAGTTAGAATGTTGTTGGGGGAGGGGACGTGGAACCCATGCTCAGTGCCCACACCCGGTACTGATTTATATGTGTTTGTCTATAACCATGTTCAGCGGGAAACTTTTTAAGTTCCTTTGAGAAATTATACTGTAACATTTCCAAAGAATGACTATGATTTATCACCTACTAGTAAAATTCATTTAGAGACTTTTATTACAAAGCCATCTTGGGATATTCAAAAACAGTCTGTTGCCAACGAAAAGTGACACTTTTCCCCCAGTGGTGAAATATACTGCATCCTATCTTTTATACTAGTCATCCCCCTAATTTCTTTACTTTTAACTTTGTACACCACTTCTGTAATAAAATACAACTGTGCATTTTAATTACTCAATTTCTATATGCCCATGAATGAATACCTTAGAAAAAATTAATTCCTTCATTTTGCAAATATCTTTCACTTCTTTATGTCCTAGATGTGGGGATGCAGTTGTAAACAAAAGAAACACTTTACCTTCATGGGGCTTATATTCCAGTGGAAGGATTCAGACAAAAAAGCAAAAAGGAAAATAGTGGATATTAAATGCTAACCAATATCATTACAGGCACTATTTTAGGATAACTATATCCACATGTCTTTAAAAATAAGCTGGAGGATATTTTAATGTATTTAAAGTATTGTAGGGAATTAACATGAAACTAGTGGTTATATTCAACAAAGTTACAGTCAACCAAAGGAAATAGACTTAATTGAAGAAAAGAGAGAAGAGAAGAAATTTGAGGGGCGCCTGGGTGGCTCAGTCGGCTGAGGGTCTGACTCTTGGATCACGTCATGATCTCATGGCTCCTGAGTTCCAGCCACACATCTGGCTCCGCGCTGATGTTTGTTGACCAGGCTCAGTGCAGAGCCCCCTTCAGATCCTCTGTTCCCCTCGCTCCCTGCCCTTCCCCCATGGTGCATGTTCATGCACTCTCTCTCTCTCTCAAAAATTAACATTTTTTTAAAAGAGGAGAAATTGGAAATAGGTACCGGTATCCCCAGATGGTACTAGCTGGGACTACAGTCCATAGAGTCTGCACCATGGAAACGTCTGATCACCATCTTTTAACATCTTGACCTGTGAAAATAACTTTTCATAGACAAATAACTACATAGGTTGCCATTTGAGGTCTTTTTCAGCTTTATGAAACTGCCACATTTAAATATGAGGTTAATTTTGTTTGCACACATGCCTGAGTAAAAAAGTCAACAACAGAATAAATTCATTAGCCCCAACTCCGGCCCCTGTGGGTATGCCTCAGACGCAGAGCACCGCTGCTCTGTAAAGGCTAACGTTGCCAGATAAAGCCAAGGCTTGAGATCACTATGCACTGACCATGAAAACCCCCACAGTGCTGCTGAGAGAAAGCTGGAGGTAAAAGTGTTCCTGTGAGAATGTAGTTTCTGCTCTGCTGTATGCTCTGTACTGTGGGTTTGGTTTCGGTTTGGTTTGGGGGCCATTTCCTTAGCTCCCTCCCTGTTACTAACATGGAGAATTATTATGGAGACCACAGTTGAAGCATTAGGAGACTTTGTAAATTAATATTGACAAATAATGAGATAATTAGAATTGTTTAGAAGTTTTCGTCTCAGTTGCCTCATTGGTGAAAGCAGGGGGCTTAGGCCACATGACGTTTGAGGCGCCTTCCAGATTCGGGAGCCAGGATTTGAGAATTATTCAAGTTAGCCCACGATTTATCCAAACTTTCCCTCCATCAGATGGATCATTTTATTTATTGATTCATAAACTTTTTATTTTTTGAGAGAGCGAGCATGGGCAAGCAGGGGAGGGGGAGAGAGAGAGAGAAATATCTCGAGTGTGTGTGCATGCGAGAGAGAAAGAGAGAGAGAGAGAGAGAGAGAGAGAGAGAAATTTAAGCAGGCTCCATGCTCTTTGTGGAGTCCAGCGTGGGGCTCAGTCTCATGACCATGGGATCATGATCTGAGCTGCAATCAAGAGTTGGATGCTCAACCAGCTGAGCCACTCAGGCGCCCCACAGCTGATCTTTGTACAGGATAATTATCCCATCTCATGGACAGAGAAGCTAAGGTAGAAGAACTAAGCTGCTATAGAGATGGAGTGGTCAATTGAATCTAAAAATGATCCCGGGTGTATCCCTAGCTTTATTCCAGACATCATTTTTTTCTAGTGAATAGAGTCATGGATAAAAGGCCTAATGGAAGTAAAAACCTACCATTCAACTCAAGCTGTAAACCCCAAATCAGGTGCTTCAGTAGCTACTTAAGAGCCCTCTAATCCCCAGCACAAAGACCTGCTTCTGGGTTTCCATCTGTGAGCAGGCTGGCCACTGGGTGAGCTAAGGGCGTCAAGAAGGTTACAAAAGAAGAAGCCCAGAGGAAGAGGCCCTAATACCAGCTGATGCTGTGTCCGACCGTTCACATGAGAAGTGATTAAAAATCAGATTTTGACTGTGGATTTTATTTGAGGTGTTCATCATCTGGACTAATCTATTTGCACCACCTTTAAACATGTGATATTATGTATGATAACAAGGGAATTGATGCTTTTACGCTGCCAGTAGATTGTGGGTTAATTAATACTCTTGTTGGTAATGAAGCAAGGTGAAATGAAGGGAGACAGAGCTGAAGCATAAGGTCATTAACATACACTGATTAATAACGGAAATGTGGAAGTTTTCGTTACTGCATAACCAATGGGCAAAGGAAGGTGTGTAATGGATGAAGATATAAGTAGAGGCATCCTTTCCAGGCCCACAGTTCCTGTTTAGAATGAGAACAGATCACTGGAATGCGTTCTTTTTAGTCTGCATCGTTTTCATGTTTAATCCACATAACCTCTTCCCATGTTTTGTGTTCAACTATAGTCTAGACCACACTAGATACAAACTAAAATACTGTAGGCTATGGAAAACTGATTTCAAGAGGATCCGAAGATAAGAAAGGGAAAATGAAATACCCTCAGCAAGAATGACCTGAGAAGTTAAATCTTAAGCCTCTTGATTCTAAGAATGTTGAAAAACTTGGGCATCTCCACACGTTTCTAGACTTTATTCTTTGAATACTTTAAAGGAAAATATCAACACTTTCTGATGGTTTGAGTGAAGTTCTTATCCTAGAGCCTGGAGGTGAAACAGAGGGTCTTTCAGGGTTTCCTGCCCACGATTCTAAATGAACTTCACACGTGACTGCTATTTCTGTGAAGTTCTCCACCCCTGAGCCAGGAGGGGTGTCTTTGAAACTGCAGCCAGTATGGGAGATGTGGAAATGAGTGGACTTTCTCCTTCATTCACTGCTGCACATTTCATCTGCTTTATTTCCCTCATTTACATTTTATTTGCTTTCCCTTCACCTCAGATGCCCAATTTGGTATATACTGTTAGGAACCTTAGGTATTTCTTCGTAGTTGAGCAAATTTCTAATTTCCTAGAATGGCGAAGGATAAATTTTTACAAATAATAGAATACTCTGGCACATGGAGAGATGCCACGAGTATGTACATAAACGGTCAGTTTTCAATGAATCAATGTATAAAATTATAATCTATTTTGGAATGTAAATTATATAAAGGCCCTGTCTGATAAGACACAAAGTTCATGGAGAGTCACAAGGCCCTCAGCGACTTCAGCTTTATTATCATAGGAATAAAATACTGGCTTAGATCTGTCTGGTCCCTTTGACATGGGATGAAGGTTTCTTTTGAAGCCCAGATCCCAGTGTAACCTGAGTTTTCTCTCATAAAAATAAATATAAAAAAGGTAACAGCTTGCTTAGTTCTGATATTCGGTCTCCCTAATATATACCTGGTAAGAATCTCTATAGTACAGCTTTTTAGTTAGTTTGGTACTGATTTTTGTTCTTATAGTTAGTTGTTTTTTGTTGTTGTTTTACTTTTTTTTCATATTTTACTACTCTTTATTTGTATATATTTTTACGAAGGTAACATCTATGTAACAAAATCAACCATTAATCATTTTATTTTTTTAGTTTATACATTATATAATATTTATAAAATATCCATTAACCATTTTAAAGTATGCAATTCAGCATCACTCATTACATTCACTGTGTGGTTTTAGTATGGATGTGGGACCATCACCTCTTTGTAGATCCAAGATATTGTCATGAGTCTAAAAAGTTTGAAAGCAGGCAAATTCCTGTTCATAAGAATTCCTGTTCTCTCATGGAAACCCATATATTTCATCCTTAAAAGTGATATCAGATTCTTTATATTTTTTCTTTAGTCATCTATATAATTTATTTATTTATTTATTTTTATTATTTTTTAATGTAACACAATTTATTTTTTTAACATATGCAGTTATTTTCCGTCATTTACAATACAGTAGTTACAATGACACTCCAAACAGAAAAGCAAAGTAAAAAATCAAAACCCCCACTTCTATTTCATGTAATTAGACTAATACAGAAATTAGAAGGTTAAGTACTAACTAGTTAATCACCTAATTTCACAGCTATCTGAAGTGGTTGTTGTTTTAAAAAGAAAATAGATTTCTATTCCTTTAATAAAGTAATGCTGTTCTCGAATGTCCCAAGTTTGTAAAATTACCATATTTTCTTATTGAGTTATGGGTCTTTGGACATATTTAATATTGTACTTCAGTGCCAACACTTAAGATTTTGTTGGTATCCCCCTGAATTTCCAGAAACTTGTTTAAATGTGTGATACAACTCAGGCATTTTTGGAGTAGCAAATTAGAAGGAGCAACAGATTCTAAGATTCATAAAGACAAGATGCCACGTCAGTAGAATTGACAATCAATCTGGTAATTAATTTTAGCAAGACCATAGTGTTACTGTAACATCACCAACTGAAATTACTGGAGACTAAGACAATGTGAAAAGATGACGGAAACTCTTTTCTCTTTCTCTCTCTCCCCCCCCCCCCCCCCCCCCCGAGATCTTATGTGTCATTTCCCCAGACATTTGAAAGTTTTGAAGTGAGATCATTCATCTGATGTCCTTGTCTGTATTTTAAAATGCTGTGTCGGCATGCCTGGATGGCTCAGACTGTTAAGCGACTGACTTTTGATTTTGGCTCAGGCCATGATCTCAAGGTCATGAGGTTGAGCCCCACATCAGGCTCTGTCCTGGCAGCATGGAGCTGCTTGGGACTTTCTCTCTCCCTGTGTCTCTCTCTCATCTCTCTCCCTCTCTCCCTCTCCCTCCCATTCGACCCCCCCCCACTTTCTCAAATAAATAAACATTAAAAAAAATATTCACAAAATGCCGTGCCATCCTCCTCTAGTCAAACTAGCATCCTATCAGAAAAAAAATGAAGTGGGTTTTCTGTGTCAGTGTGTACTTCAGGTAGTTCTCCTAAGTGTGAGGAAGAAATGTTAGCGAATGGCAATTTGTTGATTATAATCATCGCATGTTAATCTCTCACAGCATGTTTCAATCGAATTATTGCTTCATTGAAAGGGTGCAGTGCCACAGAATTGCTGTAATTGACAACCACATGTCTGAAAGGGATATTCTTTGAGCAGGAGAATTTTTGCCTTTAACGTACCTATAATTGAGCTTTTTCTCATTTCTCTTTGCGGTTTTCTCATTATAACCTTCCCCTCCCATTTCCCATTATCCTCATTTTCTGCCCTTGGGGCTTTCTTGCTCTACAATTGAAACCTTTCTTTTCATTCTGTTTGCAGCTTTTTGCCTTACACGGCTTCTTGGCTGGCAGGCCTTTCCCCAAATCTTTCAATAGATATGAAATTAGAATTGTTCAATATGAGTGAACAGAAAACGTAGAAAACTAAAATATCTTGTAATCCCCAAAATATCTTATTGTAATCTGAATAGCGATAGAAAATTATTGTTAAAGCAATTCTGTATCCTTTTCTGCTTCAGACTTAGCTGTTCTTGTCTGTTCTTTTCATACAGAATACTCTGTGAATCCTTTAAATCCTTTAATCCTGTAAATGAGCTTCACTTAGAGTGAAGATGAAAAGTACAAGTTAAAATTGCCTCTTGCATACTTGGCTGGGTATCTCTACGTAAGTTCTCAGCCTTGGTTCTAATGTTAAAGCACCTGGTATATTCCTTCAATAATCACGTGCCTTTTCAATGTGCCTTAAATATACTTTGTTATCAGGGGAGATTTGCTTAGTACTTAAAGCGAGTTAAGTATTCCCCCCTCAATCTTCCTGTCTTGTTTGATATCACAAATTTTGTCTGTGCATAGGAGGCTCATAGATACCGTCAAGACAGTGTCACGTGTTTTGGCAAGAAAAAAGAGCGAACATGGTGAAGCTATTTTCACCTTATTTTGGATCTCTTCTCCAGAGTTGGACATATAAAATGTAACCTCTTGTGTCTTGTTGCAGTTTGATCTGAATTTAAAAGCATTCCAAACCATTTTTGTTTACCACTGTGCTGACTTTTGTAAAAATACTTTAGTTAGCTCAAGTTCTGCTAGTGCTGATAGGCATAATGATAGCGCACCTCTCAGAATTATTTTGACGATTTGCTCTATCTTACAGTCTCCTAGGGAGGGTGTTTGTTCTTTGGGGGGAAAAAACATGCAAGGCAAATGTGTCTTCATCAGCATATTTTAGAAAAACACAGTAGTGAGATCAGGATAAATTCACAATACTTATCTCCCCTTAAATGTACTTTTGCCACTTTTCATAATAGAGAAATTTGAGAAGCAGACCACACTCCACCCGATGTGTTTGAGTTCCTGAAAATTTTGTGTGTCTATGTATGATCTGTTGTATTATTATTTGTTATTAGGACGGCCATATGTAACAGAAAAACTGATGGTAACTTAAGGTACAAATATACTTCTCTCTCATGTGAAAATAAAAATAAGTGCATAGAGAGCAGGTAGAGGTGTAAGGCCACTCTGAAATCAGCCAGGACTGAGACTCCTTCCGGCTCTTTGCTCCGGTGTCCCAAGAGTCTGACATTCATGTCCTAAATCAGAAGGGATGCTAGCATCCCGGTCCAGGTGGCAGGCTGGAGCAGGTCAAGAGCACACCTGTTCATCACACACGGCCTCTGCTTTTATCTTAGTCATGGCCACATCCAGCTGCAAGTGAAGCTAGGAATGTATTATTTGGCTTTAAAATGTCTGGGGAGCAATATGGCCAAGAAAAATCAAACTATGATTCCTAAAGAAAGGAAAAATGGCATGTAATTTTATAAATGGAAGCTTAAGGGGTACCAGGGCAGCTCAGTGAGTGGGGCATCCACCCACAGCTCAGGTCATGATCTCACAGTTGGTGGGTTCGAGCCCCGCATCTGGCTGCGTGCTGACAGCTCAGAGCCTGGAGCCTGCTTCGGATTCTTTGTCTCATCTCGCTCTCTGCCCATCCTCTGCTCGCATTCTGTCTCTTTCTCTCTCTCAAAAATAAATAAACATTAAAAAATTTTTTAAACAATAAATAAATGGAACTTATGTTAGTTTGTTTTCATACTTTAGATCTCAGGCTGTGATTATATATTTTTTCTTAAAGTTTATTTTATTTATCTTGAAAGAGAGAGCGAGCACGCATATGAGCAGGTTAAGGGAAAAGAGAGAGACAGAGCATCCGAGGCACCTCCGTGCTTTCAGCAGAGAGCCTGAGGCAGGGCTTGATTTCAGAGCTGTGTAACCAGGACCTGAGCCAAAATCAAGAGTTGGACACTTAAGCAACTGAGCCACCCAGGTACACCCATGATTATATATTTCTGTCTCTTCAAAGAAAAATAAACATAGTGTGATTTAAAGCATTGTGTGATCATTTTTTAAAGCCTATAAAATAGTTTGGATTAGCTCTTATAGTCTTCTCAACAGTGAATATTGACAGTGATTTCATGCATTATTAACGTGCAAAGAGTACTTAATAGTAAGTACCTTTCTCATATCTGATTTGAGCCACTGAATTCATGTTTGAGAATTCTACATCTTTTACTCCAAAATTCTCCCTACGAGTTGTTAGAAATATTTTTCACAAAACATATGAAACATCTGCTAAAAAAACATTTCATAAATTATGGTTTCAGTGAAGTTTAACAACATAGTACATTTTAAATTTGTTCTCCTAAAAATGGCTTACAGTATGTATGACTATATTCTTAGTGGTGTTTCAGAACTCTTATGTGCCTATAACATACTTGCTTGTTGTGGGTCAAGTCACCATAAGTCATGTGATTCCAATGCTATGAGAAAGGCCTAAGGGTGTTCTTAGATGTGAGTAGTATATTATTTCAAAACAAAACTGACTTATTAGAATCATTTTAGACAAAGTGCTCTTATGAGTGCTCTTAGTTAAAAACAAAAATATCTTAACCAATAGCAGTTACTACATGTTAAAGGCTGATTTACCGAAATTTTGGAGGGATTTACAGAGGTGGTCACTAAGGTGAGGAACAGCCAAGACTTTGATGTGGAAGTCAGTTCTTTTCGTTCAGGAAAGAAAGGACAAAATAAAAGGTGACAAATTTTTCTCAGTATCTGTAATGTTTAAAATGGAGAAGTTTATCTAGAAGGAAAGGAAGAGTTTTATGGTTTGACCATTAAAAAAATTTTAATATTTTATTTTTGAGAGAGAGAGAGAGAGAGACAGAGTGTAAGTGGAGCCACAGAATCTGAAGCAGGCTCCAGGCGCTGAGCCTGTTAGCACAGAGCCTGACATGGGACTTGAACCCTGAGCCCAAGTCAGCACTTAACCAACAGGGTCACCCAGGCACCCCTCTGACCATTTAAAAAAATTGTATCAGTTTCTGCCTTTACATTTCAACCTTTTAAGATAGAATTACTATAAATGGCTGTTAAAACCTCTTAAGAGCATGAGGAGTTTGTGGACTATCTGAATCCTTCTGTGTGATTGTCAGTTCTGCCTTTAGAGAGGAAATTAGCTGATCCCTTATAGCTATTTGCTGTTTGCCAGACGTTCACTAGAAAATAAAAACAAAATAAATTTTGAGTAGGAAAAAAGGAACTCCAGCATGCTGGCACATAGACGGGAAACACTTTATAGAGGCATTTTGGGCAATTCAAGGCCAATAAAAGGACCAAGTTCCTCTATCTGTCCATCTGTCCAATGGATGTTCATGCATACCCATTTCCCTTGGCCCCAGAATGGACCATTTGGATTCACAGCCTCAGAAGAGCAGAGGGAAATCCAGTGCTGGGGGTCAGCCTGCCTTGGGACCTACGCCCCTTCTGATACTAACTTGCAACAACTCAATAGTTCGTCACCTTACTTACTACAGGCTCGGTGTCACCATTCCACAAAAGAGAGTATAAGACCTGCCACCTGGAAAGAAGCTGAGGACAGACCATGTGGGTAAAGCTCATGGTACAGCACCCAGCGGCCAGTAGAGGGTGGCTCCGTCTCAGTTATGTTCAGACAGAGTAGCTGTCTTCTCTTCCCTGCTTTTCCTCGTTGCCCATCAAGGCTGCTCCCCTTGGCTTCTTGGTGCACACTAAGGAATAGGTGAAGTTCAGAGTAGATTTGGGGCTCTCTGGGCTAAAACATGTGCTGGATGGGGGTGGGGGATGATGGGAAGGAGGATAGAGTTTTGCTCAGACCTTCCCATGAATGGAATATTCTTCTGTTTCTAGTAGCTGCCCTATGTGATCCTTTTATGATGTCACTGATTAAATTCCAAACCCTGTGAAAGTTGAGGCCTTAAAACTGGGCCTTTTCCATAGCAGTGAGCACAGTGCTCAACCCCAAGCCACAGGTGTTCACACAGCAGTTACGACCAAACCTTTGGTCATGAGGGCTCCCTTTCACTGGAGTGAGAAAGAAAGCAGCCACGTATTATTGTAAAGAACTCCACTGGCTGTTCTGGAACCCCGAGCACACAGGTGTTCCTGCTGTCAGTCACTGGTTGAAATACTTGTCCTAGAAATATTTTTAAACATGGACTACACAGTAAAGGAAAATTTACAGTAACGTAGATTTTCTTACATTAGATACTTTCAGTTTATGTAAGATCTTGTGCCAGTTTGTTTAGAAAGAGGCCTAGTTATGTTTAACTGTGTTTAATCTTTTGAAGATCATATTTCTGGGGGCACCTGGTGGCTCAGTTGGTTAAGGGTCTGACTTCAGCTCAGGTCATGATCTCACAGTTTATGGTTTGAGCCCCACATCAGGCTCTGTGCTAACAGCTTGGAGCTTAGAGCCTGCTTCAGATTCCGTGTCTCCTCCTCTCTCTGCCCCTCTCCTGCTTGCTTGCTTGCCCCACTCTATATCTCCAGAGTTCTTTTTTTTTTATGTTCTTTATTTTTGAGAGACAGAGAGAGACAGTGGGAGCAGGGGAGGGTCAGAGAGAGACAGGGAGATACAAAATCTGAAGCAGGCTCCAGGCTCTGAGCTAGCTGTCAGCACAGAGCCCGACATGGGGCTCGAACCCACGAACAATGAGATCATGACCTGAGCTGAAGCTGGACACTTAACCGACTGAGCCACCCAGGCGCCCCACTCCAGAGTTCTTTTAAGCAGAAACAAAAAAAATAAAATTTCACTCATCTGATTTGAGTGGCAGTGATTCCCGCTGACGAGGATGAAAAAATTAACATTCAGAGTGGTAATACATTTCAAGTTTGGGAAGAAAGCTGATAATAGAGATTCTTCTTGGTGCTTGGGAGATAAAAATACCATCCCTTGCCCTAAGTTGATTTCCAGTATTAGAGTTATTGCTTGAAATAACCATGCCACAGACTTCTAATTTTAAGATTTAATGTTTAAATTAGTGTTTTCTTTGTTTCATGAAATTTTGGAATGTTTAGTTGACAGGCACTTAGGAACACAGTTTGTATCTTTAAGAATGCATTGTGTGACGTTAATCATACGTGATGGAGCACCTCCGAGAGTCAATTATGTTAGACTGAGTGCATCTTGCAACTAGATATTAATTTTTGTTGGTAGATGCTGGCAGATTGGTATTGAAAGCTCCGTACCCATGATACTTCCACGTTCTAATCTACTGTTAAATAAAATGATACTTGAATTGATCACGAAGAAATTTTTCCTCCCGGCTTATTCGTGAGAGCAACTGCTGTTACTAATCAATGAGCTATAACAGCGGCGAGAAGTCTTTGGGGAAAAACAGTGTGATAGATGGGATGAGGCTGATTATCAGACCATCCCTAGTTCCTGTTAGTCTCCAGGACTAGAAGGGCATGCCCCTGCTGTCTTCCGGGTGGCATCTCTCCAATGCTGTCAGGGACCAGTTACACACCAGACTCAGTGCCCTTTGAATGCTCAGGCTGACGAACTTCCTCCGGCAACTTTTGAGGCTCACAATGTGCTCTCTCCCACTCTCCTTTCTTGTTGGCTTCTATGACATTGGTGTCTCCCTGTTCTCCTGCTGGTGTCTTTCTTCTCCTCCTCCTTCCGGAATTCATCTTTCTCTTAGCATTGCCCAAATGTGAACATCCACCCCAGCTCACCTCAGACCCCTGCTTACAACTTCCTAGGACCGTGTCTGAGACTTGATGTGGTCCCAGCCACCCTCTTTCTACGGTAGCTCCCATAATCATCCAGACCTCTTTAGCAAGCTCTGGTCTTTGATATTTTTGCCCAGTATCTTCACCTTAAAGTAGCCTTAGGGGGCACCTGGGAGGTTCACTTGGTTGAGTGTTTGACTTCAGCTCAGGTCACCATCTCATGGTTTGTGAGTTCGAGCCTCACCGTGGGCTCACTGCTGTTAGCGCAGAGCTGCCTTCAGACCATCTGTCCCCCCTCTCTCTGCTCCTCCCCAACTTGTGCATGGGCTCTTTCTCAAAAATAAGTAAGCATTTTAAAGTAGACTTAGAGTACTCAAACTCAGTGTGTTTAAAAGTAAGCTTCCCTCTCCTTATTTCTCCTTCATCCAGCCTGACTGTCCTGATAGAGTAAGTGCAATCTTCTCTTACCACTTCTCCTCTTGAAAATGTCCATTTAATTCTCCTTTCCTGTAAAACAAGCCCCAGGCTTCTTTTTTTTTTTTAAGTTTTTTTTTTAATGTTTTATTTATTTTTGAGAGAAAGAGAGACAGCGTGAGCAGGGGAGGGTTAGAGAGAGAGGGAGATACAAAATCTGAAGACAGGCTCCAGGCTGTGAGCTAGCTGTCAGCACAGAGCCTGATGCGGGGCTCAAACCCACAAACAGCGAGATCATGACCTGAGCTGAAGCCAGATGCTCAACCGACTGAGCCACCCATGCGCCCCCCTCACCCCAGGCTTCTTATTCTAAGGCTCAAATACCTTATTCCAAGGTTCCAGGAATTGGCTCCAACCTACTTCCTAGCTTTCCTTTTCAGTTATGACAAGTGATCTCTCCATGACTGTATCATAACTACACCCTAGACCAACACTTACTACCTGCCTGTCCACAGACAGCTCATATGTATAAGTGAAGCCAGCGAGGGCAGAACCGTGATAAACTGGTACACCCAGCAGGAAAAAGGCAACTCAGCTCTGAACCAGGGTTGCTGTCGGACACGTGGACCTGGTGTTGCCAGGTCTTCTGATTTTTAAATCCTGTCACACAACAAAAACACACCTTTAAGGGCTAGACAAGGCCCAAAGACAGTAAGTTTGTGACTCAGCCACAGACACACCCCCAGTCACCTCCATGTGTATTTTTATTTCACCTCTTTCTCCACCAATTCTTACATATGCAGAGGTCATCCTACATGCCACCTATTTGGTGAAACCTTCCCTGGGGTATTGGAGTCTCCTTCATCCCTACATTTATGATTGGTGCTGCCCAATTGAAATGTTACCTTATTTAAATTTATTTCGTGGGGATACATGTCTCAACTCCCTACCTCATTATGAGTGTGAAGCCGTGGCTCACTCTTGTGCTTTCCTGTCTCTTACCCCCAGTCCCTTCTTAACAAATATGCCTTATATATTGTCAGTTCTCAATACTCGGTTTTTCTTGGTTGATGGGTGGCGTTTGGAGAATTGGAAAAGGATCTAAATATTATTTTATGAGAGTAAAGAAGAGGCCTTACTGAGTGCCTGATATGTGTGGGTTCTCTGCCAGATGCCTTAGATACACGGTTCTGTTTCATCCTGGCTGCGGTTCTGCCGGGTGTGGTGTGATACCCAGTTTACAGCTGCCTTAACGGAGGCCCTCGGAGGTTAAGTACTGCACCCACGGCCATCCAGGTAGAAGTTCAACTCTCTGATTCCCTTTGTATTGTTCACGCTGTTTTCTAAGCTCCCAGCAGGCTGAACAGATACATGCATGCACAAGCCACAAATGGGTTAAATTATAATTGTGCCTGGACACTGAGAGCAGCTGAGGGCTGGGCCAGCAGGACTCACGGGGCCTGTCGCCTCCCTTACCCCCACGGCGACCCGCAGATAGGGCCCTTGGTGTGGAGAAGGTAGGCCAGCACTGTGTTGATTAGTCCATGTTCCTTCTAGTGACATTTTTAAAAGGCAGCATGTATAATGTAAGATAGTTGAGAACATAATTCCTGCTGTACTCAAATCATTCTTTTCTAAGGAAAGAATGATGAAATTCCAAAACCAAATTTTACAAGGTGGAACAGATTTCATTATTTGAAGAGTGCCACCCAAACTCTGTCTGGAGGAAGCTCCTGTCATTAAAGAGGTCACTTTTCAGACAGGATTTGATGTAGAAACAGCATTAAATGAATAATAAGCATTTCTTGTGTAATAAATATTGAAAACTAAAATTAGATCTCAAGATTTGGAGGTTCTAGAATGGCTAAGGAATACTCTGGTAGAATTGTAAAAATATACAGGAATTGAGTGAATTTAAAAGCTGTGGTAAACAACTGCATTTGAGCTCATTAATACCACTTTCAGAAATGTAAAATTCAGAGAAAGAAGCATACTTTTAACAGAGTCGCACTTTAACCTATGATTCAAACATGAACATTAATTTTTTTTAAATTTGTGCTTAATCAAATTACATGGTACATTTTGGCACTGCCTCTCAAAAAGTAATGGCAAGTTGTAACATTCCAGGGCCACAAATGAGACCTTTTATGTACAAAGCTTTTCTTGGCTTCTTGCAATAAAGGTTAAGTAGAACATATTTTTAAATGCCTTAAATTCCATTGCATCTGAAGTAGAAATGCACGTGGAACAAAATTGCTGGTAGTACCTTAGGGAATACAGGTAGTATCGAAATGCTGAATATTCACATTACCATACTTAGATTAAATAGAGCAACTATAGGCAGTTGTCTGTCAAAATTCTTATCATTTGCTTTCTTGGCAACTCACTTATATCTACCCCCATCCCCAGAAAAAAGCATTAAAGTTAGACCTTTTTGAAACATTGAGATCACTTCCTCTCATCTGACTACATTTACATAACAACCCTATAAAAGGGATCTGTACCAAACCAATTACTAGTCCAATTGACGCAACTCTTAGGGGGCTCCCGATACATTTATGTTTTACAGAAATGAAATTTTTGAGTGCTTGATACACTTAAAATGAGAATGAGAAAATATTTGAATTTCTGCATAAAAGAAAAGTGCATTCATGGGCGCCTGAGTGGCTCAGTCTGTTAAGCATCCAACTTCAGCTCAGGTCATGATCTAACAGTTCATCAGTTTTAGCCCCGCATCTGGCTCTGCGCTGACAGCTCAGAGCCTGAAGCCTGCTTTGGATTCTATGTCTCCCTCTCTCTTTGCCCCTCCCCCCCATAAATATTTTTTAAAAATTTTTAAAAGAAAATACACTAACGTAAAATCAAATAGAGATGGACAGTTCTTGACTTATATCTTAAAATGAAAAGAGTAACAGATGATAGAGAAAGGTCTTGTATCAGCATCTTTATGATGAATAATAGACATGAATTTTAGAGCCATGTCTATCAAAGCTTTAGATTTTGACCACACATTGGTATAATTTATTTCAAGTGAACATAGTGCTTAACTGTAATAGTGTTTGCTTTTTAGTTTTGCATGTTATTAGCATGTTTCTTTTATACTGCAAGAGTACTTCCTATATTTGAAAAAAGCCACAACATAAATATTCTTTTATCTGGGGCAAGTGGAGTACAGGGGGAGGATTCTGAAAAGGAAGCTGAATATTTTTGTCAATGATGAGGTAAGAATTTGGGATTCTATTTAGTGATCGATTTAATGAATAGAATTTCAGCGGAAAGCTTTTTGCATATTAATACCTAGGTATACACAGAGTTGCAAAGCAAAATGAACATTTTTTTTTACTCAAAATGTTAGTGTTTATGGCAACTATGAAATTGTTTAAGTGAGAGATACTTTTATACACAAAGGTGCTTTTCTGCCTAAGTCTTAAATTACTATTAATTAAGCATTATATAATATAATAGATAATTATAGTGTTTTAATGTCAATGCCAGTGGATTTGCTAGTCTTTCTAAATGGCTGTTGTTGGCTAATAGTCTTCAGGGGATCATTTATATAGCCATTGTGGTTCTAAAAATATCTCTAAATACCACGGGACAGCCTTTTTTGATACATGGCTATTAGGAAATGCATTTTTACTTGAAGCGTGTCATTTTGATTATATCATTGATTTACTTTCACATGCCGCAAAAAATACCAGTGCTGAAAAAGAAGGGAAAGGTCTTTATATATAGAAAAATTTCATAACAATATGTTAAATAGAGAAAGATGTAAATCAAGGGGATCGAGACTCTGTTCTATTCATTAGGCTTTTTAGCTCTTCAGTAGGATTTTAACCAGAGATGTTTTTGTGTAGCCTCATTGTTTTTATTTTAATTAATATTTCTATGGCAAAGAGATAATTAGGTAAATGCTGTTGAATATTAAATACAGTAGTAGCTTAGGAGAAAGCATTTCTGGGTCAAGGCCCTTAACAAAATATTGTCGTATGTGAGCTGATAAGTTGAATCGAATGCCACATGGTTTTGCCGCCATCCAACCAGACTCTTACAGTCACTCAGTTCATTATCTGAGGCTGTGCAAGGATGGAGTGATTGGCTATGTCAAAGTTCAGTGACACTCGTTTTAATTTCAGTTGCTAATGGAGTACATTTTGATTAGAGACTAGTTCCAGCCTCCTTAAATTAGCGAAGAACACCCCAAAGAGGCTGACCCTGCGTTGTGAGCACTGAATGCGTGAGGTTCCCAGGGCTTCACCAGCGCTCCCTGTCTGTTGTTGGCTCTGATCTAGAAGGGCCCACAGAGAACCCTAAAATAGACTCTAGGCTGCTCTGTGATTCTTGCTGCCTGTGTCTAACATTGTGTGCAAAAAGACTCCATTTCTAATTAGACCAGAGACACTGAGGATTTTCATCAACCACACTTGGTACAGAGCAGCGTTACCCTTGGTGAACATCCCTGTTCAATAGTGTCCCGGAGTGATAGCTCCCAAGTTGTATTTGAAAACATCCTAGGGGCTCAGACATTATGCTGTTGTTTGATATTTATTGAAACTATTTTATTTTTTAGGTTTATTTATTTATTTTTTAAGAGAAAGAGCATGAGCGAGGGAGAGGCTGAGAGAGAGGGAGAGAATTCCAAGTAGGCTCCATAGTGTCAACACAAAGCCATGAGATCACAACCCGACCTTGAAATCAAGAGTCAGATGCCAAACTAACAAAGCCACCCAGGCACCCCTATTGAAACTTTAAAAAACCATGATGAGAGATGTAGAGTTTCAAAAGTCTATTTCAAGTTTTCCATGAGGATGACCAAGTGATGAGCTTATGGTACCAGGTTAACTAGTTTGGGGGCACATCTCGGGGTAGACTGTCTCCTGCCTTTTTGTGCATGTGTAGATTTGAAACTGCACGGACTCTGTTCTGTGAATTTGGGAATTCTATTGGATGTCAGAGTTTGCCAGTCACCTTGGTAAACAGGCACTCCAGTGGAGAGCCCCTGGGTCTTCCGTGAACGCCGGCTGTGCGTGCGTACTGGCGCTAAGTCGTCCAGCCAGCCGCGGTGCCGCTGTTCCCTTCGGCGTGGAGCGGTAAAGCTGTATCCACACT
This sequence comes from Suricata suricatta, assembly GCF_006229205.1. NCBI lineage: Eukaryota > Metazoa > Chordata > Mammalia > Carnivora > Herpestidae > Suricata > Suricata suricatta. The sequence goes on along the minus strand of NC_043701.1, from coordinate 96,474,626 downwards.
GGGCTGTTCTTTCCCCTTACACACTTACAGTGTATGGACCTTACTCTAGGCCTGTCAAAGTCCAGATACATCTGTCTGAGAACTCACTTCTACAAGAACTAGTAAGTTGGAACAGTGACTGGTGATACAGCATTATGCCGTGTGATATAGCATTATAAGCGAAGACTTATTTTACGGTATGGGCACCATTTGTCAATCTCACTTTTTAATAAAGAACACTCTTACTTGGCATAAATAAATATCTCTGAAAAAAACCTTTCTTAATAGTTTTCCTTAGCATCTCTGGTTCATTTCACTTAAGGGCGTTTTGCAATTAGAAAGCAAGATATTTTTTTTAACAATTCCATTTGCAACCACTGATTTGTGTAAATTAGGATTATCTTGATGTTCTGCAACCAAACAAAACAGAATTAATGAAGCAGGGGCAGCTGATAGAGGACTGCAGCTGTCATTCACCACCTCTTTATAGCAGAGTTTTGTGTTCACAAACTGAACGCTCTTGTTTCACATTGATCCACTTTTACAGTAAATGTGATTGGTTATTTATAAAAATTCTAGAATTTTTCCAGTCTTCAGCATAGAGCCGTAGGGCTCTATACTAGGCAGTTCTTTCTATTTACATACTTAGCGTACCGTTTAGAGAGCTTAAATGCTATTGAGTGTACAAGCTCATTATTCTCACAACTTAATACTATTTCAAATAACTAGATACTTGATGGCCAGAATGTAAAGGACATGAAAATGAAATCATATGGTACAATGAAATTTAAGTTAACAAGAGTGGATAAAGACTATTATGGCCAGAGCCCTACTTTCCATTCTACATGTAATTTTTCCTATCAACTTGGAAGTGATATTGGGTGATCAGAGTTTGCCTATTTAGCTATCCCATATGATGTGTAAGCGGCACTTTTCTAAGAACATTCAAGGCCGAGAGGCAGTAAAAATCAAACTTGTTTTTGGTTGAGGAGGTAGGAAGGGGATTGGGAAGGAACATATTGTGATACATTATACCTGCTCCCCATTTCTAATGAGACTTAGCTCGCTCTCTCTCTCTCTCTCTCTCTTTCTCTCTCTCTCTTTCTCTCTCTCTCTCTGTCTCTCTCTCTCTCTCTCTCTCTCTCTGTCTCTCTCTCTCTCCCTCCCTCCCTCCATAGCAGTAACAACATCACCTGCCACTTTCACAGCTTCTTAAAAGAGAAAGGTGAATGGCCTTGGAACCTGATCTGTGTCCTCTAAGTTGTATTATCCATTGTTCTTGCCCTAGACTTGGGTAAATGGCTTTAGAAAGCCTTGATTTATTAGAACATGCAGGCTTCATTTCCTGTAGGATTGGAGTATATACCCCAGAAATATTATAAAATTTATTTTTTAAAAAACATTATCATATATTGGTTTTCCATAATGTCTTTACCCACAAAAATAAATGATGTTTTAGGGAGTAAAAAAAAGTGACCAAAGTATGTTTAGAGAACCTTTCAAAAAAAAAATAATAATCTCCTTGCTTGAGGTATTCTGTGTAAGGAGTTTAAAAAATCTTAACTTGAATAAATAATGCATTTTGTGGCTAAAATTCTCCTATCTTAACCCCTCCTCATCCACCACCATTTATCATATTTCTGCCACACACACTGTTTTAGAGGCTGGATAAGCAGCTGCCCCTCTTAGCACTGGTTTGCTTACCTTGTGTTTGTTTTTCTTTCTTTGCAGAGACCCTCCTTGATGACTTCCTTCTCACGTACACGGTCTTCATGACAACTGATGACTTGTGCCAGGCGCTATTGAGGCAATATCCTTCATTAACTTCAGGATGCTGCGTCGGCTTCCTTTCAGACAGATGTCTCACATTAGGAATTAACTGCCTTTCTTAATTTACTCAGCCCCTCTGTAGTGTGTGGATATGTTAAATATTAATGTAATGATATCCAAGGCAAAAGATGAAATGAGACAGAACGGACAGGGGGAACTGGAAAGCAGGCTGCTGGTTTCACCTTGTAGATCGTGGGTAAATGGTATTGTTGATGTTTTCTTCAAACGTAGGTCTCAAGACTTTAGAGATCTGGAGGTAAGTTCAGCATGCCGGCTGTACCCCAGAGTCAAGAGGTTGAGTGGACTGGCAGTAAGTGAACTTGTAAGACAGTCAGGTGGCTAGTGCCAGAGGACTTGTGCACGAGAATGTTACACACATGATAACCACGTTTCCCCCAGGTGTCCAGGGTCAGACCAGCCATCCCCCACGTGGGAGGTCTAAACCATGTCCTGGAATCAACGCCGTCTCTTCAGAGCTTTGTGAAGACATGTGCTGTTGGAATGATGGATGGGATTAGAAGGTTAATGACCAGTTACGGAAGCTTTATGATTTGATACATTAACTAGAAGGGATGCCTCAGAGGAGAGGCCAAAAAGCCAAGCCAAGTACATTTACTCCGAGTCTCCACACAGGCCTCTTGACTCACAGTGTTCAAGGAAGGTGGGTCAGGAGCATTTAAGAAGCCTGTTAACTGCCAGATTTTTACCAAACTGAACTGAAAATTCTACCTGAGCCCGTGTGAATGTTTTTGGAAAGACAGATTTTTGTTTTTGTTTTTGTTTTTTACGTTTACTGGGTTTTATTGAGCCCTCAAAGGTAGTGGTCTTGGTACTATTCTTTTCCTGTTAAATACTTGTTATATTTCTCCCCTACTTTATAGCCTTTCTCTGCTTAAAAGAATACTTTAAAACTCCATAAAAGGCATAATTGAAATAAAATCTTTGTTAATAATATATAAACTAGAAATGATTCATTTTTAGCACTTTGTTATCATAAGGACAAACAAAGCTGCAGATCTTATGAAACTTTTTAGAACCAGTTCATCTGGTTCATAAAACTGATCTTGGAAAGTTAGTAGTTTTGAATTTGGAAAATTTGAAGATCAGATCTCTTCCACAGCTCCCAAGTGGGTGTTACTAAGAAATTCTGCAATAATTGTGGAATTACACTTTAAAAGTGTTTTAGGGGCACCTGGGTGGCTCAGTCAGTTGAGCGTCTGACTTTAGCTCAGGGCATGATCTTGCAGTTCATGAGTTTGAGCCCCACATGAGGCTCATGGCTGTTAGTGCAGAGCCACCTTTGGATTCTCTGTCCTCCTCTCTCTGCCCCTCCCCCACTAGCCCTCTTTCAAAAATAAACATTTAAAAAAGTATTAAAAGTGTTTTAGGAAAATATCTATGGGCTAATTTCTTTTACATTTTAATGCTAACATTTTCCCAGAAGTATTAGCATCTGTTAAACCACAGTTTATTTTATAGCAAATAAATGCCTTCAAATCATTGTTTTTTAAATATCCAAATATTGTTTGTGATTATTACTGAGTTATTTAATGCATCATAGAATTTCCCTGAAGAATCTCTAAAATGCTACTTAGATATAAGCAGGTTTGAGTCTTTGACCAAGGCTTTTTTTGAGAGAGAGACCACGTGCACCAGGGAGGGGCAGAAGGAGAGGGAGAGAGAATCTTAAGTAGGCTCCGTGTTCAGCAAGGAGCCTAGTGTGGGGGACGATCTCCTGACCCTGAGATCGTGACCTGAGCCCAAATCAAGAGTCGGACACTTAATTACCTGAGCTATCCAGAGGTCCCTAAGACATTGAATATGAAGATTTAGTTCAGATTCTTAGCACCCTCGTTACTAATTATCAAAATTTATGATATTCATAGTATTTTAAGTCAGGAGTCTTCCTATATGACTTTTTCAGTATACTTGCAGACTCTGCTTTCTGTGAAATAATACAAACCACAAACAAAAATATGGCGTCCATATTTAATTTGAGAGATTTTTATGTACATCCTAGTGATAACCATTACCTTCTAAGAGGAGTCTGAATTATTTTTTCTTGTTTGTGCCCCATTGGTTTTTGACCATTATTTACGGATCAGAGCCTTTTATGCTGTGTTTGGATATCTTAGGTGGGTACTTTTACAGTGATAGACTTTCATACTTTTCAGCTTTAATCGTCATCAAAAGCATTATGCGAGCTCACAGGCTTAGTCTGGCTAATGTTCATGCATTACACTGAAGGCAAATCTTATGCAGTGCCCCCCACTGTTCCCCTCCTCCAGCTACATTTATAAATCAATATAATCCAGCATGGGAAAAATGTGTAAGAGTATTATACCCTGATATAGGAAACAGAAAAGTCCAAATGTTAATCAGTAAACATTTTTAAAAATGTATCTTGGGGCATGTGGATGGCTCTGTTGGTTAAGGGTCTGACTTAGGCTTATGTCATGATCTCAGGGTTTGTGAGTTTGAGTCCTGTATCGGGCTCTGTGCCGTCCAAGTAGAGCCCGCATCAGCTCCTCTGTCCCCCATCGCAGCCCCTCCCCTGCTTGTTCTCTGTCTGTGAAAAATAAATAAACATTAAAAAAATCTATATGTGTATAACTAGATATAGATACAGATAGAGATATATCTTGCAGAAACAACAAGATTAAGCAAATAAGTGGTAGTGACTATGAATGGAGGAGAGTAGCTGAAGTGTCAGCCCCTGAACTTGCTCCGTCCTCCAAGTCCATGACTGTAGAGCATATGTGTGTTGGTCCTAAAAAGCTCATCTTGACCACACATGCTGACCTAAAAGAAAGAAGCTGTTAGTACTTCCTAATTTCCTAGCTGTCAGCACAGAGTCTGACGCGGGGCTTGAACTCACAAACTGTGAGATCTTGGACTAAGTCGAAGTCAGATACTTAAATAACTGAGCTACCCAGGCACCCCTGAAGTTTTCCATATAAGTAAGCATAGTTAATAGAAGTGGATCTTGCTTTCCTACTCAACAACATTGTGTGGTTTTTTATTTTTAATTTTTTAAAATTTATTTTGCAAGAGAGAGCAAGAGAGGGAAGGGCAGAGAGACAGAGAGAGAGAGAGAATCCCAAAGAGGCTCTACACTGTCAGTGCAGAACCTGACGCGGGGCTTGAACTCACAAACTGTGAGGTCATGTGAGATCATGACCTGAGCTGAAACTGAGTTAGACACTTAACGACTGAGCCACCTAAACACCCCAATGATACCTTGTGAATATCCATTGTCTGTAAATGCACTGCTAGACCATCAGTTTTATCGCTGTAGCATAGCCTATTAACTCATATGTGATCATTTAGTTAACTATCCATAGTGGTTGGAAGCATTTAGTTTATTCGTATTTTACTTTTTATTCCAGTGAAAATGAAAATCAGCAGTTCTCTTTAATTATGTCTGCACATTTTTCCAGTTCTTTTTTTCCACGCAAATTTCTGGGGGTGGGCATTTAAATCTTATCACAAATGATGCTCCAGAACTTTGTGCTCATTTGGGACTACTTGAGAAATAACTGGCTTTATAAATTGTGAGTTTCTGAAGATCAAAGGATACCTGGCCTAGTTGTTACCCAACTTTTACACAAAGTGTCTACCTGTGTGGTAACGCCAGCTCTCTTGGAGCCGCCCTGGAAGTTCATTGGCCTCTTAGAATCTCTTCACGGTGGCATTGACCCATGCTGTCCTATGGAACTGTGTCAGCAGCTGTCAGTGCAAATCATCTAATTAACCTTCATGACCTGCCACCAAGCGCATAGACATCATTTCCTGGGTTGACTTACTTTTGCTCTTTCCAGTGCATACCTTTTGCTCTTCCTACACATAAGCTTTACTTCTGGCGTGCTTAGATACTTGCAGAATCTTTGGAAATACTTTAGCATACTTTGAGAAAACAAGAATAAATAGAGCTCTTCACATTTTTACTTCCAACAATGCAATATTCTTTCTTAACCATTTGCACCTATTCTGCTAAGAAATATCAAGGCAAAGAAGAAAACTCAGATGTTCCTTGTCGGAAACGGAAGGTCTTACATCTCGTGTCCCAGTGGATTGCTCTGTACAAAGACTGGTTACATGAAGACGAACATTCAAAAATGTTTTTAAAGGTAATCTGGTAACTTCCAGGTACTCTTTACGCCACAGGACTGACTTTATTTTCAGCGATGCCTTTCAGAAAGTCTCGTTGTAGATTATCGTCATTCAACTTTTATGTAATGTTCAAGCTGTGACTCAAAATATTAATATTCTCTGATTTTTGAGGCCTGATATTTTGTACATAGAAATTTCTTTAATTGTGAAGAATTCAGTATGAAGAAATGGAAAAGGCAAGTTTTACATTCACTAGTTTAAGGCTATTTTATATAATTCATGGGAATTTTGATTGCAGATGAAATAATTAAGGTAGGTAAAATAAAACATACTTGAAAACTTGACACTACTACTATGTTGAGATTTACTCTAAGTTTGAACTAACCAGCCCCACATATATAATATGTGGATAAAAAATTATTTGCTATTTAAAAACTGTATTGACAATACATGCATTATGAAAGTTGTTCAGACCATGAGTATTTTGAGAATTTTATGCACTAATAATTTACAAAATGGGCACTAACCTAGATTTACCTTTGGAATTAGATAAATGTATATATTTTTTTATTTGCTCATAGGCTGCAATGCCTTTTCCACACAGATGATTCTCTGGAGACTATAGTTGGATCCCTGTGACCACCCAAGCCATGTTAGCGCGGCAGGCCAACACAGCGAAGGAGTAGAATGGAATTTGAGCAGGAGCAGATCTATTTCAGACAAGTGTTCAAACTGATTTTGCCTCTCTTGAAAGAAATCACTTTATTTCAAAATTCAGATGTCATTTAGATATCCAGTTAAAAATTGGTTTAACCAACCCATTTCCTAAACTAATGTTCTTTTCAAAACAACTAGGTAATAGAAATCAGTCAATATTTTTCCCCTCCCAAATGATAATGTGGATAGTTTATGGCCATACCATCCTGAACGTGCCTGATCTCAGAAGCTAAGCAGGGTCGGGCCTGGTTCATACTTGGATGGGAGACCAAATGATAATGTGGATACTATTTTTTTAAATATAGAATAGGCACAGAACTCTTGACTAGCCTTCCAGAGACCTGTAAGTTTCCAGCATTGACTACTTAAAGCCCCTGAAAGCTGTGCGGGAGCCACACAGTTGAGTGAGGGGCTGGGAGGTAGAATCCCACAAAGGATCGCACTGGCATCTGGTTTAAGTCCCTGCATCTCCCTGCTTTCCACCTGTCCCCTCAGCAAGGTAACTGTGGTCTCCGTTTAATCCTTACAGAATAGGCATTTCAGCTGCCACTTTTCTTTCCTCCCACAGACCATATACAGAAATGTACTGGATGACGTGTATGAATATCCAATACTTGAAAAAGAATTGAAAGAATTTCAAAAGATACTTGGAATGCACCGTCGTCAGTGAGTATTTAATTTTCTGAATTGCAGTTAATAAAAGAAGGCAGCAAGTGTGATGGAATTTGGATGTCTTATGAATTTTTTAACATTTATTTATTTTGAGAGACAGAACGAACAGGGGAGGGTCAGAGAGAGAGGGAGACACAGAATCTGAAGCAGGCTCCAGGCACTGAGCTGTCAGCACAGAGCCCGATGCAGGGCTCCAACCCACAAACCATGAGACCATGATCTGACCCAAAGTCAGATCCTTAACCGACTGAACCACCCAGACACCACTGGATGTCTTAGAAAGTTCATCTTGAACATCCTGAATCAGGATTCCTTCTTGATTCCTTTGCTTTTGTATAGTAAATTGTGTATTTTTATATCAAAATGAACACAATATTAAGGTTGTTGACTAATTTTTTAACCCTGTTTGATACAGTAGAAACCAATAGTGTCATAACAACCTGGATACATAAAAGCAATTATTTTATAAGTTGTTATTTAATTTTAAAAGTATAAACAGTTAACTTGATGTTTCAGGGGCTCAAAGCTATGTCTAATGGAATAGGAAAAAAAGTTTTGTAGATAGGTTCCAGTAAGTCATGAAGCATTTTTAAAGCTCCTTTTTATGGATTCCCTGAGGTTTCTTTATCAATTTAGAAAGATTAAAAAAAAACCATTTACTCATTTGCCAATACCTGACTCACCACTGACTCTCCTTATTAATTTTGGTAAATATTCAGCTTTCAGATATAGCTGCAAAGGTAATCTGAAGAGAAAAACTGTTCTCTGATTTACAGTGTAGTTTCTACATAGTAAACATGAAATACATGTGCATCAAGTTGTGAGAAACTTCTATTAAGATTTCAACAGTCACCAAGGCATTTCTCAGAGAAAATGTTAATTCAGGCCTGTCAGATGACTAATTTGAGATTTAAAGCCTGACCTAATTTTAGTAAAGAGAGATCCTATTGCAAATTAAGTGTCTATATAAATTAATTTTAGGGCACAAACAAATCACGTGTAAGCTCTCATCCTCAATCGTGAAAATCACACACTTAAAAATTCAGAAATGAGATGCAGGTTAGGACAGTGTTGGAAACACATGTTGTAAATTTGGGTGGTCTCCCTTTGTCACAGTCTACACAAGACGCCCCCGTCACCTAAGAGTAGTATGAGATTGTGAACAAATCCATGAAACAGAAAACAAAAAGAGACCCTTTACATCAGAATGATCCCTCACGTGGAATTGTTCTTTGCTGTAAGATGAGCCTTGTTACCCTGGAGAAACTTTAATTCATGGTTTAATACATTCAAATACATTAGAGACAGTAATGGAACTTGATACATTTCATGCAAAAAAATTAATAAAATGAGAAATCATAGATTAAAATGAGAACATGATATAAGTTACGACTCTTGCCTCTTTGGTAGAAGATGATGAACTATCTCTCGATTCTGGAAGAAGATTTGAGCTGGGGACCTACAGGAGTCCACCGCGTAGGGAACCATTCTGGAAAAGATGCTCCTTCGGCTGACTTAACTTTCTGAAGAACAATCATTTCACTTAAAATCCATCAGATATGAGGAAACTTAAGAGTTTCTATGGACTGAATAAATCCAGTGCTTCCCTCAGTGCTCGGGTTCTGGGGGTAGAAAGTAATATATACCTGTGGAACAGATGGCATCTTCTTCCTGGTTCTCTTGAAATCTAGAGCCCAATGTCAAGGGTGTTATACGTAGTGACCTCATGAATACTGGGTTTTATCTTTCTGAAAAGCAAACCACCTCTGCCCAGTGCCTGAAAAGTAGTCTTCTGTGACAATCACTGTATTATACCTGGTTTGGGACAAAAACTGACTTCTTGTCCTTTTTCCTTTCAGCACTGTAGATGAATATTCACCACAAAAGAAGGTGAGGCAGACCTTTCTCTATCTGAAATGGGGCCATCAAGCTTGGAGGGAGACCTTGCCTTGCCTCACTTGGCATTTCTTCATAATTAAAACGAATGCTGCCCCTCCAGCAGGGAGGGGGGAAGGGGGGAAGCCTGGGGCTGGAGCCTTCGTGCGCTTTCCCACTTCGCTTCATTTTTCCTGTGCTGGTACAGATCCGATTGTACCCTTAAACCCTCGACTTGTCATTCTGAGTATTTTTGGAGTCTCAGAGTTTCCCCAGTGTTCCCAGAATCATACACATTTGAATTTGAAATGTTGATGGGAAAAAAGAAAAAAATGCAGGCAAGAATCTTGACTGCAGGCAGGAGGAAGTTGAGGAAGCAAAAGGGTTGCACTTTTCGACCCAACAAAAAGAGAAACGGCAGCAGGAAGGAAATGTGTTTCCTATTCACCTTGGAGGAGAAATGCAGAATGAGATGTCAGGCACAGGTTTTGTAGAAGCTGATCTATCAGGTAGAGAATCATAATGCATAACGTACCCATTTCCCTTAAGCAAGTCTATGGGCCACAGCAGAAGTATGCAACTTCATCCACTGCTTTATCCAGAACTCCTTGATCCACAAGCATGGTTGATGTTGGGATGTCTCTCTCTAGAGAAGAATGCGTGGATGTTTGCAGTAGCCAAAGTTTCAAACTCATGCCGCTGCTCTCCAGCATGCTGCTGTAGTAATGACAGGGGTTTTGTGCCTGCTTCCGGCTTGGCCAAGGTCTGTCCTGTTGCAGAATCTCCACCTCCATGTGCATTAATAGAGGCAACTCCCTATTCATTCCTCTAAGATTGGATGGGTGGATTTCATATTTTAAAGAAAGAAAGAAAGATAGAAAGAAAGAAAAATTGGCTAGCTCTTTTGGAACATGCTGTAAGCAGCTGTGGCTTTTCCAAAGGGCAGGAGTGCATTCGTTCATTGTTCTCTTTCTTGCTTCTCACAGAATAAAGCCCTTTTCCACCAATTCAGTCTTAAGGAAAACTGGCTCCAGCACAGAGGAACTGTGACTGAAACAGAGGAAAGTGAGTATGATTTTACGAGGGTTTGGGGTGGGGGGAGCAGCGATCAGTAACCCCCACTCTCCAGCAGTAACACCTCGGCCTGCCCTTAAGCATTTCTGCTGTCACACCCTGTGACAAGCACCTTAGGAGCCCACAGGAATGGTTTTTGTTTTCCTGCTTTGAGTGTTGCCTTTGTCTTGATCATACTGCAAGGGATCAGACAGGGACCAAGGACATTTTCAATTTGAGAAGGAACAGAGCCTGCAAAGAGCTTCCCGACTTTATTAGGGAGAGACACAAAATTGCCTGCAATTTTCCTTTTCCTCTTGGCTGCTTTCTCCCATACTCTGCCAGACCACTGCCTATGATGGACTGGAAAGTTCACTAAAGCCCCCATGCAGGGCTTTGGCCGAGTCATTCCCTGGGATTTAGAGAAGAAACTCTTGGCGAGAATAGTGAAGGGTAGGAAGTGTGCTGAACCCTGGGTGGCCGGGCTTCGCAGGGCAGTGCCATATGCCCCGTGTGCCCTGGGCCTGCGCTGCTCAGTGAGAGGGCCAGTGAGAGGGCCAGTGACCCATGCGGAAGGCGGCTGCTCGCTCATTACCACGGGAGACACCCTTGCAGCCCCTGGAAGGTGCTCACACGCTTTTCTGTGTTACTCTCTCATACAGAACAGGAAATGGTTTCCTCCTATTTGCACAAAGGCTGAGTCAAGTGCAGAGCCTGGGGAAACACAACCAAAGCATTCACTCTCTAGTGGCTGGGAGACCGTTTTAGCCCACTTCTCAGTATGTGCTGCATTTCTGAGTGTGTGCATTTATATCTGCTCAGCTCTCCAGCACTCACACAACAAAATGTCACATGGATGCTGCTTCTGCTACATAGTGTCGCCATCTAATGCTGCTGGTAATGGGCGGAAAAAGTATGGTCTACAACAAGTGGGAGCATGACAAAAATTAGCTTACCTCTTAATTCCTTAGTTGCTGATCCTCCACGTTTATTTGTCTTACAATTGAATCGTATAGTTTCCCAAACTGAGTTTCAAAGAGCGTATTTTGAGACCCCCAGCCTCTTTTTGTTCGTCAGTTTATTAATAAGCAAGCTGTAAACTTTCCTCATATTTAGCGGTTTGTGCAGGATCTTGTCTGGCTCAAAAGTTTTATTTTTCTGTGAAAGCAAGAAAGCTTTTGTGTCTCTCACAAATCTTTACAACATGTAAAACAGCTATTTGTTAGATGCTATTGTTTTAGTGACCTACCCGACTAAACCAAAACCAAAATATCGTCAGTGCCTTCAGGTGGCGTATTTACCTTGAGGTTTGTACACATAAACTCATAGTGTTTTTGGTTGTTTTTTCTTTTTTTTTGCTTCATTTGCATTTCTGTGGAAACAATCTGAGTTTATTTTTGTGAAGACATTTAAATTGCATGTAAGATTTCTCTAGGAACTGCACTCCCTCTTTATTTTTTTACACAAAATGAGAAATAATATGCAGTATGATAGAAATGATTTGCAATATGGTAGAGAAGAATATCTAAGTGTATTATCTTTTCAAAAGAAGCTAGTGGTTTATATTTTCAGAGCTGAGATAAGCAAAGAATGTATCAATTATCTCCACTGTTATTAAGCAGTTTCTGCTATCAAATCGTAAAGAAAATTTTTTCCAGGACCCTGATTCACCTTGATAGTGATGATGCCCAAGGTAATAATTATTTGCACTGCAGACAATAAAAGGAAATTTAAAGGGCTACAAACGGGACTTTTATTTGGAAAGCACACTCACCACCATCTCAGTCAGGGATGTCATGATCAAGAGACCTGAGCACAAAAACCATGGCAAACTGGCAGATTTTTTGAATAAGCTTGTGAGAAGTCTAACAGCAAGATGCAGTGTTCCCGACCGAGCCCCCGTAACTGTCTACAAATGCAGTGTAACATAAAAATGTATTAGATCTCTTAATATATTGCTTTGGGAAACCTCAGTAAAGCTGAAAGAAGGGACTCCAAATTACAGTTCACGTACCACACATCCTCCTGTGCTGTGGTCGGGCCGCGTCCACCATGAGCACACACTTCCGTCACATGCATCTCTCATTACAGTTCGGGAAGCCTGTGTCAGTTTACCATCTCTTTCGGACATCTGTGTCTCATATGTGTGTAAGCACACATTTATATCCGTATGCCCTCAGGCACCCGAGTGCAGACATACATATGTAAATCTAGTTCTGTCTGTTTCCCAGGGTAGCCGCCTTCACTTGAAGTCTGTACCTCATGACTCCAGTTACTCGTTTACTAACACTTCTTCTGTTGTGTGCAGTTCTTTGCCATGTGTATATAACGGAGCACTCCTACGTCAGTGTGAAGGCCAAAGTTTCCAGCACAGCACATGAGATCCTGAGAGTTGTGGCAGAAAAGATCCAGCATGCGGAAGAGGATCTGGCTCTGGTGGCCGTCGCATTCTCCGGGGGTAAACTATTTTATGTCCTGGAATATTAATCTTCCCCTGGATCTCCTCTGAAAGGAGGGTCGACGTTTTTATAGAGTGAATGTGCAGCTTGCCCCTTCTGGGTCCGCAGCTGGATGGCCACGGTAACAATAAGAAGCCGCCTACCAGAGGTGTTTCCATGACAACAGTTGGGTACTGTTGGATACTGAATTTCCTCCCCAAGAACTGAATAAAGAGGCATGCCAGTGTTTTGAAATATAAAGCGTTTCATATTTTATACTGTACATAAGCCTTCTATTTTCATATTGAAATTAACTTGGGAAATTGCTAAAGGATGAAATGACTTTAGGAAGGAAAAAGAAAGACAGCCTAGTCCTATGCTGGCTGACAGTTGAATACTCAGAAAGACTCCCTGTTGAAGGAAATAAAAGCCACAATAAGCTGAACGCTCCCAGGCAGTGTTCCTTCAGGTAGACGTGGTGAGCGAGGTCTGGTTACAGCTTTTCCTTCTGTTGGGCCTTATTTATCCTTAGAGAATGGCTTATTGTCTGTTTTGAATAAGATCACACAGATTACAAGCTCACACTATCGATCTGTGTGACCTGAACAGACCCCTCCATTTTTGCTGGCCCCCTATTTGGCTTACAGTCTTTATTTAATATCTCATTAACCCTGAGAAAAATAAAAAGAAAGTGACTTCGCATCAGTAGTTGAAAAGTGGAAGTATGATGTGAACTAATCAACCCGAGATAGGGCTGGAGGGAGAGGGGAGCAGGTAACTGGCAGTCCTGTTTACCCTTTGTTAGCATCCTAGCGGAAGGAGAAGCGTATCGGAATTCAACCTGGTGTTACAGCGTTTCTGTGACAGAATCTTCTCTCGCTCTGCTACTCAGAAGTAGGTAAAATACGTGAACCATATATCCTTCTGCCTGGGCCTAATGAGGGTTTCTGCTTCCCTCTCAGGGGGCCCTAATTGTGAATCCCATCATCAAAACATTATCTAGAGGAAAAGAGCAAAACTGGGAGACACATCTGGACTACATGAATGTTAATCAGACAGTGGTTGAATTTTTAATAAAATATTTCAGGCATTCCAGATAGATGTGATAAACGTATATTATATTTCCTTTTAAGCGACCAAAAATATAAACTGGTTCCAAACAATAATAAGCTTCTCGCAAGACCGTACCATTACAGAAAGTAGTCACTGGGTCCCCATTCTGCAGGAGGACGGACCCTGAATGAACTTGGTAGCACAGTTGAGACCCATCTCCCTTGGGGGTGACTCAGAGACAGCCCAGGGCCACACGTGATCTGGAAAGTAATGAGTCGCTCTTTTAATACTCAATATCTATTTGATGTCCATGAAATACCATTTTTACACTCTATTAAATTAGATTCATCAGGGAGGCCAATGTCGTTCTAATGTGTATAGACTCATTGCTAGTCTTCCCTAGAAATATCAGCTTATCTCTTGAATTATCCCACAGATGTGGAAATGTGCCATCATTTTCCATCAATTAGTACTTTTGTCTGTTAAGAACCTTTCTGCCTATAGCTTAATATCCTTCAAACAATAATGCTTTATGAAGAAAGAGCAGGGGGAAAAAAAGTTTAATGTATTCCTTGCTCTAGTTCTTTAATTCTCAATAAGCAGTGTTTTAAATATGACTTCAAAATGAAATGACAATGAGATCTACTCTTTTTTTTTTTTTTCCAAAAAAAGTTTTAAAATGTTGCAACGTCGTAGGTTTTGTGGATTTTTCTAAAAGCACTAGTACTATTCTCCTCCTAGCTTTCAGGGCCATTTTGTACCCAGAGTGAGGTATATGTATATAGTAACAGAAACCGGCCTCCCTATTTATTCAAAGCTCAAAATCCTATGACCCTTAATCTTTTATAGTATAGTGACAAACCTGAAAATAAGAAAAAACATATTTCTCAGGAAATGGAAAAGTGACTCTCAGACGGCCATGGCATTTTACTCCGCATCAAGTGCAGAATGACTTTCCTAAATTCAGATTTCAGGTGGATGTAGGAACGCGCAGGGTTGTAAGAAATCGCAGCTAGAGAAAGAGGGAGACGGCCAGCCGAGCGTGACCATTTACCACGCAGGTCAGCAGCCTGACAGGAAAGTGCTATTGATCTTTATAATGCTGGGCCACGAGGAATATATTGGATTATCATTTGTGTACTCTGTATTAAGCAGAAATGTTCAAAACAAAATTTGGCCTTTGAACTGATTAAGTTATGTAGAAAAACGTATGTGGAATATTGCATTCCCCAACCATGCTGGTAACAAAAAGGCTGATTTAGAAGATTAGTTTAGTCAATTCCCATCTGTAATTTGTAGTTAGGAGGAGGACTTTCTTCTATGAAGAAGGCTTTTGTGTTATGAGAGCTCCAGTGATGGTGGAAGCATGGCCGAAGGACAGGAACAATTTATAATAAGGGAAATATGAAAATACTCCACTTTACCAGTAGAGAAGAAATACAAAATAAACTGAGAATCTATTTTTGGTTTTAGCTGAATAGTAACCTTACCACAAGTAATGACCAGTGTTGGTCAGTGTAAGAACTCAAAAGCCATTGGAGAGTTTGTATCACAAACTTTATTTTTTTTTTTAACTTTATTTGTTTTGAGGTGGGGAGGGGCAGAGAGAGAGGGAGACAGAATCCCAAGCAGGCCCTGCACTGTCAGTGCACAGCCCGAAGTGAGGCTCAAACTCAAGAACTGTGAGATGATGATCTGAGCTAAAGTTGGATGCTTAACTGACTGAGCCACTCAGGCGCCCCTGTCTCAACAACTTTAAAAAATATTCATTCTACTGCGATCTAGTAATTCCATTACTGGGAATCTGTCTTTAAAAAATCATCTATAAGCAGCCAAAAATTTATGCATAAGGATGTTGACTTCAGTATATATTATGACTGATATGATTATAGGTCCCATTTTTCAAGCCCCTGTTACATGCCACACCCCATGCTAGTAATTACATCTGTCTTGCCATCTAATTTATATGACAAAAACATTGGAAACTATTAAACTGATCAACAATAGAGGAAAGATGAAATGATGGTATAATGGACTGTTATATACCAATTAAACATGACATACGTAAATAATTTTGACAAGTGGTTATTGTAAGCCCTTATAATAAAATCAGAATATAAAACCAGAATTGGAATAATTGTAATGTAATTACAAATGTATGTATGTATCCATACAAATTTTGAATGCATCTATATATAAATAATTGCAGCTGTATGTATGTGTGGGTATTGGTTATACACATTTACATAAAGATCAGAACAAAAACAGACCCAAATGTCACCAACATGCCTTCGTGTGGTTATCTTAGAGTAATGGGATTATGAGTGAATTTTACTTTCTTCCCTAAACTGGTCTGTGTTCTACAGAATGACTAAGAAATGTAAGAAGGAATCACAAGAGGCCTCCACTTTATGGATAATGAGCAGTGATGTCCATGGTCCTATTGGTGCCATTGCAGAGTATGCGGAACTGAATTAAATCCATATTCTATTTACTTTTTAATGTTTTTCTTTGGCAGTTTTCACTTTTTAGATATACTATGTACGCCTACTGCCGTTCTTGTGTTTCTCATCTCTCTCCCTCTTTTTTTTAATAAAGAAAAGCATGAACTTCAGCCAAATGACTTGGCCATCTCCAAATCCTTTGAAGCATCTGGTCGGATATATGTCTACCGGAAAGACCTGGCTGACACTTTGGTAAGGACTTTGAGCCTTTTACTTGAAACACAAACGGCACACTAAAATTGTATTGTTGGTACGTTTTATAATACATGTTAGAAAAATACACTGAATTACCCCCTCCTCTAGCCAACTATACACTCGTCAAATAACGCTGCTTTTACAAATCAAAGACAAGTTCAACTCGAGGAAACTTAAACCCTTCCAGAGCCAAACTCTGCTTCGCTCTGGGCCTCCAAAACAAGAAGTATGAGAGAAGTGGCCCTCCTCTCCAATGGAAACTTAATCCTATTTCTTCTTTTTTGGTGGATATGTGGAGATTAGGCTGAGAAATGCACCTTGTGCAGATTTAAGGGCAAAAAGACTCTGTTACCCTTGTTTCAGTCCATTTGGTGCACTGTGAGTGCACCATTCCCAGGAAGAAGAGGTAGACTGTCAGCCTTTCCTGTGTAAGGTAGGCTCATAACAGTGGCACATCAGATGTAGATGAGGAATAAGAGTTTGAAGAAATGTAGAACCCACTCTGTAAGTTATTTTCATTTCAGACTTAAGCACATTTATGCCTGAGCAGGTGATTTCATTATTTCCCTAAAAACCTCAGCATTGTCGTTGCTTTCCGCATGGTAGGACCAGGCCTCGGATCCATCGTCTGTACAAGACGGGCTCTGCCACATTGTGATGGTATCATCTAGACTCTCGGTGTCCATCTGTTTCGTGGAGCCATCACTAGGATGGTTCTTTCTAGCCGACTCCTATTGTATGTATAATTGAGGAATGCATATACCATACTGTTTAACCAAAACTGCTTATAATAGAAATATTTTATGTGACATTTCCTACAAGTATCAACCCACTATAATACTAATCATAGTCAGTTTTTACACTTACTACCAGACAGGTGCTGAGTAATTTACATACAGTATCTCATGTAACATTGCCAATAACCCTGTGAAGTTCAGAGAGGTTGAGTAACTTTCTCTCTTCCTACAGCCAAGGAAAGGAAGTGCTAGGACTCCATTTATATTTGGCTCTGAAGGTATTACCCATTCCTTTCCTTTGCATGTGGTGAGGGAGCAAAGGAGAGGACGACTTTTATCTTACTTGGGTCTTTCCACTTCCAAGTGTCCTTCAGCAGGTCACATGTCCTGTGTCCATTCATGATGCAATTCCATCAGTGAACCATAACGAACACGATGGTACGTAGCATCCTTGAGTAAATAATGAGATTGGCTTGACTTTGGTGCTCCCCGTGAAGGAGGAACATCTCCCCTGCAGTGCCATGGAGCTCCTGGTGATGGAGGAGACCCACACTGTCTCCCATGCCCTCGTTCCTCGTGCTCCCCACGGACCTCGCTGAGGTTCCCTGCTCTGCGCACCCAGAGCTCTCTCCGACCACCGACCAGGGCCAGCTTCTGAAGAGTGAAGACAGGCCTGGGAAAGGTCCCAGTGGAATCACTGGGTGCTCTGATGTATGTTCCGAGTTGAGCCAGGTGCCATCTTGCGCCCAAATGTTACCTGCCCCCACCTCTGCACACCACCTAAGGTGTCCCTGTTGGAATCCCAGCTTTCAGCGTGTCATCCGCAAAAGTGTTCAGTTGAAATGGAATATTATAAGGGCAGGATAACACGTGGAACCTCTAGTACCCACTATACTTACATATGGATGAGTTAATCCTCTTGCAGAGCACGAGTTAGAGCCCTGAAAGAATGGGATAGAGAAATAGAAAGTGTTTCTTGGAAAGGGCTGTGGACGGCCTTGGACAGCCAAAGGGTGAGCCGTGCATTTAGCGAGAAAGGAGGAGGAATAAAAAGCCAAATCTCCAAATTAGTAGGCAGAGATTTATGGGGTTTCCCAGCTCTTGGCGCTCCCTCTGAATGCCTGCGGTGTAGCGTGGCATCTGGCTGGTTCCAGACTCCTCAGGTCCTGAGAAATGTGGGCTTTCCCTGTCCCAGCACCTCAGTACTTGCATGCATTCTGTCAGCGCACCCTCACTGAGTGCCACCCTGTGTCCCACCCTGGCGTATGGGGACAATTTGTACCTTGACCAGCTCTGAAGAGAATCACGTCTGTGGAAAAGCTCTCTGAAGGTCTTTGGTCATTTGTTTCTTTCAAATTAAGAAACCTTTTCATAAACATAAACCTTGTAAAATGCAAATAATTTTGCAGTTTTAAAATAGGAATTAATATCTAGAATCTGAACTATCCCCTTCATCCTGTCGGGTCCTTAATTTTTGCAAAGTCCCATTCTTTTGTTTTCCAGGTCATAAACAATGTTAACATCATCTATTCAAATCCAAACCCTCAAACAGGAGACTTTGCTGTTGTTTTTTAAGTAAACTCTAAGCCCAATGAGGGGCTCAAACTTACAACCTTGATGAGATCATACGTTCTACTGACTGAGCCAGCCTAGATGCCCCTGGAGAATCCATATTTTAATTAGAAAATACCAGATATTTTTAAATAAATTTTACGGTGACCAAAGATTTAAAGTTGTGGGAGCATTTGATAATTTCATGCCAGATTTTAAGGAACTAGTATTACCAGACTCATACCTGTTCGTGTAGGGAAAGCAACAGATCCTTAAAATAATCATGTGCCATGGGGTATAAATGAAGTAATTTTTATTTTTTACTTCTTGTTTAAATTTTTACCGCTTTCCACAGGCATTTTAATAAAATTTGTAAATGTGTGTCTGGACGAGGCTTGTTAAACATATTTCCTGTAAAAGCCATGTCTGTCTTTATTGAAGTGCACTGTGACATTTCTTTTGTTTGTTTTTATACTAACCTGCTGGCACATTAATTCTTACCAGAAGCCAAAGTGATTTCAGGGCTTTCGCTTTCATTATGCTGTCTGCTGGGGCGGTGTTTTCTAATCAGATTTGTGGATGCGTGCGTGCGTGCGTGCGTGCGTGTGTGTGTGTGTGTGTGTGTGTTTTAGGGGGGAGGGGCAGGCTAACTCAGTGAAGTATCATTGATCACATTCTACTGTTTCCAAAACTGTTTCCCAATTGGGTTGCATCTCCCCAAAGATGAACAGCCTAGGGAAAATATTGAATGCACTCAGACAAGATAGCTTTCCTAATCAGGGCTTCTAGTGCCTTTCTGTGGTCAGCCAGTTCAGTGCTGAACATTTGGAAATTACTGAGGATCCTTCTGCTTCTGTCTGTTGGTTTAGAACCCGTTTGCAGAAAATGAGGAATCCCAGCAAAGGTCGATGAGGATTTTGGGAATGAACACTTGGGATCTTGCTCTGGAATTAATGAATTTTGATTGGAGTCTCTTCAATTCAATCCACGAGGTGAGTAAGGAGTGAAAAGATAAAATAAATGGCAGTGCCATTTCAACTGTGAATTCTCTTTTGAAGAATATTTGTATGTGACTAGGTTTTAAGAAGATCCATCATCTGGTGATATAGTTATGCTTAGGATACCATAGCCCGAAGGTATTTGGGGACTTAAAATATATTGAAACACTGCCACAAACCTAGGAAACTCAGAATACATACTCATGCTTTATTTGTTGCTTGTATAGCCATATGTGTAGTATAGTATAAATGTGCTATGTTTTTATATGTATGAATATGTATTTGCATATCCGTGAAGCTCTAAGGGGGTTGAAGAGCCATTTTACATTTGATGACTTTGATATTGATCGTTTTATTTTTTCCCGTAAAGTTTACTGTAGTTATAAAAGAATCATATTTATGTACATACCTACATATGCATACAGCCATTCTTCTACTCAAGAACATTCTATAAATTTAGGCTATGCTACAAGACTTAAGGTACTTTCTTGAAATTTTTGAGATATATTTCAAATTTTTATGTTCATTAATGCTCCCTCTAAAGCCAGCTTAAACATTTACAAAATAATAGTGGCAAAATGCTACTGACAGTTAAGGAATAAATGTAGCCAGTGGAAAGGCTCACAGGAATCAGGAGATGAAAAATGAGATAGCCCTCTGCAACCATATGTTGCATTTGCTTTGCCATGTAGTAAAATGTTTCATTACAAAACAGCCTTTCCTTCTGAGAAAACTGATGCACAACTTGGGCACTTGAACTTCACTTTCATTTTGGAATGCCTTAAATGTCTTCATATTTTCTCGTTAAAAATATTCCAACATTATTGTAATCTAAATCTTATTTTGAGAGAGAGGGAGAGAGAGCGTGCACATGTGTATGCACATGAGCAGGGAGGGGCAGAGACAGACAGAGAGTGAGAGAAGCAATCCCAAGCAGGCTCCACACCATCAGCGTAGAGCCTGATGCAGGGCTGGAACCCACAAACTCTGAGACCATGACATGAGCCAAAATCAAGAGTCAGGCAATTAACTGATTGAGCCACCCAAGTACCTCTATAATCTAAATTTTAGCAAGTAGTGAACTCATGCAAACTAAATGATTTGTGCCTTTGGAAATGTTAATAGAATAGGATGTGTTCCTGCTTGTACTGCTTACTCAGTGGGAGAATTGGAGTTACTTCTGCAAAATCCACACACAGTGCAGACGTACCCCTTCATTTAAAAACAAATCTCTATATTGCTCTGCACATGATGGGTCTGTATCCTTACTGGTTGTACTCAAGTTTGTCAATTTTGGACCTTGCCCTAAACTTATCATTCTCTTTCTGTTTATGGTTTTACTGATCTTGTATCTGTGGTTCTCAAAGAGTGGGTCCCCAGATCAACATCATCAGCCCCACCTGGGAACTCGTTGTAGATGCAGGATTTGGGCCCTACCGCAGACATACTGAATCAGAAAATCTAGAGGATGGGGCCCAACGATCTGCTTTAACAGACCTCCAGGTGACTCTAATTCACACTAAAATTTGAGAACGTTTGTCAGAAGAGTCTACCTGTGAGTCTAATATGCATCTTAAATACTAGTGACAATCATTTTCACGTGTTTTTGTCCATATAACAAGTTCAGGAAGTTTGGATTTGATTCAGCCTATGATTTAACCTTTAGAGTTTGTTAGACTTTCACGTAAAAAGGCTCCATCTGCACATTCTAAAAATAACATTTATGCAGGGACTCTAGGTGAACCTTACTTCATAAGGCATCTCTAAAACTACATTGTTTCAAAGTGACTACGTTGTTATTTGTTGAGTTCTCAGAACACATGATGCTCTGGCCACCTGAAGTAGCTCTGAAAAATGAACTAACTTTTGTATCAGCTTGTCTTTGTGCTAAAAATAAATGCCGGTACAATCCATCTTTCAGCAAGAGCTGATCTACTTCACGTTCAGCCGACAAGGAAGCGGGGAGCACACCGTGAACCTCAGCCTTCTGCTGCAGAGATGCAACGAAGTCCAGCTGTGGGTGGCCACGGAGATCCTGCTCTGCAGCCAGCTGGGCAAGCGGGTGCAGCTGGTGAAGAAATTCATCAAAATCGCTGCGCAGTGAGTTCTGGCGCTGAACACCATAATTCCTCCCGTCTCCCTCAGAGAGCACATTTTTTCCCTTGTGATCTTAAGAAGGGTTAGGAGGTAAACATATACTACTGGGTTAAGTGACCAAACAATGGAAAAGGTCTCTTCTTGAAGATTTATGTCTTTGCGTTTGAAGTATTTCTGCTCTACAGTCCATGTCAAAATGTGGGACTAAAGCAGTGTGCCCTGTGCTGCAGGACGATTAAGCAGGCAGCGCCCACATGCTCATTCTGCAGCTACACGACTTTGTCGGGGAGCTAGGGCTGGGCGACCGGGGAAGGTTGTGTGAGCAGGGAGACTCATTGCCGGCAGGTGCATCTGAGGAGTCTCCTCTTGACTGCTTGATGCCCACAGTGTGAGCTCTGCAAACTCCTCAGCAGGCGCTGGACTGACGGGTCCCAGCTGACCGCTGAGCCGCACCCTCTGGGTGCAGCCACTGTGAATGGCTGTCTTTCCCGTACACGGCATCCTCCAGGCCTCGGCATGTGTTGTTGGCTCCGCCAGAGTGACTGCTTCGACCCTGCACATGGCTGCCATTCTTAAGACCTAGGTCAGATGTTGCTTCCTTCGTGGACTCATGCCTGCCTTTCAAAGGCAAGGTCAGCCATTCCCTGTCCCCACCCTCCCCCACACACATGGTTTTCCACTTTTCGCTCCTTTATTATATTTATTAAACTTCTGTGTTTATATAGAATCCCTTCACTTGGCTGGGTTAGCCTCCAGAGGGTAGGGACCATTGCTAATCAAACATTGTACCTGAGAGGTCTGGCGCAGAACTTGGTAAATAGCAGTGACTCAGTAAAGGTTAGCTGAATGACATTTGAGTAACTTGCTGGGAGCATCTCTCCAAATACCAGATTCGTATCCTGAGACTGCTCTTGGGGCAGCTTCCAACAGAAGTAGGCAGCGTGAATCAGAATCTTTCCCAGTTCCTTCAGCTTCCCATTTTATTTCTCCTTTGTCTTCCAAAATAGTCTTTACGTCACACAGGTTAGGAGCATAGTGCGTTCAGGAACTATGTAATGATCACTCATTATGTGTGCAGATGCATGCCAGGCACTTACCCTGCACACAAGCCCTGGCCTTGAGGAGTTTGCAACCTGCTGGAGAGGATGCTTTGATAACTCAAATGGCTAACATGCAGCAGAGAAGGGGGTGCCCTATTCCGAGATCACATTATGTTGGGGGCCTTAGAAGAGGGGGCGCTCTTAGGCCAACAATGTGGGAAAAAAGAATTTGAAAAACATTCGTGAAGGAAGTAGCATTCAAAGCTGTATTTGAAATCTGGGCGAACTGGACAGATAGGATTCCAGCAGCGCACACTCTCCATGGAGAGGAACCTCACAGGAGGAGGGTGAGAGAGGGGCTCACGGGAGGCAGACAGCATCTGGGCAAAGAAAGGAGCCTCATCCACTTTGGCCACAGTAGAGGGGTATTTGTAAGGAAAGTGCGGGAGATTGATCTGCAAAGGAAGATAAAACCAAATTGTGAAGGATGTCGAATTTCAGGTTAAACAGTTCGGACTGAATGGAGAAGACAGGGGTTCATTGCCAAGTGTCTGTGCAGGAGGCCCGCGGGAGCAGAGCTGTCCCCCAGGAGGGTTGATCTGAAAGTAGCACATAGACTGAACTGTAGGCCAAGAGACCCCGCAGCACTCTATTTTGTTGACCTAGCAATCGGTAATAGAAGTACCCAAGCTGGTGTTTGGTGTGACTGGGAATGGAAGAACTAGAGAGAGAACTTGAGAGAGAGAACTAACAGATACGCCTACACCTTGGATGGCGTTTATGGTGAATGTTCCTTTTTTTGATTTGGCCAGTACATTCCAGATGGCCTATGCAATTCATAAAGGTGAGGCTCTTTTGGATCAAAAGCTTTCTTATAAATGCCAGTTACTTGGAGAAGCGGGATGTTAATGTCCCAAGGAGTAAAATGACACCACACAGCTTAGTTCCAGTATAAGATTATATCTATCCTCGGGGAAATGAAATATATTCACATCTTCTCCATATGGCCCCATGCTCTTGAATTATTTACTGTACTGGTCTCTCTGTCCCCAGCCCATGGAATAGAATGCCAACAGAAACATAAAAGTTAAATTCCTCATAATCACACTAGTAGGAATAACCAAGGGAAAACTGTAATTTCCATGATCATGAAGTGTCTTCCCTGCCTAAGGCATCTGTTTGCATATTCATGTTTCCCTTCCTTCCCACCATCCCCTCCCCCACCTCTGTGGATTGAGTGGAGTTTATTTCCTCACACAGACAAAGGAGTGTTTGCTAAACTGGAATGTTTCGGTGTCAGTCTGTTCTTATCGTGGAATGAATGAACCTGGGCGACAAAGGATTCCAGGCTGGATTGGTATCCAATATTCATACTGTATCAATTTGTCTTCCAGAGAAATAATTTTTCTATTCACAGGTTCAGATGTTAGTTATACGTGCTTTTTTTTTTTTTTAATTGTAAGATTGACTTAAAAAGAGCACAATTGTTTATGGGAGTTAAAAGATAAAAAGATGAGAATTCTATCTAAGATTCCAGATAGATAAATAATGTTGAATAAAATGAGGAATTAACAAACCTTTTTATAATGAGTCACGATAAAGCCATTTCCCCAAAAAGTCTTGTTTTCAACTCCAGCCTGTGCTCTGTGAAAGGCTTCCTGTATACAAGGCTTTCGAGTGACAGGCAGAATATAAAAATGAAATACATCCATACTCAAGCCATAAGGAACTCAATGTCTAGTGAGGAATCACAGAACCGTGGGGTCTCCCTCATGTGGGAAGTGAGGGACCTGGGACTAAGAACCTCCAGCTGACATGCTGTGACAGAGGCGCAGACAGTTTTGCTGACCACCGGCGAGTCTCACCTCAGATCATCACTTCAAGAGATGAGCTGATGCAGAAACAAGGGGGCGCGCCTGGCTGACTCTGTCGCTAGAGCGTACTCTTGATCACTTGATCTCAGGGTTGTAAGTTCGAGCCCCACGTTGGCTGTAGAGATTACTTAACTCCTTAAAAAAACAGAGAGAGAGAAAGAGAGAGGGAGAGGGAGAGGGAGGGAGCTGACTCAAGTCTGTCCTGGCTGGTGTGAACTTCCCAGGTGTGTGATGAGAAAGGAAGGGTGACTGAGGGAAGTAAATGACAGAAGGGAAACAGAGTCAAAGTATTGATGTTTTTGGTGACCAATGATTTACAAAAACAGATGGATTTCCAGATCATTGACCAGAAGGCATCTTTTATCTGTCTTATCATGGAATATACCCAATAGCACTCGCCCAGAAGAAAGGTGACAGAAATGGGATGAAGTGACCAATCAGACTGACTCTCGAGTCCTCTTGCCTCCCTTCGAACTGCAGGCAAGGCCAGAAGCCAGGAAAGGAAAACCTTGAGAGGCACAGACCCCGCCCACGGAGGCCCAGCGATGGCGGGCCTGCAGGACTGTGTCCCCGCTGCGTATTCTGGACCCTCGGCGCGGAGGCAGCAGTGCCTTTCCACGTTCCACACTTAATGGATATAGAACTTCCAGATGACCCTCTCTGCCCTGGAGTCCAGGCACAGCTGTCCGTGGGTGGTATCTAGCCCACAGGGCTGGCACCAGGAGCAGGCCACTTAGGACCTGCCAGGGCACAGCCAACTGCGTGTGTTACTCCTGTCACGACCCCAACCATTCTCTGGTTCTAAACTGGATACTTTTATACGCAATCTGTGCCACTGGAAAACACTACAGTTTCTAGGGACAGTTTTAATATGTGTCTGGAAACTTTAAGGTCAAGATAGCTTTAGACCGATCATGTAAAAACTGGAGGTTTAATTTAATTCAAAGAATGATAAATGGGGGCACCTGGGAGACTCGATTGGTTAAGCATCTAACTCTCAATTTCAGTTCAGGTCATGAGATCAAGCCCTGCATCAGGCTCAGTGCAGAGCTTGGAGTCTGCTTGGGATTCTCTCTCCCCTCTCTCTCTCTGCCCTCCCCTGCCTGTGTGTTCGCTTTCTTTCAAAACAAGCAAACAAACAAAAAAACCTGTAAATATGGTTAAAAGGTTTATATACAGAGATACTCATTATAGCATTCAGTATTGAATTAAACTATATTGAATTGAAAATAACTTGAATGTCAACAATAGGGCAATAAGTAAACACATCCTGAAATAGGTTTTTGATGAGGTTATAGAACATTAATGACGATAGTGAAGAATTCATAGTACATACTCTAATGTAGTATAGTTGAAGAAGCAGGATACAGAATTATATATACATTGTTCCCAAGTTCCATCTAAGACATTGGCGAAGATGTGATGGGGGAGAGTATCTGGTACGAGCTAAGTTATTATCTACCAGGTAGTTTTTATGCACTGGCTTACTGTTGAGCATTTACATATTTCTTCGTATCTATAAAATTTGAATGATTTCTTAATTTTAAAAACTCATCTTGGAGAAGTGTTTCTTAATGCACCCCAGAAAAAGGAGTGTCTAGAATCACAGGCTGTTGTGGCTGAACTGGGAGACCCAGCCCCCTCTGGGGGCTTTGAGAGTTAGTGGACTGTTAACCAATCAGGTTGAAGGGCATGACGGACGCGATGCAGAACAGATACGCTTACAGAGTGAATGGAGCTCAGTGTGATTTTATTTTGCATTGTTTCCTCCTTTTTTTCCTCTAAATGAGAAATATGAAACAGTATCTCCCATGATACATGCCATATGATATAGAGATACGTAATACAGGATATGTCATATCCTTGTTGATAGTGAGGAAAATGCATCTGAATGTCATGGAAGGGGAGGTCTGGACCAGGAGGTGGGAGGGTCTTGTACGTCAAAACATAAAGACAGTATCCTGATTAACGAGACTGGTGAGAGAGCTGTTATGAGCGTAGGCTGTATATACAGAAACAGGAATTCAAGAGTTTTCAGTCGAAATTTTATATGCGTCATCCAAAACAGATATTTTAAAAGGAGGAATCTTTTGACGTGTCCAGGGGGTGTCAGGAGCACAGATGTTTTCCTAGAGGGAAGGATGAGCCTAAGTGTTTGGAATCTGTCACCTGTGTTAGGAAGACGGGAGGGGACACCACCCACCACCCATAGGTCCGTGTGTGTTGGCCACGGAGCAGAGTTCATGGCGGCAGGGTGGAAAACACCCCGGACATTGAACTCTGTGGCATAGGAGAGTCTTTGGGGCTTTATCTTTCGCGGTCACCTGGCAAAAGCATGATGCTCCAAGCACCTTGTGCTTTCTTTCATTCCATAGCTGCAAAGCCCAGAGGAACCTGAATTCTTTCTTTGCTATTGTGATGGGTCTCAACACTGCTTCTGTGAGCCGACTGTCGCAGACCTGGGAGGTGAGCCCTGGGGCCCCACATGGAAAGGGGAGGTGTGGTAGAGACAAATAAAACGGAATGGGAACCATGCCGACAAAAGGCCTTTATTTAAAATAAATCGATTTAAATGGTTTAAATGAGGTAAGTACCATTAGAAAAAAAATGTTAAAAATGAGTATGTCAGGTAGGACTGTTTTGATCAAAGGGTCTTCAAAATGGTTCTATTATTTATATAATATAACATAAAATAAACACACATACATGTTTGTTTTCCACCCTGCCGCCATGATAGCGTGGTTACAGTCCCATGCTGGTCCTTTCAAAAGTCATGACCTATGTCCAGAGGAGATTTGTTGAGATGCTAATGAATTTAAGCTTCCGGTCCTCTCTCTTGCAGGGCCCCTGGCATTGTGTTCAGTGGAGGAATATATCTTTGTAAAATTTGCAGACGTAGAGTAATTTTGTGTTCTTTTTTTCAGAGTGGGGCCCACGGAGTGTTAGGTTTCACTGTCCTTGTCCTTGCTGCATGATGTTGGCCCCTCGGGTTCTCAGGGGGAGAGGCTTACTCAAGTTATTCCAAGTTCTGCACCACCGACTATAAAGGGCACACGAGAGAACTGAAACCAGGCGTCCCTAAATGTGTCTAGACCCAGATACAGGGCCCTCAGCCTCTCGCCCGACCCTGTCACCTTCTTTTGGGGCTTTCGTTTCTTTCTCTGTCTCTCTGTTCCCTACTGACTGGCTACTTTACTGCATGTACCTTATCTCTTTCTCGTCCTTTTCTCTTTAACGATCCAGGCTTCTTTCTCCCTTATGGCCTCTGGTCTCAGCTTTTCTCCAGCCCTCTCTGATTCACCTCCTGTCACTAGTCCATTCTCACGGTTCCTGGCTCAAACTCCTGCATCGTAGGCCAACTAGCTTTTTCTTATTAGATCTCAGCTCAGAGCTCCAAAACATGTGGGAATTCACTGTCTTTGCATCAGGGACCGTACTCCATTGGAATACTTGGTGGTGACCTGAGGGTCAGGGTCAGCGCCCCTTAAAAGAGTACAAAAGAAAAGAAACAACAGGCCTGCCTGCCCTGGTTAAGCAAACATGACCAGCACACACACTGTGAGATGAAAGGAGGTGCACCGCAAATGCCCAAGTCCATCAGAGCAGGAGGGAAACGGCCAGCAAGGGTCAGAAGAAAGTGGAATTTGAATGAAACCTGGAAAGGAGCTTTGATCGGCAGAAATTGAGAGGAGAAATAATTAAGTTCCAACAGCATGTGTTTTGTGTGCACAGACACTGCCTGCTCTGTGCAGGGCACTCATCAGCGCCGTGGCTGGTAGAAAATGGGCCAGGCAAATGAGAAGGAGGTCTTGGACCATTTCCCCTTGGACCACAGAAGGGCAAGTGGAGACTCACAGCAAACCATCCAACTAGAAAGGGGCAGAGGCGGAATTCAAATTCAGCCTGACTGACTACTAAGTCAGTATGGAAGGCATGCAGTATCTTCTTAATCAAGTCAGAGGCAGGCTGGAAAATCCCAGGTTCTTCTGGCTTGGGCCCAAATTTTTATTTGGGAGGATGGCACATGTTTCGACCCTCTGTGATTTTGCATGCCACCTGTGGATGTGGTTGATCTTTACTCTTCAGTTCCTACCCGCTGACGCGCAGGCTTCTCACTTAGGGTTTTTATGGCCTTTCACCGCTTAGCCCTCTGCTGTAAAATACAGTTCTATCATTTAAACAAAAAATGTCGGCCAATATTATTTCCCACTCAGCAAGACCCCATAAAGAGACAAGAGCATTCGCCAAAGGTGGGGTATGGAGCTGAAATTCAAGTTTGTATTAAAAAATCACCAGTGTGTGGAATGTCTAACCAGTAGATTCCTGAGTCATGTAGCTGTGAATTATTTTAGACTGTCTTGAGCAACATTCCCAAGGAGTGTCGCATTAAGGCATGATGAAGATTGCCTAGTGAGAAGCAAGTGGGGTAGAACCGAATGATAGAGGTCTTTATGCTCAGACATGGGACACATGGCTTAGAAAACGTTCGCCCTAGAGCCTCTGAAAGTACCTGACTTCTTTTTTTGTATTTTGTTTGTTTGATTTTAGAAAATCCCTGGGAAGTTTAAGAAACTTTTCTCTGAACTCGAAAGTCTAACAGTAAGTAGTGAGCCAAAGGGGACTTACTCTTCAAATTAATTGATCCTAACAAATCTCCTTCTAGATTGTAATGGCCAGCGCGTGCCCTTCACAATGTCAGGTAGCTTAGCCTACATCACTTGAATATGAAAATGTGGCTTAACTTCTTAAGGAATGAAGGAGTGGACAGTTAATGCCTCTTCCTCTCCATGGAAAAAGGGAGTAAGAGTGGTCCTTTTGACCTGATTTCCATGATGCAGATTTTTAAGTCTTGAGTCCACGTCAAAGCCTACAGAAGTAACTGGAAAAAATGGATTGTGTAATCAAGTGTCTTATGCATTACTCTTTTCTCCTTTTTCTCCATTCTTCCATTTCTTAGATTTGGGTTTTTTAAAATGTAGTTTCCTTTCAGAACACGATAAAACAATGTGCTCTTACTTTCTGTGCATTGTTTCTATGTTATAAGGGACGTTTTTCTTTGCCGTGTACCTAACAAAAGACTTTGGGGTTACCTCATGAAAGAAATTATGCAGAGGGAACTGGACTTCAGGAACCTATTTGAGGAAAATAATGGGGCAATCAAATGGGGCCTCGCTTTTGCAGTCATTTCCCATTATTGTAAACCAATAAGTTGACTTTCATTCATTGCCTACATTTCCTGCCCTAATTTAGTGAGTTTATTCTCCTAGGAAACCTTTATCTACTTTGTAGATAGGAAGAACCTCTCAATATCAAAATCATGTTCAAATTGTATAGCAAAAGTGAATTTAGAATTGTTTCTGTAGCACATTGATTTTTCTTTCTCTTTGTCATCTGCTTGGTTTGGAAGGATCCTTCCCTGAATCACAAAGCCTACAGAGATGCTTTCAAAAAGATGAAGCCACCCAAAATCCCATTCATGCCCCTGCTGCTTAAAGGTAACAATTTTCTTTTATGCTGTGCAATTCCATCTTCAGAAATGTGTCATTCTAACAATGAGGGGCCAAAAAGGGGGGGGCGGGGTAGGTGTATTTCTTGAGACTAATTTTGACACTCCACCTAACTGTGTTTGCTTGTGATTGTTTTTCAAATGCTCAGTTATTTCTGAGATACCTGAAATACTTAATGTACTCGAGAGGAAACAAAGCATTTTCATCTGACTTCCAAAACTTGGGACCAGAAACTTGTGTTTTTATTTTGTTCTGCTTCTAAGCACGGTCTTATTTTCTTAGAGTTTACCATCCACTTAATTCAACCAAGAATAAGGCTGGGGGAAAGAACCCACGCAGCAATCATGCCCTCTACATTTGCAGCTTAAACTTCAGAGAGCTAACCGACTGGCTGTCGGCATGAGAAATACCTTTGGTCAACACAGGCTGTACGGTGTATGAAAATTATTGGTGGGGGACGTACTTCCTTTTTCCAGGAATGGAATCCATTCGGGAAAGTGTGACAGCTAGTCTCCTGCCTTCTCCTACAGATCACAGATAATTCATCCTGAGGCATGTTAGTTACATTTGTTAATGAGATCTCAGTAGTCTCTTTCAAACCAAGAGGTTTAATTAAAAGGAAGTTCTTTATATACTGGCCTATTCAGCTAACATTCAGTATATATTCTACCTAGGTGCTTTCCAGGGTAAAGGGATTTGGTTTTTTGTTTGTTTAGGGTTTTTGGAGCCATATTTTGATTCTTCCCAAGGGATTTTGTAGGAATGCTCTTTTATACAGCCTGTGCCCTTCGGAGGCTTGTAATTTCTGCTGGGTCTGGCCGCACGTGCTGGACTCATAAATGTGATTTTGGAAATGAGTTACTCAGGAACTGTGTTGCTGATGGCCTGGCCATTCTCCCTGCCCCCTCCCCGACCCCCATCACTATGTACCTTCCCCCCTCCCCCCCTCCCATAAAGCTGATCTCCCTTCCTCAGCTTCTCTCCACAACACCCAGGGCACGGAGAATTTCTGAGCTGCCCTGATTGCCTTCAGCTCCCCGGCTAGCCTCCATCTAGTACAAAGCAAGAATCTTTGTGAAACAGCACTGTTGCTGCCTTTAAGCTGAAAAGAATCTGCCAAATGTAAATGAGTGAAATAGGGATTGTGATGCCAAAATAGCAATTTAAAAGTTTATTCGGGCTTATGATTTTTATTTGCAAAATAAAACACCTTCCACTGGGCAGTGCTGCTGGCAGGTGGGAAGTAACACTTAGAATCATTTAGACACAAATGTGAAACAGGAAATGAGGACAGAGCTGGCAAAGGAATTGATTAGAAGCAGAAAAAAATTTGAAACAAAAATTTTAAGGTAATGAGGAATTAGTGGACAGTGTCCCTTTAGCTTACTTAGATAGGAGCGGTGTTTTTTGCTGTATATTCTTGATTTTCCCCCAAAATTATTTAATGCAGCCGAGGATCTCCCACTTACACCTGAGCTTGGTTGTAATTTGCTGCTCTAGTGAGTTTATCTAGATCTCTTTGTTGGCAGCAAAACAAATTTCCCTTTTTTTCTACTGAAAACACATTCACTCAATCACTCCAGTATATGAAACACTTTTTCTTTTTTTTTCTTTTTTATAATGTTTTTTATTTATTTTTTGAGAGACAGAGAGAGACAGCACGAGCAGGGGAGGGTCAGAGAGAGAGGGATATACAGAATCCATAGCTCTGAGCTAGCTGTCAGCACAGAACCCGATGCGGGGCTAGAACCTATGAACCGTGAGATCATTACCTGAGCTGAAGCCAGATGCTCAACTGACTGAGCCACTCAGGCACCCCTCTTTTTTTTTTTTTTATTATTAGAAGCTTTCTTGAGTTTAAATAAGCAGTTAGTTTTCCCTTTTAAATATTTTATGATTATAAAATAAACATCATTAGCACTTTATTTAAAATTATCATTTTTGTCTGGGGTGCCTGGGTGGCTCGGTGGGTTGAGATTCAGCTCAGGTCATGATCTCATGGTTCGTGGGGTCAAGCCCCACATAGGGCCCTGTGCTGCCAGCTCAGAGCCTGGAGCCTGCTTCGGATTCTGTCTCTCCCTCTCTATCTGTCGTGCCCCCACCCTCTCTCTGTCTCTCTCTCACTCTCAAAAATAAATTAAAAAATTTTTTAATTTAATAAAATTATCATTTTGTCTGAAATAATTTCCGAAGGAATATAGGGTGAGAATTTAAAATACGTATATATCGTGCCTGAAACAAAATATTTTGGAAAAAATAAACAGCATGAATTTGGGGATTTTATAATTGCAAAAATTATTTGAAGTTGTAATAAACTACTTTAGAACAAAATGAAAACTCACCCCCACCCCTGTGCCTCCCACTTTGAGTTGCTATTAATTAGAGGAAAAGGACCAAATTGAACTCCTTGGGTGTTAAGAAGGATTAGGCCTCATACCTTTCTCTTTCTTTCTCTTTCTTTCTTTCTTTCTTTCTTTCTTTCTTTCTTTTTCTTTTCTTTCTTTCTTTCTTTCTTTTTCTTTTCTCTTTCTTTCTTTCTTTCTTTCTTTCTATCTTCCTTCTTTCCTTCCTTCCTTCCTTCCTTCCTTCCTTCCTTCCTTCCTTCCTTCCTTCCTTCCTTTTTCTTCTTTCCTTCTTTCTTTTCCTTTCTTTCTTTCTTTCTTTCCTTCTTTCTTTTCCTTTCTTTCCTTACCTAAACCGTCAGCTCCCAGTAAGCATGGAGATTATCAAGTAAACACCCAACCTGAGGTTCTTGCAGTCATCAGCTCTCCTATTTCCCAGTTGAATTCTCCCCTTTTGACTTAGTTGCTCCCCTACCGTGGTGTGAAATCTACTCAGAAAGCAGATGAACAGGAAACCCTAAGTTAGGGTAGGGGAAAGGATACAGCTGACCTAAAGTCCAGAGCAGCCAGATAGTCTGTTTCATGCGGCGGTTTGAAGATGGTAGTCTTCCCAGTAGACTCAGTGATCAACAGGTATTTGAAGATAAACCGACCTCCTGTGGGCTTGTGTACGGATCTTAGAGCAGATATTTATTGGAGATTTGCTAGCGCATTTAATAAAAGGAAAACTGGGGTGCTTGTATATATCTTCCTCTTTTAATTGCCGTCAACAATCGGAGTCCTTTCGTCTGGTGGTTCTGGTATAGGAAGTGTTTGGAGAGTGTTCAGGTGTCTCCACATGAAAGGTCCTCATTTCCTACACTCAGCCTGGTGGGTGCCCAGAATTGCTTCACAGCCCATGACTTAAGTTCTGAGATCCCAGCTCTCTTTCTCTGTCTCTGTCCCCTTCCCTTCCAGCCTCCCTCCCTCCCTCCCTCCCTTCCTCCGTTCCTTCCTTCCTCCCTCAACCGCTTACTGCTTTATCTCTCCATGCCTTCACCATCACATACCTGCCATTCAACTGCATCAAAACTTCCAGCCACCTGAACCCCCTTCACCTGAGTGGCAAGCGCCTTCCAGCCTCTCGGTTCTTCCCACCTGGCCCAAAGCACCTTCCCTGCCTTATTCTCATGCTCATCAGCCTGACCTCTGAGCCCCTTAAGGGTCGGGGTTAAGTGAGACCACCCAAGAAGTGGAGAGACCTCAGGCTGGAGGGAAGAGGAAAGACTTGAAAAGTTGCAGAGCAACCTCAAGTGCTATCAGTCTAGCCAGGTGACTGTAAGAGATGTCCAAGTCCTTTCTGTGTGAGCTCCCAGAGAGGCACAGGAGTGAAGAGGAAGCAGGCTCCCTGGGTTTGAGGCCTGGATAGGGGGAGTAGGGCTGTGATCATGGGCCGGCCATGCGTCTTCTCTGGCTCACAGGTTCTTCACATTCTGTCCTGCTAGGGCTTTAACTTCCAGTCTTCTGTTACTGCCCTGCCTGATGCCGTTAATGGAGAGAAGTGCCATTATTGTCATCACCCCCATCATCATCCTTGGGAACATGGGGAGAAGGGGACAATAATGTAACACTGGGCAATGGACCAAATGACTCAAGGTGTTTGTAACCCGAGGTCTGAGGGAGTTAGGGGAGACTGGGCTTTCAGGTGGTGTGTAGTGTAGATAAGCGTGCACAGGCACTTATTCCTACACATAGAAAAGGTGAAAGCTAATGCACCGACTGCTCTAAGTGTTGCCTCACAGAGTGAAAGCTTACGGTTCCTCTCTGAAAGCAAAGTCATGAAAGACAATAAAATAACCAGAGAGTTTGCCAGACAACTGTGTAATTGTAAATTATTTTCCTATTAGAAAATCATTTTCAGTAAAGGCGGGGGGAAGCTTAGGAAAACTTTGCAGTCCAGGCTGGGAGCTGTATATGAGGGATTCCTTGAGGAAAGGTTTGGAACAGGGGTCATGCAGCTCTGTGACTGGTGTCGCCCCCTGGTGGGCAGTGAAGACTCAGCAGCCAAGTGCATTGTAGGCCGGTGTGGAGCACGCGTCCTGTAATTACCCCATAGGGACCCCAGGATGAAAGTCTTGATTAAATGCAAATGCTCTCCCTTTCTATTATAGGAATCTTAAGCTGTTCTTTTGCCTCTTTTATGTCAGATTATTTCAACAGATAATTTTCATTTGGTTTGTCCTCCTTGCTTGTGATCTGACATGATTATTTGCAGGCTTTTTGATTCTTATCTGTGCGGATTCCCAGGTGCTCAGTCATCGACACTCTGATCTGAGTCTCTGAGTCATCCGCTCACTGATCTTCAGCTGCTGTCTTTATTGTAACTAAATCCCAAATCCCTTTCTCTTGAGAAGGCTCTTGAGTTTTTTGCAACTAAACTAGGTTTTTGTTTGAATATCTTCTGTCACTTCCAGTGCAGGTGAGGCTCAAACCAAATGTAGCTTTCCCTTCCTCTGAAAATGTACCTTCATCCTAAGGAAAGTAGGATTCTTTTCATCAGTGATGCTTTCTTTCCACCCATTGAGTAGGGCCAGAAACTGCCATTTTCTAACCCGTCTCTTTCCTCATTTCTGATACACAGTCAGGCACTGGTTTTGAGACCCAAAAATCTACCTTTTAACATCTAATTCTAAATCTTCTACCATTGTAGGTAAAGCATGCCCCATACATTTTGCCAGGGATTGTTAAAAAGCAAACACATAAATGTGAAAATTCCTTTGATTCTGGGTATTTAGTTCTTTTCTGCTCATTGTTCTGACCTAAAAAATTAATGGACTCGTTAAGTTATAGAATAAATAGTGTTAGCTTCTGTTAAGCATGCTGAAGTACAAAATATATAACTGCATTAATGTTATAATATTTTCTCACACACACACACACACACACACACACACATACACACACACTTATAAGTTATGCCTTTTCACATTGAATACCATACAGATTCAAGTTGCCTTGTCAAATGCATGGAATAATGCATAATGTTTAAGAAAAATTAATTAGTTGCACTGCTTCTAGACCTCCTTAGCCCTGGCTAGTGACCCATTCCTAATGGCACATATATCTTTTTGTTTTTAATTTTCAGATGTAACATTTATCCATGAAGGAAATAAAACATTTTTGGATAATCTTGTCAATTTTGAAAAACTGGTACGTACATTTCATTATTTCTGCCTTTTCCCACTGTAAGGGAAGTCCATGCTTTTCATTCTTGCTCCAAGGACCAAATGGTTTAAGTGTTCCTCTCCTCTGAATACATGGGGGTTTCCAGGAGCTCCTTTGCTGCACTTTCTGCATTGCCAACAAAATGCACTCCAGGGAAAAATAAGTGTGCTAGCAAGGTTGTGAGAGCCAACTATGAAGGTCTGCTTTTTACTTTTGAAAATGGAACCTCATTAAATTAACATCAGAGGTGGCGTGTGTGTTGCTAAACGGGAAATAAAACCTGTAAGGTTCTGTCAGGAGGAATTCACACTCAGGAGGCTCCGCGTTACCGCTTGAAAGGCGTCGCTCTGTGTCTCAGCGTGCGCCGCTTCCAGAACCCAGGAAAGGGCTCTCCTTCCGGGGAGATGCGTCCATCTCCAGGGCTCCTCACTGGATGCGAAGGCGGGACAACCCCCTCCCGGCCAGCCCCAGCCGCCACGGAGCACGGTGTCACTGTGGAGACGGCAGCTCAGGCACAGTGCCCTCCCTGCTCTCAAGTGAAAGGTTCCCAATCAGCCCTCCCTTACGAGCTACTGAAATGCGCCTTCCTAAAGTATTTCTAGGACCTTCCCAGGTACTTCCTCCTGTAGTGGGCTCCTCCTCTAAGCCTCTCTGACCGGCCTAGGGCAGAGGAGGAGCAGCCGGGGAGAACCGAGCAAAGGTAAAGCAGGAGAGCCCCAGGGAGGCCCGCGGACTACAAGAGTGGATCCATCCCAGAGGAGGCCTAGTGCATAGATTAGGCTGTCCTCCATGGTTAAAGGTGATACCAGTGCCCCCTGTCCACAGATCCTGACCTTTGAGTGACCTCTTCGTAATGGTGATGGATTTGCATGAAGTCTTTCAGGAACTATCCCCGGCTCCCTGAGACTAGGCCAGGCCTGGGAGAGAAGGTCGAGTGAGGTGGGGGTTGCAGACCATGACCAAAGGACAGTACAAACCGACGAGTCCGAGCGAGGTTTGGCACCTGACCCTTGCCTCCGAGGGCCCTGCTCTCATCGTCAGGTTAACTCACCACCCGTGGGGGGCGGTGACAGAGGACCGCTGTGCCGCTTGAAAATCCAAGCAGCTGGAATCTGGGAGACGGGTGTCTTGGGATATCCTGCTGTAGCTCCATTTTAACCACTTGAGGATGACTGATTTGTGTCCAGTTGTTCTTAAAGTGGCTGTGGCTATAACTCTTTAAATCCCTCTGTACTAAGTGCTTTGGAATCAGAGCTCAGTTATTTAAAAAAATTTTTTTTTAAGTTTACTTATTTATTTTGAGAGAGAGTGCAAGCAGGGAAGGGGCAGAAACAGAGAGGGAAAGAGAGAATCCTAAGCAGGCTCTGCACTGACACAGAGCGTGACACAGGGCTCGAACTCATAAAACTGAGACCATGCCATAAGCCAAAACCAAAAGTCAGATACTCAACCGACTGAGCCACCCAGGCACCCGAGCGCTGTTATTTTAGATGCTACAGTCAAACAGCACAGCCAGAAATGGATATTCAGAGTGAGGCTTCTTTGTACGTATTCTTTAGAGATTTGTTTTGTATCACTGTGTCATGTTCTATTTTTTTAAGATAACTGTAAATTTTTTTAGGTTTGTTTATTTTTGAGAGAGAGAGAGAGAGAGAGAGAGAGAGAGAGACCAAGTGTGAGCAGTGGGAAGGGCAGAGTGTGAGGGAGACACAGAATCCGAAGCAGGCTCCAGTTTCTGAGCTGTCAAGACAGACCCTGATGCAGGGCTCGAACTCACGAACCAAAAGATCACCACCTGAGCTCAACTAACCGAGCCACCCAGGCGTCCCTCACTGTGTCAGGTTCTGATGATCCCAGGGCACCTATTTACAACCAAAGACTATAGGCACTAACATTCTTGACTTTTTGTAGGCTAATCTCCAGTGTTCAGTATGAATGAAATGATTTCAGGCAATTGAAGCCTATAGTCAGCATCTACTCCAAATCATGCCCAGCACTTCTGGTTAAGAATGCATAACAAGCTTTGGGGAACATGTGTGAAGATGTGGGATGAAGTGTGTCGTAGCGAGTAGAATTCCCATAAAAGTCTAGTGAGTTTCCCTCTGACTGACTTAGAGGGACATGGATGAACTCTTTATAAGCTGACTGTTGTCTGTTGTTAGGGGCAGACTGGCAGGTGAACCAGTGGTTTGGTTAAGTTCCTTGTCTTACCGCCTCTTGGACAGAGCTGCTGAAGTGAGAGAACAATTCGATAAAGGCACAGATGGGAAAGTGAACCAGTGGTTTGGTTAAGTTCCTTGTCTTACCGCCTCTTGGACAGAGCTGCTGAAGTGAGAGAACAATTCGATAAAGGCACAGATGGGAAAGTGCCATGGAAAGATCCCCACATCCCTGTCTCTCATTCCAACCAGCATTTCTGAGCTTCCGCTACTTTCTCCAACAGTCCAGCGGAAGCCTTTTGATGACAGCTTTCAGACGTGTCAAGACTTGAGACTGAGGTTCCCTGGGTGGCTCCATCGGTTAAGCATCTGACTCTTAATTTGAACTCAGGTCATGATCCCAGGGTCAGGAGATGGAGCCCCAAATTAGTCTTCACACTGGGTATGGAGCTTGCTGAAGATTCTCTCTCTCTTCTTCCTCCTCCTCCTCCTCCTCATTCTCCCTCTCTCCCACCCCCCACCCCCCATCCTGCACACATGTGCTCTCTCAGTCTCAAAAAGAAAAAAAAAAGACTTCAGATTAACCACTGGGAACAAAACAAAGTCTAACAAATAGTACTTCTGTTAGAGTCAGTGATTGTCTGTACCCCTCAATCCTTTAAGATGGTTTAAGGAAATAATGTGGCATCAATAAGTAATAATATTTCTTAAAATTTTAAATTCCCGAAGAGAACTTTATTAAAAAAAGACAGCTAGAAGCTAAATGCAGTTATACATGCACACAACGGGCCGTAGCACCCACGTGCATCCATCAGACACTGGCTGGCCCGTCGCTTCTGGAGAGATCAGGTTGTGTGACACCAGTGAGTTCCGGGCCTCACAGTAAATGGCTCTGGGATGGAGCACGCCTCCTGCTGAACCTCCTGGCACAGAGAAGACTGGGTGAATTCAAGTTTTTTCAAAGGACAAAAATCTATTACACATTGTACATAGCCCTACGTTATACTTGAATGCTGGAGAATGAGGCTGAATTTCCTAATAGAGTCAGTGTTTTCAAGGAATGCTTCTTAGCGAGAGACAGAGTTTCACTCAAGCTAAAACAGGATCATCTTTCACAATGATGGACCAATGGAACCTAACTGAATTAACTGGGGAGAAGCCAATTCCTCATGGTGGATATTAGCTTAAGCCAGCTAGCAAAGATTTCAGTATATTCTCTTCATCTGGCAAATACAGGCCGACACATGAAGTCAGACGACAGGAAGGCCCAGAAGCACGCACTGGGTCTAATCAGATTTCTGTAGTTCCCTGTGTGCTACCTCAGCAGTGCTAACCGTCTCAGTCGTGAACTGTCCAATAATGAAGAAACAAATGCCTTCTCCCTTTCTTCTCTCGACTCCTCCGTGTGGAGAGCTTCATGCTTTACCACATTTCCCCTCCCCCGCTGCAGAAAACCTGAAGGAGAGGAGCAGGACTCGGGTTTTACTGCCGCCCTCAGTCCTCAGCCCGCACCAGCCCGAGGCTCCTGTGAGCTGCCTGAGTGGCCCGTGATAGAAATCAGTGTGACGCCACCGCTTAGGGCGAGAGAGCTGCCCTGGGAATAGTGGTAACATTTGGGGGAAGGAAACGTAACAATACTTTCACAGACGTGAGTCACGTCTCATTTCCTTTACAAATGCAACTTGAGCTCCTGCTACAGTCACTGTCCTATTTAATTTTCCACTATTGAATAGAAATACGCTGGAAATACAGTTGAGAACAATTTA
Source organism: Suricata suricatta (assembly GCF_006229205.1). Classification (NCBI taxonomy): domain Eukaryota; kingdom Metazoa; phylum Chordata; class Mammalia; order Carnivora; family Herpestidae; genus Suricata; species Suricata suricatta. The sequence goes on along the minus strand of NC_043701.1, from coordinate 96,434,922 downwards.
GTAAGTAGGTCATATTCAAATAAAATTTCTCCAGTTCTGAGAGATTTTAAGGAAAATTTTTTTCCAGACCGAAATTATTATTGGAGCAATAACTCACGAGGGTTTGCTGTATGTGGACCAGCCTTTGTTTGGTGTGTCGGTGCAGGATGTGAACGATGATGACACGGGAGAGGTTGGGAGGAGCAGATCAGGAATAATGTTGGTTTCTTGAAGAGTAGGATGGTGTTTGGATTTTGATATGAAACGAGTTAGAAAGTCGCTGCGTTTCCCAGCGTGCTAGAGCGCGGCGGCAGCTGGGTTTGGAGACGCTTCTTGCTGCCGCGGGCGAGGAACAGTAGTGGGAAATGGTGGTGTCCTAAATGCTACTGTTCTCCCCCATCGTGGGAGACTAGAAACGATAGAGCCAGAAGACTCTTGCAGGTGCCCAAGTATGAGCTAAGGGGATATCGACAAAGGCAGCCATAAGTTAGGAAGACTTTGGCCTAGAGATCGGGGAGAACTTTGAAGAAAGAAATTAAAGCAGAATCCTGAAGACCATAGGAGAAATAGAAATCATAAACTGCAGTCTCTGTAAAGATATTGGCATTTCAGAAACGTTTGCCTTTTGAGTCATTTCTTGTCAGAATTTGAGATACTCCAGTCTTTGATGCCACCAAAGTCCCTACCTGCATTCCGCAAGTCACTGTGGGGCTGATGGCAGGGGCTGGCGCGCAGAGCCCTCTAGTGGCGGCCAGGGCGCCCGGCCGGGCCCTGGGCAGCGCCCACCACCTGAGGCCAGTGTGTACTGTACCAGGGGGCCTGCCAAGGTCCGAAGGAAAATCTCAGAGAGGCTTCATGGAGAGCAGGCAAAACATCCCTGGAACGGAAAAGCCGAAGCAGATTTGGGCAGGCAGATGGGTGGGGAGGCCGTAACTTCTTTACGCTGTGTCAACCGTGGGCCGTTAGACTCCGTGGCATGAGGAAACCCGGAGCTCGGGTAGAATCTGGGCAGCCAGGTTTGCGGAGCACTGTTTCTATGGACAAAGACTGAATATCCTTTTGTAATCCAAGCTCAGTGTCCTCAGTGAAAGCCAAGTCCAGCTCCAAATGCAGCAGTTCCGTTTGCACCCAAGGGTGCACTCTGCTTCTGTCCCAGCGGGCACCACTGTTCCCAAAACACCCTAAGTGACCCTTCCACTGATCTGTTTCCTGCTCTGCCTTCCAGCATATGATTGCAGACACTGTCCGGACCCTGAGACACTGCAGGACGAACCAGTTCGGTGAGTGATTGAAGTCGGCGGTGGAATGTAAATTCACCCTACACTGGTACAGACTGTGACCTTATCACAAGTATTTGGTGGTTTTATGAAACAGATTATAAAGTCTAATATGCATTTACTATATTCTCTGTTAGTTTGATCACTGCATATTTGAGATGCGGAGGAAGACAAGACACGGCAGTGTTTTATCCTCTCTGGGCAGCAACCTTACACTGTACAGAGAGACTTTACATGAGCAGAGGCTCCCCCTGAGCCAGAAAGTCTGCTCACCCCCTTGGCTCAGAATGACCAGTGGGTTTATCAGGGGTCACCCTGTTCCTAAACTTCTTGCTTGGAGCCTTCCTGGAATTGGAATATAGTTTGTAGAAGTGCCTAAAGCAGCCTTCCAGAATCTTCACTTCTCTCCAACAAAAACTTCCTGTCTGGAGCTGCCTTTCACTGAATAGGTATTTTTCTGAGCATTTTTTGTGGACTCCCTGCTGAGATTAACATATGTAGGAATATTTGTTCCTTTTTAAGCCTCAGGCATGATTTATACTATGTTGAAATAGCATTAAAACATTGCAGGAAGGAAGGAAATCAACTTTATTGAGTTCAAGGAGCAATGGGCAATGGCATCCTGATACCAGTACTGGTGACGGGTGCGTGGAGATCAGTAACCCTGTGGTGCAGAGCGGAAAACGGACACTCCGAGAGTTAACTCATTCAGCCGTTATTCAGAGCAGGCCTGCCTGACTCCTGACCCATGCTCTTTTCTTCACCTCATGGCTGATTCTGTAGATATAAAGGGCAGTAAAAAAAGAAAAAAAAGAAAGTTGAGTTCAGTATTTACAAATCAATCAGAGCCGACCACTAAATAGAAGTTGCTTTGTCCATCCTCTTTGTAAAATAATTTTTTCAACAACACAGAAGTAGAAAGATCAAAGGATTATGCATATTCTTAAGCAAGTTTTTTTCTGTTCGGCCAATCTCGGTGGGCAGTATTTCCCCCTACGGAACAATGGAACTTCTGTATGAATTACAAAGTTTGTGTCTGAAAGGGAGAGTTATAAATACAGGACCTAAGTTTTTTTTTATGTTTATCTATTTTGAGAGAGAGGGAGGGAGGGAGGGAGAGAGCATGAACAAGGGAGGGACAGGGAATCCCAAGTAGACTCCATGTTGTCAGAGCAATGCCCTGTGTGGGGCTCAGTCTCACAAACCATGAAAGCATGACCTGAGCCAAAATCAAGAGTCAAACACTCAACCAACGGAACCACCCAGGCTTCCCAGGACCTACTGTTTTAAATATTTACATCAGTTACTACCACCTGATATGTGCATTAAGCACACAAGTACAATGCACTTACGGTAGAAACGGTGATAATAACGCCTTGGAAATTTATTCAAATGTGCAAGCATAATGCTGCCGAGTGTTAGGTTCATATTTCTCTCAACTGCCTTAGCTTCCCAAGTATTTGGGCATACTAACCTGATTCTAAGGTATCAGTCTCACTGATCAAGAGACCCTGAGAGTGTGGACAGGAAGGTTATACTGGCTTGGTGGTCTTGACCTTGTCTTGAACATCTCATCACCAGGGAGTAAGGCTGCATAGAACAAAGCATAATCCTTCATGTTCTTTTAGTGAAATTAGCGAAACCCATTTTGACAGCTTATATAAGCAGAGTAAACCAATGTCAGCATTTGGGATAAAATGTCATGTTAATCAAGCCACTTAAAAATTACGAAGTTCTGGGGTGCCTGGGTGGCTCAGTGGGTTGAGCATCTGACTCTTCATTTCAGCTTAGGTCATGATCCCAGGGTGCCCAGATCGGGGCTTTAGATTCTCTCTCCCTTCCCCTCTCCTCCTGCCTCTACCCCACTCATGCTATCTCTCTCTAAAATAAAATATAAATCGGGACACCTGGGTGGCTCAGTCAGTTTGGCGTCCCACTGGCTCAGGTCATGATCTTGTAGTTCATGGGTGAAAGCCCTGCATGAGGCTCTGTACTGACAGCTCTGAGCCTGGAGCCGGCTTTGGATTCTGTGTCTCCCTCCCTCTCTCTGCCCCTCCCCCGCTCACACGCTGTGTCAGTCTCTCTCTCAAAAATAAATAAAACATTTAAAAATATGTTTATATATACAAATATATTTATTTATATGTAAGTGTCACTTGTCATGGTTTGAACCACTCATTCTGCCATCTTCTTTAGGTTAAAAAATTAACAAAAAATTGTCTTTGTACCATATGTTTTCTAAACCAGTATTTACTAAACCAAAAGCAGTGTCTCAGTGTCTTACAGAGAGGTGTTCTAGAATAATACAACTTCCGAACAAGTGGGGTGGTAAAAACTTAAACTCCTGGTATTTTTGCTTTTTGAAACCAGGACACCTTATTGCTATTAAACTTAGCACACAAGGCTCAAATTATAAAACACATTTGTCACAGAGGAGGTAAAAATGGATGTCACCAAGGGAAGAAATTGCTGCATTCAAATGCTTGGCTTCCCGTGGTTCCCTCCACTCAAGCTGAGCTCTCTGTTCCCATCCGAAATTCCGTGAAGCAAGAGGATGTGACGTCACCCTCTCTCACACTGACATTGTCTCTCTATAGCAGTTTAGCCAAGCTCCCAGTGCCTTGAGGTTTTGGGGGATTTTTTTTTTGGATTGTGTTTGGTTTTGCCTATGGGAAGTGGGCTTGCCCCATTGTCCAGGCTACTTTGTCTCAGGCTCCTTATCAGACTGGTCACCAGTGTGGCACAGATGTGCTCCCAGGGCACTGAAAACCTCTGGTGGCCCTTCAGTTTTGTAACCACCCTGGATTTGGGAGTGGAAACCCCCCTTGCCTTGTCCTTTGCTGGGTAGACGTTAGCCCAGCCGCATGCCTCTGGAAATTGTTTGCCTGTAACGTATACGTTCATTTCCGTGCTATCTGTTCATTCAAATGCTTCCTTAATTTTTTTACCTTTTCCAAAAACTAAGGACACCAACAAATTGTACCAAGTCTAAAAACAAACCATTGTGTCTGTACACTGACCAGATTAGCAGTGATTTGTGAGCATTCCAGACTGAGCTATAAGAGCCATTGAGAGCCATTTAAACGGCAGTTGCTGTGACGTGGGACCTCAGACAGGGACTCAGGAATCACGTGGTCTGGGTGCCGGACCTGTCCTGCCACTCCCTTGCTGTGTGTCGTGCTGTGATGGGGGGGATACTAACATAGTCACCAAAGCTAGATGACAGCAGGTAATAAATGCTCTATAAATGTTAGTAAAAACGATGACCTGACCGAAGACCGTAGTCTGAGCTGGAGAAGGATCTTCTCTGTTAGGATGAAGATCCCCTTTCTGGGATGCTGACCAATGAGGATCTCCCTGCTGCGTTTACACTAAGCCTTAATGAGAGGTCTTACTGGTATTCAGAAATAGCATTTCTGCACCAATAAGATAAAAACAGAGAGGGAGACAAACCATAAGAGATCTTAAATACAGACAACACCCTAGGGTGGCTGGCGGGGTGTTGGGTGGAAGGAAGGGCTAAAGGGGGTTGACGGGCAGTAAGGAGGGCACCAGTTGGGATGAGCACTGGGCATTATATGTAGGGGATGGACCACTAAATTCTACTTCTGAAAAAAATTTGATTAATTTTAAAAAGTAGCATTTCTGCTCTCATGAGATGGACTGTCTTTTGTCTTCCAAAAACCAGGAGGTGACATGTCTCCAAAGGAACACCAAGAGCTAAAATCCTACGTCACCCACCTGTATGTCATTGACAGCCAGCAGGCCCTGTTTGAGCTGTCCCACAGGATCGAGCCTCGGGTGTGAGCCCCCCAGCTCCCCGCTTCGCCTCCCCTGAACTTGCGGCACTTTGAGCTCCGAGAATGTCAGTGCCGAGCACGTTGCTTTCCTGTGAGAAAGGAGTTGCTGAGTTTTATCAGTATATCATAAGATGCCCGCTGGACAGCCAAGCAAAGCGTGTTCAGGAGGTTGATGTCAGCCACCAGAGATGGGGAGAGGCCTCTGCTAGCTGCTCTCAGAACGAGAAGGCAGAGAAAGAGTCGGAAGCATTCTTGAAATGGAGAAGTCTGGTTTCTTATGACTGCATTGTTGATCCAACCCAGTTTTCAATTTGAGATGTGCCGGCATCAACACGAGCGTGTGTCCTGTCCTCCGGTGACCCAGTGTTTCAGTACGAGTGTGCTCGGAACGGAAGTTTTCCGTTGCCTGGTGACAGATTACTGTTTATAGGCTGGGGAAGAAGGAGCTCATTTGAACACCTAAAGACAGTAATGGCATCTCTCGATTTCCAGGGAGAAGGAGTGGCTGCTGTCAGTTCAGACTGTGACATCACCAAGAGCCACCTGTGTCTAGAAAATTAGGACCGCAGCTGGCATCCATGCTCTGATTTCCAAAAGGGAAATGTCGAGGCATGCATTTCTTTGCATCCACAATCACTTATCGATGTAGGCTTGCAGGTGAAATTCATTTCTGCACAACCAGTTTGCAACTCTAGGCAAATTAGGCTATGTTGCTTTACCAATAAGGAATAATAGTAATCTTTAAGAAATGGACTCCTTGTTCAATTTCCAGGGAATTTCTTTACATGTGCAAGAAGATTCACATTTCTTACCGGGAACAATATGATTTTTGAAAAAGCACAGTGCCTGATAGATTCTAGGCACCCAGTACTTGTTTATTGAGGGAGCAGAGTCCCAGAGGTCTGCATTCTTGTGCCTGGTGATGGATGCCCTAGTGTTCTGCATCCTCCAGCAAGCTCCTTTGCCCACAGCAGAGAATGGAGGGAAGTGGGATTTGATGTGTGAAGCACTTGGCACTCCCTAGAGAAGAGCAAGGTATTTAGTAGCGACTGCCCATCTTTCAGCAAATGCAAAGAACCCCAAAATACCCAAATGTCTGATTACGTTGGACACTTAAAAGTCCTGCAGTCCACCTCCTAATCAAGACCCAGAGCTTTTCTATAATTTGTCTTTTTCCCCCCAGATTCTCCGAGTCTTCTAGTCTACTTTTTATTCCCATTTTCAGAGATGGGCGCTCCTACAGTAGAGAAAACCTCATGCTGTTCTCAACTGATTAGAGGATTTCCCAGGAGCTTCAAATGAACAACAACAAAAAGCCTGTGGGCGTTGCTGTAATACCAGGGCCCTGCTTCCTATGTTCAGTCCATTTATTCTCCACACCTGTGCGTTCTGTCCTGCCTGTTCGTCTCTCAGCGTCCGCACAGGACCGCTTCCTTCTGGCCCATTAATACCTTATTACTGAGGGTGTCCGACGCTTTCTGTTAGCAGTGCTATTTCCTGGGCTCGGGAACCACATTGAGCTTGAGAGAGTGCTGGAAGGAACCATGTGGAGAAAATCTGGGGTAGGACTTTCAAAGAGACCTGGTCTGTCCTAGAATGTGTAAACTTCAGTCCTGAAAACTAACAGGGCTTTACAGAAAGGCACCATCCGGAGATGGTCCACTCAAGAAAAGCTCCAGGCTCCTGGGAATGGACAGACCCACTGGAGGAGACCAGAGCCATCGGGACCAGGAAAAATCGGCTCCTTTCCCGGCTGATCAGACCCTGGAAAAGCTCTCCCCTTGGCAGTGACTGGGGACAGCTTGGGCTTATAGCACAAGCCCATGTTCTCACCTTTTCCCTGTGTTGGGAAGGATCATTTGATCAGTCTACTCATGTAAGGACATTTTGACGTCATCTCCACATTTCACAGTTTGGGTGGCTGTTCACAGGAGCTCTGCGTTACTCTAACACGAACGTGACCTCTCCAGGACTTTCAGTGGAGAACTATTTCAGCATAGCACCTGCTGCTTAGATCCCGACCCCAATATGTGCACAGCCAAATGAATCCACACATACTCATTCTGATGTGTAGTCAGTATTCCACAGGCCTGGGTAGAAACAGGCCAGGGACGATGTGGGGCTTGCCCACTTTCCTCCAGCCATGGCCATGTGGCTCTCAGGGCAGCAAAGGGAAGGGAGGATTTGGTTTAGCTTACCTTTGCTTTCTCATGCCTGTTGCCCGAATGTCAGAATCTCCAAATCTTTCTGAAATTTAACCCAAGCATCAGCCAATCACAAGTTTCAGAAGCCCTGTGAAGACGCAAATCCAGAACTCAAGAACTGAAGACAGAACGGTGGGACTGGTTTGACTCATGTGAAACTTTGCCAAACGAAGCTGAGCCGTCCGGCCGTGAGGCTCCCTGTGTATAGGGAGTCCCTTTCCAAATACTCACCAAGGCCTCTTTGGAATAGATTGTGTTCTGGCTAGCAGGGTGGGCCAAGACGTCAAAGCTCCTTTCCAGCTCTTAGATTGTTGGGATTGCATAAACTCTCCATTCACTCTGAAAATCTCTAATCTGCCGACTTCTTAAGTGAGTGGCGCCCAAGCACTTCTCGTGGGTTCTTTTTGCTACGGCACCACCCCCAGGCAGCCCTCGGGGCCTGTGGATTCGTCTGAGGCCCTGCAAACCAGCCCTGCTTACGAGGTAGCACAGGACAGGATCCTATGGGCAAAACTGCAACCTTTCTGAAAAATTTTTTTTGCACGTATTTCCAGATGCTCCAAAGGCTACAGTATTTTAAATTCACTTTTTGTCATCATCTGTACAATTGCCAAATAGTTACAGTGCTAAGTATCATGACCTATGTTCACTTGATTTTAGTATCATTAATTCTGTTTATATAAATGCATTTCCTAAGACCCATATCCACAAGCAAGTTGGCTGGAGCGTGCAGTGAATTCAGAAGCATGAGGACAAAGCAAAAAGCCAGCCGTCCCATTTGGCCGGCAGAAGGTGGTGCACTGTGTAAGCTAGCCTCAGGGTAGGGAGAGACAGTTGCGGGGAAGAGGGGGTTGGTGATTTCTGACCCCTGGAGCTGGGCTGTCACATCCACCGCAGATCTCACGTCTCATGTTCCGAAATGGCACAGCTGATCCAAGCTGCTCAGAAACTAGACAGACACATTAAAAAAGGGAAAGAACAGGTCCACTGCAGTCATCCAACACGGCGTTCCTTTTAAATGCTTCAAAGACATGTCCTTAAAATTTCAGCCTGCTCATTAATGAGCGGGCCATTGTGCTTAAAATGAGTAGGGGGAAGAAAGGTTTTTAAAAATTGCCAAAAAGTTAGATGAAAATGTACTAGTGTATAAAGCAAAACTGTATATACTAAACGTTTTTTAGCAGAGAATATTTATTTGCATAGCCTATTTATTGTATTCGTATTACACGGTTACTAAATACTGGGATGAAATTGATGCCCTGAAGCAAGGACTCTTGCCTTTTAATGTGTCATTCATTAGGACTGCTGTGACGTTGTCAGCTTGCATTAACAATTAGAAGACAGAAAACCCGCAATCAGGGTGTCTACCTAACTTCTCAGGGACTACACTTTGTAGTTTTCCACCATCATAAGAGCTGGTAAATATGAAACATTTGTGGAGTTACCGGAATTGCCATTAACAGTATTTTCTTTCTCCCACATCACGCTTTCTGCTTCTGTATATATGACTGTGCTGTGTATTTATCAAAGCTAGTAAGCAATAATTTATATGTAAAAAATGGCCAAGCAATATAAGGTGAACACTTATATAAGTCACTGTTACCTTATCTTGTATTTTCAAGTGTTTTTTTTTAAAACTGCTTTTCCAAATATAAGATTATGTTAAAGATACTGTGGCTCCCTCATGGCTTCTTGCTGTGTCTGTGATGTTCGTGGGCTCCGTGGCCGGGGCTCTGGCAGTGTATTCTCACAGTTTGGAACTCACTTGCTCACTGAGAGGGCTCACTGAGATTTCCAGGCAGACGCTGAAGTCCTGAATCACTTAGGCTGCCACTGAACCGTTGGAGAACCAAGGGCCCTGGGGGGAAATCACATCAGGATTCTCTGATTCTGTCCCCCCTGTCACCACACTCAAGTGAGATCAGAAACTCTGGGAACTGAAGGAAGCTCCCAGCCCTGGGGGCGGGGCTCTGGGTCTCACATGGGGGCCCTGACCCCACAAGACGTGTGGGTGGGATGGTAAAGCACAAGGTAATACCGATGTTCTGCGAACACAGGAAGACTACACCACGTCCTTGTTCAAAATCTCTACCACTTCTTAGGGGAGGGTCCTACATCCTGCTTATTGATGTCGTTTGGGTTTTGGGACGTGGTAATTAATCCCTTCCTGCAAGAGAATTGTCTGTCTCACCATGTGGAACTCAGGAATGGTCAGGTGACCTGCTGTGTCCAGTGACAAATGGGGAGAAGTGACCTGTGCAGCTTGTAAATTAAAGCCAGTGCCACCATGTCACTTCTGCCATGAGGCCTACAATGTTCCTGGAAAAGGTGTTTCCATCCGCCTGGGTCTCCAGTTTGGGGAGGACATGGAACATCGTCCTGAGAAGCCACTGATATTTGGGGGTGGTTTGTTACCTTAGAAGAATTTAGCCCAAGCTAATAAGTCTCCCAGGGCACGTCTTTCTGGATAAGCTGCCCTTTCCCTGAGCCCATGTGTGAGCAGTAGTATTGGCTTTGCAGAGTACCTAATGGATAAAACCACCTGCTGTCACACACCCGTGCAGAGCCCTTGTCTTCACTGGGAAAAGGTAAAGAAGACCGGAAGGCGGTTTTCTCGGCTCTCTCACCCCGAAGTGGCAGTTCTGAGTGGCAAGGGAACATGAGAGGTAAGAGCACGGGCAGTGCCTCTGCGAGAACTAGGGAGCAGAGAGAGGAAGACCACAGGGTCTTTGGGCCTGTGTCCTCATCCATCACCACTTCCTCTGTGGGACAGGCCTACAGTCTGGAACAAAGCAGGAGAGGAAGGGAGAATGGAAGCCCAGCCTCTGGCTTTGGAAGGGAACAGAAGAAAGCGAAATTCCCATTGCTCCAGGTAGTTGGGAAATTCTCTGCACCGAGATCACCCGTACTAGGAAGAAGAATAGGCCTCCTGTTCAAATTAGCAAACTTTAATTTTTGTTTTCAAGATTCCTTTTTTAATTATTTATTTTTGGGAGAGTGCAGCGGGGGAGGGGCAGACAGAGGGGGACAGAGGATCCAAAGGGGGCTCTGCACTGACAGCAGAGAGCCCAATGCAGGGCTTGAACTCACAAACTGTAAGATCATGGCCTCAGCCGAAGTCGGACTCAACCGACTGAGCCCCCTTAGCTGCCCCCAAATTAGCAAACTTCAGAATGGACTTTCTGGTCTTGGCCCTAGTGCATTAGCTACAAAATCATATTTCAGGGACTGGGGGAGCTCCATGGCTGCTTTGGTTTCCTCTGAGGTCTCCTGGATCCCCACTGAGCCGCTGGGGTATTTGCTTTCCATTCACTACTTTAAACAAGATTCCTAAAGCTTTAGACTTGCTACTGTTCTTTAGTAAAGTATTACCGTTCAGGAAGGCAGCACAGTGATCTCTTAGCCAGAGCAGTCGGCCTCCTTTCCCAGAACTAGAAAGGCACACCTGACACGCAAGACAGAAGCATGTGCAGAAGCATGGAGTCCCTCCTGGGGGCGTGAGCTGAGACCCTGCCCCCAGCCACACCCAGAACTGGGTCCATTTGCAGCTCTCAATTTTCTCTCCTTTTAAACATTTTTCACAGTTTATTTGAGAAAGAGGCAGATTGAGCATGGGAGGGGCAGAGGAAGAGGGAGAGAGAGCATCCCAAGCAGGCTCCACACTCAGCATGGATCCGGATGCAGGGCTCAAACTCGACTGTGAGATTACGACCTGAGCCGAAATCAAGAGTCAGACTCTTAGCTGACTGAGCCAGCCAAGTGCACCCTCCATTTTATTTCTCCCATGGGGACTTGATGTTTGCTCAGGAGGAACTTGACCGACTCCTCAGCTCTACTGTGGCTCTTCATTATGCCTCTCCCGGGGCTGGAGATTCTTCCAGGGGTTGGGTTAGGGTTCCTTATGGTTAGTTCAGGGCATTTCTGCTACAAGGTCATTTCCCTCTTCACCACGGCAGCCCTGTAGTAAGCCCTGCGGCCACCTTGGAGCCCTTTGCTTCGCCCCAGCCTGGAGATAAAGGAACTTCTGGGCTTTCCCCGCGTGGCCTTTTCACTCCAGGTGACATTGGCCAGGGGAAGCGTGGGAATGTTTCAAGCCCTTCCCTGCTGGCTACCCACACCACCTCACCATTTATTTCCTGCTAAAACTACACTAGGCGGCAAACTTCTCAGTGGGGCTGGGCATTTTCCCCTAGAAGAGAAGAACGAGCCCACCTGTGTGGACTCGCTCCCAACATCCTGGGCTGTTTCTCACATCCCCAGGCTTCCAGGGTGGAAGGACCAGGCGCTCCCGACTGGGCTGCACTCCCCCCGCCCCCAGGCCCAGGGAGGACCTGTAGGCTGTCCCAGCCTCCTCCCCGAAGGCCCCTTTCCTGCTCACAGAGATCTGGAGATTCCCATGTTGTCTGTGTGTGTGGTTAGAGGCTGTTAGAACTTCGTGAAAATAATCGCGTTCTGAGAAAACCCGTGCTGTGGACGCTTGTTCTTACAGTCCTGACCGAAACAAAAACAACACAGCAGAAAGGTCCAAGTCTCAACAGCAGTTGGCCCATGTGGGAGACTTCAGGCAATGGCCAGATCTTCCCCAAGTTTTGTGGTCACAGGGGCTCTCCATTATCTCGTCTCGGCAGTCCCTTCCTCTGTGAGGATCTCAGACGGTGATGCCACCACCAGGCCAAGTCCACGGTGCGGGAGCGTCTTGACCACCGCCCCCTGCCTTCCCAACACCCTCTGCTCATCAGCTCTCCACCAGCATCTCCCGCACATCGTCCTGACTGAGCTCAGGCCCCTGCTGTCCGGTACTTAAGTCGTGACAGTAACCTACCGGACTGCTTCCCTCACCACACAGCCCCATGAATCCCCCAGCTCGGAATCCTGCAATCCCGCCGCCCCCCTCCCACACCGGCTTTAGAACTAAAGCTCAGGAGCATACGTGTGCTTCACATCCTGGCCTCTACTTAATTCTCCAGGGCCCACGAGGTCAGGGAGATGACCCCAGGAGACTAAGAATTTTGGATCCTCCTTTAAACTGATATTCTACAGGGGGGTGGGGGGAGGAGATTGATTACTACTAAATAGTTGCTAAATATATAACTCTATGTGAGGCTTACTTGCTACTCTCAAGGTGTTCAATCTTAAAGCCAGACTGGTAAGAATGCACAGAGCGTGGGGTGGGGGGCTCCTACCTGGAGGAGCCCAGGCCACCAGAATTCCCTTAAGGATAATGAGCTCTACCCCGCCAGAGAGGTGCAAACGGACCTGAAACCAACCAGCAGTCCGCTCATTAGCTGACGGCTGTGCTGGGAGAGCTTTCTGGTCCCTTCCGGCTCCTGGCTTCTGCGAGAGCTGGTGAAGATCTGTGATCTTTGAGGCTAAGTGGTTTTTTGGTGCTTTTATTTGTTGGTTGGTTTTTGTTTTTGTTTTCTGTTTTTTTTTTTAAGGAAATGACTTGGGTGATGTGGGAAATAAGAACTGCTCATGCTCCTTTCTGTTCGGTTGACCCCGTTCTGCCTGAAGCTGGAAGGGAAGAGGGTGCCAGAAAGGAGCCCGCCCCTTTCCTGTCCTGTCATGCTGACTGCACGGCCCTAGCAGAGATGAGTGCTGGAAATAAACAACCAAATAAAGTCCCTCAGTGTACAGGCCGGTCCCCGCCTCCAGGAGGGTCAGGCAGGGCCACAGTCAGGGCGAACCGCATCCCGGCCCTGCCTCTGGCCCCAGCACGCCTTCTCGCCCAGCCTCCCCGCCTGGATCCAGCACTCGGGTCTGGCGAGTCTCTTCTCCGCTCCTGAACACATGGTGCCCAGGAGCCCCTCCGTCCCTCCCAAACCAGGCTTGTCCACTCCACAGCTTTCCTGGAGGACCCGATCCTGCCCGGAACCCCCTTATCCGATCAGCATTCTTACAGCAGCCCCCACCCAGTGCTCTTCGGGGAATCACGCTGTGTTGTCTTGCCTCCCGTCCATCGTGGGCTGCCTTGAGGGTCATGGTGTCATCTCTGAGGCTACACTGCCAGGTTCAAATTAGGCTCAGACATTTAAGAATTGCGAGAACTAGTAAAAGTTTCCACCTTGATTTTAGCTACTGTTCTTGTTAATCATAAACAGGGGTTAATATGCCCCCACTTCACAGGATTGTATGAAAAATACAATCAGATGCGTGTCAAGTGCTTATTACAATGCCTGGTACATAGTAGGCACTCACACAGTAACTCTACTGATTATGAAGGAAAAGGAGGAGAGGGTAGGAGGAAGAAGGAAGAGGAGGAGGAGAGGAGAGGGAGGGGGAGGAAGAGAAGAAAGAAAGATGAGAAGACTGGATGCATGTCAGATTTGCACCCACATTTCTACTCCACTGTGGGCAAATCACTGAACTGCTCTTATGTTCCTGCTCTCAGTGGTCTACCAAGATCATTAGCAACATCCTTGCCACAGAGCAATTGTGACAGTGAAAGGGACAGTGCATGAGAGGGTCCTCTGTACATGCTAAAGTGAGATCCAAATAGTGTGATTTCCTTTTGAATCCCGGCAAACCCTGCACGACACCAGAACAAAGCTGCAAGTCCCTAAATGTTTGCTGATTGATCCAAGCACAGATGTCTGCAAAAAGCTTGCAAAGTTGGGGTCACGCTAATGAGGGAGAGTGGGGCAGGCCGAGGGCAAAGCCCAGGCTAACGCACCCCTCTCCCCAGGTGGGGTATGGGTGATATTCGGCAGACACTCCTGGCTGCCCGAGAACAGGGGAAAGGAAAGAAAGCAGCTGCTTGGTTGGCTGACAGAGATCAATCACAGCCATGCAGGACAGGCGTCCCCTTCAGTTTACGGAAAACTTAGTAAACTACAAGAAAAAGGCAATTTTATCTGTAGCTTAATCTCCAGAAACCTGTAGACTGTTTCCTGGAGCCCTAATATCACCCTCATCGAGATGTAAAGGGGTTTAAGTGCTTGCCACGGTGATGTGGAAAACTGAGGCAAATGAAAAATTAAATTCCCTTCCTGCCTACAGCCCACTAAGTCCTTGAAACAGGTGGAGTGACCTTCTTCCAGGAGCTCCGCTGCCTCCATGATGACACTTTGCTGGGGGCAAAAGGGAATCTTGGCTCACCATTATCCTGACCCCCCCCCCGCCGCCAGGATCCCATTAGTCTCCTTAAACACATACAAATTCCTTTGTGAACCTGCTTTATCTCTAACCCCCTCGTATATGTTGGCAATTATACTCCAAGCATATGGCCCCTTCTCTGAAGGATCTCATGACTGAGGTTTTGCTAAATGGTAATAAGTAGTGTTTTCCTAACAACAGTTAGCCCCTCAAGGTCCTGGAAACCCTGCTTCCAAGATTCCTTAGAGACTTATGCTGTCCCTAATCGGCCCCCCCCCCCAGCTGAGGGGACACCAGCAGACACTCTTCACAACCCCGGTGCGGCTCTTGCCGCCCATGGGTCCCGTCCCTGTGCTTTAATCAAATCACCTTTTTGCACCCAAGATGTCTTCACGAATTCTTTCTTGGCCTTCTGCTCTGAACCCCACCATCACCCCCAAATCCTGCCAATACTAATGTTGACATTAACATTGGCATTAACAGATGAACACCTAGCCAGAAAAGGCAGGTCAGACGACCCGTTCACGCCTGGTCCAGGGCCACCGCCTTCCTGAGCTCCTGGGAGGGCTTTTCCTTGGTCCCGCCTGCACCCCCTTCCCTGCTGCCCCCTCTGCTCTGACCACAGACCCGGGAACTCCCGGACAGCAGCTCTGATGGACAAGCTTTGTGCGTCCTGTTGGCAGCACAGAAGCGCTGTAATTCTGACGAGAGATTGGGAAGGACAGACGCTTACCATTCTTTAGTTGTGTCCTTTGCAGGTGAGAGATTTTCTCTGGTTTCATTTAGTCAGTTGGTGTAAGCGTTAGACTGAGCCTGGGTGGAGATGCAGTTTGCTCTGTGGGGCCAAAAGAGGGCAGGGCCGCTTGCTCCAGACCTCAGGTTACACTTGCCTAGTGTTTTTCTTCCCTAAATCAACCAGTAACTCTCCCTCTCTCTCTCTTTTTAAAATTTTTTAATGTTTATTTATTTTTTGGAGAGAGAGGGGTAGGGCAGAGAGAGAAGGAGACACAGACTCTGAAGCAGGCTCCAGGCTCTGAGCTGTCAGCACAGAGCCCGACACGGGGCTCGAACTCACAAACCACTAGATCATGACCTGAGCCAAAGTCAGACGCTTAACCGACTGAGCTACCCGGGCACCCCTTTTCTCTCTCTCATGGTGAGCTAACATTAATCTGCAACACATTTCATCATCTCTATCTAATACATCACATATTTTTTGAGCACCTACTATATGACAGGTAGTCTTCAAAGTGATAGGGAAACAGCCATGAGCATAACAAAGATCCTTTCTTTATGGGGCTTCACTCCAGTTGGAGAGAGAGACAGTAAACAGGACAAACAAGTAAAATACGCAGTGGTCCCTCAGATGATAAGAAAGTGCCAGAGAGGTCGGTGAAACGTTCGATGAGGCAACCAAGGAAGGCATCTCTTACAGGTTACATTGGTCCCCTCCAAACTGACACGTGGAGATCCTACCTCCTGGGATCTAAGAATGTGACCTTATTTGGAGACTGGGTCTGTACAGAGATTATCCAGTTAAAATGATGTCATTATGGTGTGAGCCACCTGGTATAAGTGGTGTCCTTATAAGAGTGGCAGATTTGGAGTCCACACAGGGAGCACACCATGGAACATGGAGGCTGCAGCCTCAAGCCCGGGTGAGGCTTGCACAGGTCCTCCCTCACAGCCCTCAGAACGGACTGACCCTGCCAACGCCTTGATTCCAGATTTCCAGTCCCCAAAACGGTGAGGCTAGAACCTTCTATTGTTTAAACCATCCAGCTTGAGGTGCTTTGTTATGGCTGTCCTGGGAATCTATAATATAGCCTTACTGAGAAGACCTGAAAAAAGAGAGGGAGCCAACCATGCAAATCCTGAGGGCAAAGCACCCTAGGCAGTGGGAACAGCAAGTGCAAAAATCCTGAAGGTGCACCTGGAGTTCAAGGAGCCTGGTGTGGCCGGAGCCAGTCAGCGTGGGGAGGGAGGCAGAGGAGGCCAGAGATGACGAGACCAGAACGCACGGAGCCTGGAGGTTTCCTCTACCTCGAAGGAGAAACCACTGGAAGGCTTCAAGCAGAGAGGAACATGGTCTGATTTGTGTTTCCACAAGATCATGCTGGCTGCTGAATGCCCAGCAGACCAAAAATGGGGTAAGGGTGGGAGCCGAGAAATCAGGAAGCTGTTGGAATAATCTAAGCAAGATACTATGGTGATTTCTATCCAGTGGGGGCAGTGGGGTGATATGACTTTGAATACTTCTAGATATTTTGAGAAGGTAGGTATGACAGTGGCATGTACTGACAGTCTGGATGTGGAGAAAGGGAGGAGTCAAAGTTATCCCTAGGGATCTGGGCTCAAGAAACTGGAAGGGTGCCTGGGGGGCTCAGTCGGTTAAGCGTCCGACCTTGGCTCAGGTCACGATCTCACAGCTTGTGGGTTTGAGCCCCGCATTAGGCTCTGTGCTGACAGCTTGGAACCTGGAGCCTCCTTCGGATTCTGTGTCTCCCTCTCTCTCTGCCCCCACCTCCCCATTCACTCTCTGTCTCCCTCCCACAATAAAATAAAAACATAGAAAAAAATTTAAATAGAAATTGGAATGATATCATGGTAATTGTCTGGTATGAGAAAGACCTTAGAAGGAGCAGGTTTGAAGGAGAAGATCAAGAGCTGAGCTTGCAGCGCCACGAGGAGCCACAGGGAGGTCTGGTTTGTGTGCTGGGTGCCCTGCACATTCATGCCTGCCCACTTCTTGGGTCTTCACCAAGGTCATAGGTGAAAGCTGGAGATCGTATAGGATGGGTATGTGCTTTGAGTTGATCTAAGGTAAATAATGGCCCTTCAGCTCTCCGGGTCCATGTCCCAAGCATCCTAGGCACAGCCGTGTAGAATGACTTCGCAGTGCTGAGCCCTTCCTAGCTCCGCCCAACATACACCAGCGCGTTGGGGCAGCCGGCTACCTCATGGGGCCACCAGTGGAGGCCCGGGACACTCTTCCTCTAAGAACCACACCTTCAACTTTGACTTCACAGATTCGTTCATTGGCTGCCTTCTCCATCAGACTTCCCTTCCCAAAAGAAATGCAGAAATATTGGCTGCATGTGGCCAAGGGGAACGTGAAAGGCCTAAAACCCATGTTGTAATACCCACAAAGCAAACTTTGCAAGGCGGTTCCAGGCTTGCGACTCAAATTTTCCTTCCTACAAACTTTATCCATTATTATAAGGGACTTTCTTTTATCCTCAGAACAATCCTGGGAAAAAGGAATTTTTATCTACAAAGTGCTCAGCCCGGTCCATGCGTAACGAATATTGTTGACCAAAAGGGGGCTTTGGGCTTGGTCATGACCCAAATGTGAGTCGTTAGCGACACCTGGCGGGCATGTGGCGATTCTGTGCAGAATTTAAACCTCCGTTTAAAAACTGCGTGTTCTTGAGAGCCGGGGTTAAATCAAAGGACACAAAGGGGCTTGTTAGAAGCTGGCGGCAGAGAGTGAGGCAGTGGCTGGGCCGCTGCCTCGGTCCAGTGGGTTTTGTTCTCTGTTTCTGCACTACAATGCAGAGCCTTTTTTAAAATACAGAATTCAAGGGAATGAGAAAGAGTCAGGCGACAGAATGTTGACCTTTGAAGGGATCAGGCGGGCACTGTAATCTGTGATCTGTAAAGGTGTGAGGAGGGCGAGGGCGGGGGTGGGATGGCTAGGGCAAGTCCCCACTCCTCCCGGCTCCCATCCCGGCCCTCAGGAGAAAGTGAAAATCCCAAACACGGAGGATCCAGCGCTTCCCATCTGATCCCCGCTTCCTCCTCTCCTCGGTTG